>NC_060064.1:11490336-12092733 GCF_020283565.1 Trifolium pratense | reverse complement strand
ATTCATAAAGCCCCTGCCAGTCACATGCATAGTAGAGTAAATGAAATAACATAGATATGGAACGGAACATACAGAAACCCAAAGCAGTGGCAATGCATGCAATTATTTATCTTTTTGGTAGCAAACCACCATAATTAGAAACTTTGGCACTCCAGTAGTTCCATGGAGTATCCTCACAAATATAGGTCCTTTGGACGGCTATGAAACTAACATTTGCTCAGATGCTTAAGAATGTGTTTTGAGGGGATCCAACCGCAGTCTTCCCCCACATGGACTGCTCAACCAAATACACCACACCCATCGTGTAATGCATCTAATTATCTTATCAGTTTTAAGTTGGACTATCTTTATTAATATCTCCTGAATCCCGAGCTATGATTGGTTCATGTTCACGCATCTTTATTAATTAGCATTATGTTGTGTGCTTCTGAATGCCGATAGAAACCGACATATTTACGAAAGATAGTATTCAAAGTCTAGTATTATAAAGTCATAAAGATAATAGCATAGTGAAAATATGATGCAGTACTGTATTATAGAAGATACTACTGTAAATGTAAAAAAGGCAGTAACAACATGTTGAGCATTGACAAAATTGTGGTAACGGTGTAGGTTTTGGCTAGGGAATAGTATGTGGTTGAAGTAAAATAGAGATGAACCAGCATAATTCAAAATGTTGGACATACCGGTATCGTACCAATACCAATACCTGTACATCAAAATGGAGGAAATAGTTATATATTATTCTGTATCTCCATATCAGTATGGTATGGTATTCTAATAATGATGTCAGGATTAACATAATTAAAAATCTTGTACCAAACTATATATCTGCGGGCTACTCATGCACAGCAGGAACGGTGCAAAAAAATCAGAAACACTTCCGTTGCTCATGGAAGTAATCAAAAGTAGATGCAAACTTACTGAAACAACGGCAAGCTGCTGACCATTAAAACCAGCCCTTCGCAACCTGCATATAAAGTGGTAATTGGTTTTATGTTTACATCTCTTGGCGGGTATTAAAATCAAACCAAAGCAAAGCATGAACTTCAAAAATCAAAACACGCGCAAACACTCTACATAGAAGAGTAGAAATAACAAGAAAATACAAGCAGTTGGAAAAGGTTGCTACTTAAATAGAATGTTAAAGTAATGAAAGTTTGACAATTGAAAAAGGCAACCAACCCCTTTAAATTAAGGTAGGAGTTGTCAGTCAAAAGCTCTTTCTCGTACAGCTGCATGCAAACATTATAACTTCGCTTGTAAACCTGTGTGTGACAGGAAATTCAAATAAAAAGGCTGTTAAAAAGAATTCGCCAAGCCAACCACTCAGTTATTGCCTGCTATTTGATTCAACATAATTAAAAAAAATGGTTTAATAGGTCTTTTCCCGTTGTATTTGTTGTACCCCCTGTAAAAAAAATTTAACTCCCCTCTTGTAATGTTTAGATCCCCTCATTTTAGACACTGATGGTACAACATGGCATCTGACTGTATTAAAACATGACATGGCCACGTGTAATTTATTTTTAAATGCCACGTCGTTAAACGGTGTAAATTTTTTTTAAAATTTTTTTTTTTGAAAAATTGAAAGGGTTAAAACCCAGGACCCGTGTTTATTCTTGTTCCCCTCTTCTTCCATAGTTGTCTTGTTCCTCTCTTCTTCCATCATTTTCCTTCGCCTTCCCTGTGAAATGTGAACATCATCCTCATTATTCATAACAGATTTAAGTGTTTTAGGGATTAGGGTTTGAAAAATGGGTGGAAGCAAAACATCATCAATTGGAAACTCAAGTGAATTGAATTTACCCATATGTGGATGTGATCAAGCAATGAAGATGTGGGTTGCAAATACAATCGAAAACCCCAAGAGGAAATTCTGGAGATGTCGAAATTCTGGGGTAAGAAATTCTGACGGAAATCTGGTGTGACATTTCTTACCCCAGAATTTCGACATCCAAAATTTTCTCTTCGGTTTTCGATTGTATTTGCAACCCACATCTTCATTGCTTGATCACATCCACATCTAGATAAATTCAATCCACTTGAGTTTCCAATTCCACCCATTTTTCAAACCCTAATCCCTAAAGCACTTACATCTGTTATGAGTAATGAAGAAGATGATGTTCACAGGGAAGGCGAAGGAAAACGATGGAAGAAGAGAGGAACAAGACAATTAAGGAAGAGAGAAACAAAAACAACAAACACGGGTCCTGGGTTTTAACCCTTCTTTCATTTTCAATTTTTTTAAAAAACAAAATTTAAAATTTACACTGTTTAATGACATGGCATTTAAAAATCAATAAATTACATATGTCCTTGCCAAGTCATGTTTTAGATACAGTCAGATGCCATGTTGTACCATTAGGTCTAAAACAAGGGAATCTAAACATTACAAGGGGGGATTTAAAAAAAAATTACAGGGGGAAAACAAAACTCGCTAACATTACTAGGGGGTAACGACCTATTAACCCTTAAAAAATTTGATTGGTAAGGAAATGTCAAACGAACTTTGATCAATCATGGTATGTTTGCCAAAAGGTTAATCGTTAAAACAGTTCTAGACAGTCCATGGGAACAAAGGAAGATCCAATGACCTAAGGAAATAATTGATACATTACTTGCTCATTTAGCTAGTTTGATTTCAACTTACGTCCAACAGAGGATCATCGGGACTTTCAGACTCCTTAGACAGTTCAAATAGCTTGATTCTCATTAAATCATATATATAAAGCAGATAGTGGGTATCTTCTCTTCCATATCTATCATCAGAACAGAAGTTTGTTAGATTGTAGTAATTAAAATCACCAGGACAGTATAAATCAATATCACATAAGACCTTAAACTTATAATCAGAAGTAAACAATAAATCAAAACCATGAAAAAGTGATGTTTATATATTATGTCATATGCATCGATGATTTTCTGGGAAAGAGGAAATACAGAATTATATTTGTCATAAAAGTAGAAATCAGAAATGCTTGTGACACATTAGTTTTGCCCATGCTGTAAGTATAGTTCTGCAAATAACCCGTCAAAGATATGTTGCGGGTCAAGCAGAAACAAGAGGGGGAAATAAAAAATAAGGAGAAAGATTAAAGAGGAAAAACTAAAGATAAAGGAGAATGGTCGGAGACAACTAATTACTAATCTCACTTTCAAAATATGGGCAAAGAATCTAAGTAGATAGCAACTTATAACAGCGAACCATACTAACACTAAGAAAAACCCAACCAGACATCCAAGTCATCACAATTTCAAATACAAAGTACAAACTCATTTAATAGAAATCTTAAATTGCAACAAAACCCTAAAAAAATAACCAAGCTACCAATGAATACTTACGCGGTTACGCCTAATTTACATACATACAAATGACTTTACATGGTTCTAATATTCCTTTCTCACGCACCATTATTTTAATACCAAATCCGTTATGATTATGATGCCTTCATAGTTAGTAAGCAGCACAATAGATAGTAAGAGTAACTACGTAGAAAATGAATCACATACTATGACACTTATAATCATAACGTTTTAGAAAATGAACCCCCGAATGAATGACACCTACAGTCAGCTCAAGGCAAGTTCTACTTAACATGCGTGCCAAATTGTTAGTCTTAAGTAAACTGAAGCTCCACCTGAGTAAAAGGAACAGGGTAACTGATATAACCGGTCTCCAGAAACATGGATTGCATACTAGAATGTGCATACAAAGTATTAGAATGTATCATTAGATAGAATAACGATAGCAGTTTCTATTTGTTAGTCTATTAGTAGATTAATTAGTTAGAAGGGACGAGGACGGGGATTGGTTAAGGGAAATCAGATTAGGGGGGTCCATTCAGTACATTTGATCGTCTGTAAAGTGAAAGGAAGGATCCTTTGGGGAAAATTCATCCCCATTTTCTGTTCCAATTTCAATGACACGACTCTAAACTTTTGGGTTCTATCTGGTTTTCCATCTCTTGTAAGAATTATTAACATAAATCCAGCACTGGGGAATGAATAGAATACGAGCAGAAAAGAAGAATTGAGAACAGATCAATTGTAGCAAGGCAAGCTTTGACGCACTTTATCATCACATCAGGAAGAGGGCGCGCTCTCCAGTCTGCATTCTGGTACCTGCAAGGAGTTGACTTGTAAACCTTCAAGAATATAAGTAAGAACAAAAGCAATTGTCATGACATAGAAATGAAAAATCATTGTCATGACATAGAAATGAAAAATCTTCTTAATATACTGGAAGACAAAAGGGGGTAAGTGAAAAAAAAAAAAAACTGCATACTCTTTGTTTGCTGTAACCCCACAAAAGTGTTGTAAAAGATGTTGCAAACTATATCTCTCCATTTTTAACACCCTTGAAGCCTGAGCAACGCAATCAAAATACATATTAGTCATATGTGATAAAAAGAAGAGAAGAATATAGCATGAATTCCTAACATACAATCATGGAACATTGAGTATGACAAAGATAATCAAAAGGAACGGAACAATAAAGCTTGTTTCACCATTTCTTAATAATGCAGGTCAGATCAGATCAACACATTATGAATGTATGAAAACTGAGATACTTTCCATTTTATTCCAAAATGAATAGCAATTTCTTATTAAATCTTGTAAAATAAGAGGGTCGCACAGGGGTAAAACAACATCCTGGAAACATATTTCAAAACATTTTACAGATCAAACAGCCATTTCAAAAGTAAATTGTAGAATTCACATACAGAAGCTCATACAACAATTAGGCCAGATAAGCATGCAAAATTGACATAAATCTTGTTATGGAGCTAGTTTCCAGCATTGTCTTCAAAGCACCAACAAAACAACCATATCTAATTACTCTAAGGAAGAAATTATTTTCTGAAGCCTGTTTCTTCTCAGAATTGTTTTAAGAAAGAAATTGTGATGACATTTGATAAATGTTGGATATTAAACCAATAGTATGATCTCAAAGAATTGGTTAATATTTTGGGATAGTTCATTCATGATGAATAATTTACAGGCCAAATATATCGAGTGATACAGAAATTAGTTCTACAAAATCATTTTGCAAGCCCTCTGCATTCAGAGGTATAGAAACTGTTCAAAGAAACTATTTTCAGTAGTACACTGATAACAATTATGAAAATCATTATTAAATTTTCTTTCTTTGATGATTGATAAGGGAACTACTTTCAAAATTGACATTCTGAGTTTTCAAAACACAAACCTGCCCAGTGTCAAACATATTACAGACATAAATGCCAAAATCCCGTTGTAGCCACACAATGTCTCGATCTGCTCCATGCAAGACCTAACTAATCATGAATCAGTCAACGGAAACAACCAAGTCTATTGAATAAAAGAAACATCAATTGTGGGAATCAAACCTTTTTCTTGGTAGGGTCCTTGAAAACTTCCCTCAGGTGTGTCCCAACATGATCACGGAGCTTCAGAGTATCGACAATAAAATCTTCAGTCCGGGTTGATATTTGTATCAAGCAAGTCAAACCTTGAAAAGACCGATATTGATTATGTTCCAAATCCACCTAAATTTTCAATGTTAAGATATAAATGTCAAAAGAATACAGTTAAAGAAAGGGATGGGAGAATATAGAATATAAATCCAATATTGAATAAACACATCAAAAGCAATCAGTACACAGAGGTCAATAAATAAATAAAAGAATTCCACAGCACAAAACAAGATCACAATTTTTTATAGGCCAAATGCATTCAGGGGTCCTTTAAGTTTCACATTTGTAACAATTAGGTCCTTTAAGTTTTTTCAAGTAACAAATAGGTCCTTTAAGTTTCTAACTTGTTACACTGTTACCCTTCCAGTTATTCTACGTTTACAAAAACACTGACGTGATCGTTAATTTTGATGTTAACCATGATGAATTTGAGGCCCAATCTGATCTGAACCATGAAGCCCAGACAATTGAGACCCAACTGAAAGGGAGGATAACTGGAAGAAGGGTAACATTGCAACAAATTAGAAACTTAAAGGACCGATTTGTTAGCTAAAAAACTTAAAAGGACCTATTTGTTATCTAAAAAACTTAAAGGAAATAACCGTTACAATCGCGAAACTTAAAGGACTCGTAGATGCAATTGGCCTTCTTATATTAAAAAACCCGCAATCAGTGGAAAAAAAAGTATAACCAACTTAGATTATGAGATCGCAACAAGAGAAACATAAATTCAATTAGAAGAAAAGTAAAATAACATTTTTTATTTATGAACATGCCAATAAGCTCGAAAGGCTAGCGCTTATGATTTGCAGAATATAGATATGGACACCTTTCAAATGAAATTAACAGCTTAATACAAGTAACATATGTAAATTAAAACAATGACTACTTCTGAACAGGATATCAAACATTTATAAAGAATAAAAGTTTATTTTGAAAATTATCCTTAATCAACTTCGTACATTGTAAACAAGAATATCTCCATAAAAATTAAGGGAAGATGCACAATGTAAACAATTAATCAAAATATATGGAGGGTTACAGCGCAAGGAATGAAAGCACAGCTTAATATCCAATTTACATTACATCTCTAAAACATGAAGTTTCTATTCTATAAGTTTGTTGTCACCTGTCAAGAACTGTTCAATACGTAACAGAATTGAAATTCTAAGTCTATTCATTGGATTTATTTTCTATTCATTGGATTTAGTTTCTTCATTATGAAAAAACACCAAATAGATGTCTGAATACTGAAAAAAATGTACCAGGATGAGCGCTGCTTAAGAACAATCGGTTAACTAGATGTGGGAAATTTATTTTCATGTCATGAACCATCACAGTTGAAGAAATCAGAGCCAAAAAGGATAACAATCTCTAAAAGTAAAGTACAAAGATCTCAGAGGTATAACAACTAACAAGTAATGAAGGATAACTAAAAGTCATGAAGAAAACTTTTTGGTAAAAAGATAGTGGATATCATTCATTTTATACCGCAAATTCATTAACGGAACTCAGCTTAGCAGCCAACTCCTTCAATCCATTGACTTCTTCCACAAGCTTGAAAGGTGTGCATTCCATTGGGGGAGGCTTCAGTGGTACAAGATTCTCAATATCTTTATCAACAAAATCTAAAACAGAGAGTTTCTCCTGAAATATAAATCAATTATAGCACAATAAAATAAGAGCAATACAAGTAATAAAGATATTTCTCAGCACACGTATTAGAGGTGTAGAATTGCATGCAAAACAAGTTCCAACCACACAAAAAAAAAATGTAGTACCAAGAAATAAATCTTTTGAAAACACCTAGTAATTTATTGATTATAAAGACAATTTAATTAAGACTTTTTAATTCGACAGGGACAACACTAGACATATTCAATATTACAATTTACAACGATGAAAGGGCGCCAAAGGAAAATATCCTAAGGATGTGTTTAGTTCGAGGGGAATGGAGGGGAGCAAACTCCTTCTGAAGCAAAAGCTCCACTCCAAATTGGACGGATTTGGAGGGGACAGAATATTTCTTTCACATTTGGACTTGAATGCCCATTCATTTAATGTCATGTTAAATATTAAAAATGTAATTTTACACATTCTTTCAATTAAAATCCATCCTCTCACTGAAATAAACAGACCCTAAGTTACTACTTCCAACAATGTCAGCTCAACATATAAACAGTGCTGTCAAATGGCGTGGCAAAATTCTAACATGTCATTTGAAGAGAAACAATTTGAATACCACTCCACAGAAGAAAAAAATATATACTCAGAGATACCAATAAGAAATTGGCAAATTGTAAGCATGTTTTTGTCTATACCCTCTGGTTACCCTACAGAGGAAGGAGCCCAAGTAATCCGGCAGGACGAGAGGTAAATAAAGACTGGCCAATG
Source organism: Trifolium pratense (assembly GCF_020283565.1). Classification (NCBI taxonomy): domain Eukaryota; kingdom Viridiplantae; phylum Streptophyta; class Magnoliopsida; order Fabales; family Fabaceae; genus Trifolium; species Trifolium pratense. Next base: position 12,084,880 of record NC_060064.1, on the reverse strand, counting down.
ATGGTCACAACTCACAACCAATGTTCAAACTCGAGTACTGCCAATCAATTTGAACTTCAATGAAGCTCATTAACCATTTATTTGCCAAAACAATGAAACAGCTTCATAGTAATATATGAATATTAAATATAAAAAAACCTGCCCATCTCTAAAAATTTATTCTTTTTATTTTTGTGGGTCTATAGATAGACGAACCAACAAAAATCACCAACTGAAACTCACACACACAACTGCGAGGTTCCGGGTAAAGATGTACAGTCTAACAATGTTAACAATATCAGTTGAGCTAGGTCTTAACAACAAAAATCATTCTTTTTACCCTAACTAACATATGAGGAGAAATTTTAATTACAATAGCAAATAAGCATACCCATGCAAAGCATAAAAAAAAAAAAAAAAAAATTGTTATGAAGAAATTGAGTACAGTGAACCAACCAGTGGATGTATAAACCTTTCACCATCTTCACTTTTCTCCAACCAGACATGTTCAAAAGGCTGATTCGAATTATCAACAGCAAGATTATAATGATACTGAGGCTTCCTAAGAGTATGAACATGAAACGAAACTTTCGGTTTCATTTCATTCCCATCATCACCAAAATAACCAATCCCTTTCTTCCCCTTCTTAATCTTAAAAAACCCATCTTCCCCTTCTTCCATATCTTGCTCCTTCAAAACCTTATGAAACTCATCCACAACCTCATTAACAAGTTCCAAAACGTCGTCGTTTGCATTAACAATCCATTCATAAGCATCGTCGATGTCAGCAGGGAAAGATGAACCTGGACCCCAAATGTGATCGGAGGAACCGATTTTGTTCAACATTGATTGGGATTTTCTGGTGAGTTCGTCGATGAGGCGACGGAATTCGGGGATGTTGTAGTTGAAACGGAAGTCGTCGGAGGAAGGAATTGATTGGATGGAAGTGGAAAGCTCGGAGAGGTAGTGATTGAAGTCCATATTGAAAGGGGTTTTAGGGTTAGGGTTTTTGGGAATTTGGTGAATGGAATGAAATGGGTTGGGAAATGATGGTGAATGGAAAATTGGGAACACTCACTATCACTGACGCAGTGACGCTACTCTGCGAGCATTTTGAGGGAACTACTTTAATGTGAGCAAGCGGCAAAATTCGTATATGTCGTCAACAAATCATCTATGGTGACCAATCGTCAATTGGTTTAAGATGATTGACGCTGAACTTGGTAGGGATGACGCGGTTCGATCCCCGCAATTGTAATTGGGAGAGGGCTGAAACTACTTGATGTCAGAATTGACCTCCGAACCAGATTAAACTCCAAACAATATTAAACTGGTGGTAAAAATAAAAAAAATAAAAAAAAACAAAAAAGATCATCCATAGTGAATGGAAAATCATTTTTTCCAACCCTATTAGTCATGATTAATTTTTCTTCGAAAATATGTGAGGTATATAAGGTGAGTTCTCTAATTTCAATATTTCCAACTAAATTATATACATGTGTGACAAATCGAACTCTTAATCACATGTTTAAGGGAATCAATACCCTTATAATTTTTTTATCGACTAAACTTTTTATAATCTTTTTATTATTTCTGTTTTGATTTTTATGCATAGATTAATATATAATCTCTTTGTTGTATTTATAGTATTCTTTCTATATTTTTTTTTCTGTATTTTTTGTTTGTTTGTATAATTACAACAAAGGATATAAAATATGAAATATTATTAAAATCGATAAGGATAAATTAGTAAATTTGGTAGTAATCAATTTTTCTTTGGGTCAGGTGGTAGTGCCGTAGTAATCAATTTTACTACTCCATCCGTTCCTTTTTAAATGTTTTTTTACGTCAGATTTAGCGTTCTTATTTAAATGTTCTTTTGGTATTTTAAGGATATGATTTGTCAATTACTCTTGTATTTTTCAATAAAACTAATTATTGCTATATATTTAAAAAACTAAAGTTTTTTTTTAAATTTTTGGTACATAACATATTAATTTTTTTTGTAGATAATATATTAAATTTGGAAAGAGAAAGTGTGTGAAAAAAATAATAATTTATTGGAGGATTAAAATAAGGGTATAATAGGAATATAAAGTGCAAAAATACCGTATGTAATTTGGTGTCACTATTCTAAAAAGACAATTAAAAATGAATTTTGAAATTCATATTTTAATTTTCAACGAAATTCAACTGTTTTCCGTTGTATCTACTAATAAATATTTTCCGGGTTAAGGGTGCTACACCGCTCATCTTGGAGAGTCTTAGGCATGTTAAAACGAACAAGAGTTTAGAATTTGTGTGTTACACCTTTACTTTATGCAATCTTGTATAACTATTTATGACCGATCAACTCTTTAAGTATGATGCCCCAGTGTAGAGACTACAATAGATAGGTAGTAGGAACCCAATGAGACTTAGTCTCAACCCAGGATTATTTGATTTTAGATAAAAAGATGAGATAGATAAAGCAAGAATTCAATGATCATTAGTATCATTTTCAAAGAAGGCAATCACAAATGCGCTAGATGTATTCATAGATAATTTACCAAGTATCTTACACATTGAAACACCCAATTGTTAAACTTAAAATGAAGTTATGAAACAAGTGCATAGCAGAAAAATTGAACCTTTAGAAATTACGGTATCTTTTGGCCTGATTTGTTTTTCTCTTATTTGAAGTTTATGGAAACAACTTATGCAATTTTTATATATTATTATAAGTTTGTCAAGGTAGTATGATAAAATAGCTTATAAAATTACAATTTTTACTAATGTGAATTTATAAAATAATATAAAACTTAATTTATATTACATAAAATATTTGAATAAGTTTAAAAAAAGCTGGGTCAAACGGACCCTACATCTGCTACACTGTTGCCTACTTGCCTTCATTTATGCATGGCTTTGTACTGAGCATCATCTATACAAAGTTCCAGAGATGCAATATTGCTGCCAATGTCTAGTCTGGATGATGGCTTATTGGCTTCAAAGTCTTCAACAAAGGTTGAACTTTCAGAAATCTACAATATGGGGTTCAAAATATATATTACTGATCTAACCTGATGATCAGAAAAGGTTGATGGCTGGTCCGTTGAGCAAATCGTCCACCGGAGGGGGGGTTTGTACCTGCAGGCACTCCGATGCTTAAGTCAGCAAGAGAATGAGAGAGATACAAGAGAGAAGAGAGAGAAAGTAGAAAGTAGAATGGTTTAGAATACCTGGCTCTCCTGTCTAGGAGAGCTTATATAGTTGCCCCCAGCGCTGGGCCAAAGGTTGGTCTATTGGGCTGGAATAACCGGCCCAATAGACTCAACTGTCAAGATAGTCCTTGTATCGTAGGGGAGGCGGTTATTCGCCTCTATCTTGATTGGAGCCGTTACGCTATTCGCGGGTAATGGATAGGCTCCTTGACGAAGGCGTGGTTGAACGGATCAACACGCGTGGATAGATGAGCACGTGTTTAACGTGCTGCTTATCCGTTATGTCGGGGAGGACACGTCATTGGCTGACGTGTCGGGGAAACCTCTCCTTATTGGGTTGTGCCCCAAATGTCGGGCAGGAAGTGATTGGGCCAGTTTTTGGCCGAGTCCAGAACAATTACTATTATAGAGAAATCTACAATATAGTACTATTTTGCACCCAAAACAAATGCTACTAGATATATCATATATTGGAATAATTTTGAACTCCTATGCTAATATTTCTTTCGAAGAATGTCATGTAGTGTAGGTGACAAATAATACTACAACTAAATGAATATTGTAAACGAAGAATAAGTAAATTATTGATAAACTCGAAAGAATCGAAGACATATATGTCAAATCATAGAAACTCAAATTCTTTTGTTCTAGTAATTAAGAAAAACTAGACCCTTACCCAATAAACGATTAAGTCCATCTAAAATCTTAATCAAATTTTAGTAGACAATGTGAAGAAGGTTATTTACAAAAAAAAAAAAAAAAAAACTTGAAAAGTCATTTATATAAATGTTATTGGTATATGAAGAGTACATAGAAATTAGAATGATATAATATAAGGAAGTGATGTGATATTATCGAGTGATTTAATTAGATATAAGTGGATTATGGTTAGATTAGTGGTTCCAACAACTATTTAGATTAGTGGATGTAAATGTTGGATTGAGTATAGAGAGATGGGTGAAGTGTACTTGCCTGAACTAACATCTCTATTCCGCGGCGGATTCTAGGGTGGGAGACCTTAATAGGTCTCTCACCAATGCAACATATTTTTTATGGATTGCATGAAATATATTGAATGAGACGCATGATATTATGGTGTACTGTAAGTATTATATAATTTTCTTTTTTTCACTCTATTTTGTATCAGCAATATTAGTTGATTATCACAACCAAATTTTAATACTATTTTTTTAGACATTTATTTCACTTTGACACTTTTCAAAAGGGGTAATATAGTAAACTTAATTCATGTTTTGCATTAAATCAAGAAAATTAACTACACTTAACTAAAATTTTTAAACACCGCGTAAACGGTTTTTTTGCTTATATTTATGTCCGGAGGAAATATGTGTTATGCGTTTAACTCTGCTTTTAATTAACAATAAACAATTGAAGGTAAGAGAATTTTCTTTGAATTTATTTATTATTGGTTCAACTTCTTGATCTCACTTCTCACTCTTATTATTGGAGTTTAGTGATTATTATTGGTTTAACTTTTATATTGAAATTGTCCAGCATATTTTTTTTTTTGTTTTTCGTTGTTTATTTCATAATCAAAATATATACATCCATTTGCCCGGTATATGGTTTGTCATAGATTTAATGTTTAAACTTTGATGTACCAACAGTAATGTTTGCTACTAAAATTGAGTGAGGAGGAGACACGTTTTTTGAAGCACACTGGTGAAAAAAATAAATGCTAAAAAAATAGAGGTTTTTATGGTAGGAGTAGTGTAATTTTTAACTATCTTGACAAATTTACAATAATATATAAAGCGGGCTGCTAACTTAGACCCAGTTGGGTCTAAGTTAGCAAGGTGCACCTTTTCAGTTGGACAAAAATACCCATTCTTTTTAATTAATTAACCAAATTACCATCAATGCACGCGGATCCAGTGTCGCGCGCGTACCGCAGGACCATGGTTACAAACCGTTGATTTCCATCAGACAGCCAAGATCTGATCTCAACAAGACTGTCTGATCAATCAGACAGCCCAGATCATCCGAATCCATCAGATTCCAGCGCGTGCACCACACTGGATTACACCCTGGAGAGAGAAGAATCTACTTTTTAAAAGCAGGACACGTGTCGCTGTCTGATCGGCTGGGCGTGATTTTTTTCCATTTAATACTTTGAACTCAATTATTTCGTTGTAAATTAAATTTTTTTTTTTTCTCTACAAATAGAGACTTGGTTCGTTTGATTTGGACACAGAAAAAAAAACCCAATTTTTCACTACCTTAATCTCATTTTTCACTACCTTACATCAACTCACTGAAACCATTCTACCAGCAAAATGGTTTCAGATTACAACTCTCTGAAACCATTGTACCAGATAAATGGTTTCAGAAGCAAACACAATTAATAAATTACTCACTGAAACCATTCTACCAGTAAAATGATTTCAGAATACAATTATGTGCAACCATTCTACAAGCTAAATGGTTTCAGAAGCAAATAACTAATAATCAACTTACTGAAACCATTCTACCAGCAAAATGGTTTCAGATTACAACTCTCTGAAACCATTGTACCAGATAAATGGTTTCAGAAGCAAACACAATTAATAAATTACTCATTGAAACCATTCTACCAGTAAAATAATTTCAGAATACAACTATGTGCAACCATTCTACCAGTAAAATGGTTTCAGAAGCAAACACTAGTTTTTAATTACCGTTTTATCTCATTTAATTAATTAAAAATAGTTTCAGGTCTCCAAAAATTTCATAAAATATACCAAAAGTTCCAGAATATTATCTACTATTTTCCTGGTATAATGGTTTCAGTGAGTTGGTTGAGTGGTGCGTGTTAAATTACAACACACAAGTAACGTATTTAGTAGACAAAAAATGAGATTAAGGTAGTGAAAAATTGCATTTTTTTTTCGGTGTCCAAATCAAACGAACCAAGTCTCTATTTGTAGAAAAAAAAATTATGAATTTTGGTATAAAAAAATAAAAATAAAAAATTAATTTACAACGAAATAATTGAGTTCAAAGTATTAAATGAACAAAAATCACGTCCAGCCAACCATTGTGTGACACGTGTCCTACTTTTAAAAAGCAAATTTTTCTCTCTCCAGGGTGTAATCCAGTGTGGCACACGCGCTGGAATCTGATGGATCAGGATGATCTGGGCTGTCGGATTGATCAGACAGTCTTAATGAGATCAGATATTGGCTGTCTGATGGAAATCAACGGTCTGTAACCATGGTCCTTCGGTACGCGCGCGACACTGGATCCGCGTCTATTAATGGGTATTTTGGTTAATTAATTAAAAAGAATGGGTATTTTGGTCCAATTGAAAAGGTGCACCTTGCTAACTTAGACATAACTAGGGTCTAAGTTAGAAAACCCCATATATAAAAACTTATTTATTTGTATGAGTTGTTGTGTATAAGCTCAAAAATAAGTATTTCAAACAGACTTTTATTTATTTTATCTTTTTGGCATAATTTATCTCATTTATTTATATATAATATTACAATACTAATTTTTTTTTCTCAAATAGAAATTATCCCTCCAGTGCATCGCACGGGTTCACGATCTAGTCTCCAAAGTAGAAAGGGAATTGGATAGACCCTCTTCTGGCAGTCGTTCAAGATGATAGCAACTGTCAATGCGGCAGAATGTGAGGTGGATGAGGCCTTTGTCGTTTAATATTCTTAGACTTGAAGAAGAAACCAAATGTAGTGCCTTTAAAGTAGGTGGCAACAGACTCTCCTCTGGGTAGGGATGGCAAAAAAACCCAAATCCGAGAGACCCACCCGAACTCAAATCCAAGTCAACGGGTGAACCCCGATTTGACTGGGTTTGGGTTCGGGTGACACCCGATAATATGGGTGTGGGTTTGGTATCAGTCAGACCCACACCCGAAACCCATACACCCACCCGAAATATTTTATAATTACCTAATTACCCCCATAGTCTCCCTCAATTTCCTTGGAAGACCTTAAATTTTAGTTGTAATTTAATTTCTTGAAAGTCTATGTTGTAATTTCTTGAAAGTCTATGTTTAAATTTCCTTTGAAGACCTTAATTTTAGTTGTAATTTAATTCAAAGTCTATGTTGGAATTTAATTTCTTAAATTTGCAAATTATTTTCAAATGTGCTACGGGTTTGGGTTTGGGTGAAAAAAACCCGAACCCAATGGGTGTGGGCGTGGGTGTTGTTTTGTCACCCGAACATCTTTTGGGTTTGGGTTTGGGTTTGGGTGATGATTTCGGGTGTGGGTTTGGTAAGTGTCAAACCCGCACCCATGGGCGCCCGTTGCCATCCCTACCTCTGGGAAGGACTCTATATTAAATATTAAATATTTTGAACCAATCACAATCATCCACCTAAGTCGTGTACTAGTATATATACACATAATATGTGTACCGGAGTGTTCATCAATAAAAATATATTATGTTTTTTAATAAAAAAGGGGAAAATGGTTTATATTCATATTAAACTACCGACATTGACTGCAGATTTCAAATTTTATTTATCCGACCGTTCAATATCACCTAATTGGATTGACAAACGATTGAGAATCGGAATGTTTATGATCGGACTCCGACTACATGTACATATTGTAATAAAAGTGTTACTGGAAACCTAATTTCTATAAGGGTCGTGAAGTTCGACTAAAACTACCGATATTAACTGTAGATTTCGAATTTTAACAATCCGACCATTCAATATCACTTAATTGGACTGACAAACGATTGAGAATCGGAAATTTTATGATCAGACTCTGAATGCATCGACAGATTGTAATAAGAGTGTCACATGAAACCTATTTTCTATGAAAAGGGTTGTGAAGTTTGACTAAAACTACCGACATTTACTGCCGATTTCGAATTTTATCAATCCGACCGTTCAATATCACTTAATAGGAATGAAAAACAATTGAGAATTGGAATTTTTACGATCGGAATCCGAATGTATAGACAAATTGTAATAATAGTGTCACGGGAAACATAGTTTATATGAAAGAGTTGTGAAGTTTGACTAAAACTAACGACATTTACTGCAGATTTCGAATTTTATCAATCCGACCGTTCAATGTCACCTAATTGAACTAACAAACAAATGAGAAAAAAAATTGATGATCGGACTCCGGATGTGTAGACAGATCATAATAATAGTCTCAACGAATAACTAAGTTTTTATGAAAGGTCGTGTAGTTCGACTAAAACAACATATTTTGACTGGAGATTTCAAATTTTATCAATCCGACCGTTCAATATCACCTAATTGGACCAACGAACAAATGAGAAAAAGAATTTCGATGATCAGACTCTCGATGTATAGACAGATCATATTAACAGTCTCAACAGATAACTAGCTAGTTTTAATTAAAATGTTGTAGAGTTCGACTGAAACTATATATTTTGACTGGAGATTTCAAATTTTATCAATTTCACCGTTCAATATCACCTAATTGGACTAACAAACAAATGAGAAAAATAATTTTGATGGTCCGACTCCGAATATATAGACAAATTATATTAGTAATGCCTGATTTGAACTCTAGTAGAACCTCAGTTATAGTCCAGGGTTAATAATGTTTGATTGGAACCGGAGTATAATATTAAGTCAAATTATACTTTATTTTATAATTTTTAAGTCATTAAATTCAATCGGGGTATAACCCTCGGTCAAATACTAGGGTCAATAGTGTTCGTGTTGAAGTCGAGTTAAATCTTAAGTCAAATAATACTTATTTTTAAATTTCACTTTATTTATATATTTTTTAAGGCATAAAATCAGAGTATAACTCTCAGCCAAAAACTAATGTTAAGAATGCTTTTGAATCGGAGTATAATCCACAGTCAAATACCATGATTAATAATATTTCAGTTGAATCGGAGTATAATCTTAAGTCAAATTATATCTTATTTTTAAATTTTACTTTTTTTATATAATTTTTAAGACATTAACTTCAACAGATTATAACCATCAGTCAAAGACAACAGTTAATAGTGCTTCAGAATAATCTTATTTAATTAAAGATGCTTTAATTAAAGATGTTGCGTGTACTCCCTAATCAAATTTAAAATTTTATAAATTATATTGACATCTGATTCAAAATAATTAAATTACATAAACATTACACAATTCATTTTAATCCATATAATTGCCTAATCAAATTTAAATTACATAAATTATATTGACATTTGATTCAGAATAATTAAGTTACATAAACATTATGCAATTCATTTTAATCCATCCTAAAATTAGAGAAACATACATATATTAATATGGTGTAATAACAAGTATGTAAATGAACACAGCCAAGTGGTTAAGTGATGGCTGAAACTTTGGCAGGTCTTGGGTTCGAGACTATCTTGTTGTAAAACTTATCTTTTTCTTTTTCTTCCTATTCAAGGCCATCTTAAAAAAAATAATTCACAAAGCATTGTGAACAGGTATCGAACCCGCGACGTGGTATCAAACGATAAAAACCTTCAACCGCTACAACACTTGAATATATTATGATATTGTTTGCGTTATGTGATATATATAAAATCAGCATTGATAAAAATATTGATAAATTAACATCATCTTCAACCTTCAGCCGGGTCACTTCGACCTAATTTCAGAACTGCGATCCAAGCTTGAAACCCGACAATATCAGGTCCGTTTAAAAACGAAAATAACATTTAATCATCCAGAAACATCACAAAAACCATTTATAATATATTTATGATTTTAAATTTGATTCAAATGGTCTAAAACAAGAAACCTGAAATTATTTTTATTGATGAAGTGATATGTTCGTTCTTATTTTCCAACTTTAAATCCATATCTATTCACTCTACTGATTAATTATGAACTCAGATCTATTAACTTTGTAACTTTTTTTTAATGTTTTTTTTCACGAAGATAACTCATCAAGAGTCAAGATAAACTCTGGCAACAACCTTCAACCATCTATACCATAAACTTTAATATATTAGATCCGATCAATCGAGATGAAGATGAAGAATTTTTTTTTATTTATTCGTGAACCTTATGTTGGAAGACGAGTAGTTTTTTTTTTTTCAATAGAAATGGAAGTTGAACAGAAACGATGATGTTGTTGTGAACTTGTGATGTTGTTTTAATTGATTTTAACAATAACAATTATAATTAATAAAACAATATTAACTTTGGGGTAATTTTGTAAGTTTTAATTTGGTAGAGACATATTTGCAAGGAAAATTAACAAGGAGATGTATGCTAAGTGGTCTGTACCATATAATCTTACGTGGCAGTTGACCAATTCAACTGTTTGTTTCATTGGTCATAGTGTCAACTTCACCAAAGAAGTCACTTTTGTCACTTCACCCTAGAATTTTCCATCAAATAATACTCCTAATAATAAAAATTCATCCACCGGTTGACATCTGGTTCCCGGTTCAACCAACCGGTCCGGTTTTTAAAACACTGTTTAAAAGTAAATACAAATGATTTTGCATTATCTTTATTGGACAAAGATGGGGTGTCTGACCACAACCCATATTTGTCTCAATTTCTCCTTAAGCAATTCTATCAATTGTTCGCTTTCTACCATATAATGCTTCTCAATGTAGTCCACAAAACAATTTGTGAAGTATGAACCAATTTCTGCATTACCATGTGACTCTTCTGTTCTTTTTGAAGCTAAGAGCATAGTAATTTTTTCATTATACGTTTCATCAAAACCTCCTCCAAAACAAACATCAATAACAAACAACAATAAATTTATTATCTTTATTCAATCTATTCATTGCTTCTTTGATATGATCAACAATACATTATAAATAAATTAATTAATTAATTAATAATGTTGTTTAACAAAAAGCGATTCATAGTATATAAATTAACAAAAAAAAATTACCCGGTACAAGTTTATAATCAACTCCAATAAGACCTACATGCACATCTTGTGGATATTCCTCTAATCTTGAACCATGACCACTAATATAAAGCACAGTCTCCACTCTTTGTATCTTCAATGAATTCTATTATCACTTTCTCTAAATGGCTACTTGTTAAACGAGCAACTATTCCCACTGTCTTTCTCTGATCAAACAACGTTCTTATGGTGTTTTCTAGAAATTGAAAACGAGTCATTAGGAGATTTTTGATTTTAATGCAATCATCATTTGCGTATTGCATTTTTGGTTGGTCATATTTTAATACAACCAGTAGTGTGCCCTTTTCACTGATTGGTTGCTTGAAGAACTTGAAGAACCTTCACCAGGGATCCTACTTGAAGACTCTTGAGCTCTCCGACGACTCATATTTTACCGAGGTACAAAAAAACGTAAAGGAGAATAAGCAAATGGTATTTTGAGAGAGAGATATGCAATAAGAGAAAAAGAAGATATGATGGTTGTGATGAGTTTTAGATGCTAGTAGTGGTACTAGTATGCAAAAGTAAAACCGCTAAAAATTGAAATGTTGTTTCAAAAGAATCTATTCAAGTGATATAGAGGGGGTGGAGAGAGATGAGTTTATGAAAAGACAATTCAAATGTCACTTTGAAAATATATACTTAGTAATTATTTTTTTTTTTATTTTTTTTACAATATACTCAGTAATTATTATTTTTATAAAAAAGACAAACACATGCAACGCAACACAACAGCGATATGGACAATTGGTTTCTCTCCTCGTTTGATAAGTGAAAGACAAAAAACGTACGGTCTAAGAAATCAAGTAAATTAAGATTTACGATTCTAAGAAATTAAATATGGAAAACAGTTTGTTGTACGGTCTGCATATATCATTCAATGCGGAGATATGGTGGTTGTGATGTGTTTTCAATGCTAGTAGTGGTGCCAAGGTAATTAGAACCGGACCGGTCATCGAACTAGTGAGCTTACCGGTTTAAGTTTCAATCGGTCGGACCGGGGTTCAACCGGGTGACCGTTTTTAGTTAAATATATATATTTATATGTTTTAAATAATATATAAAATAATAATAAAGCAAAAATATATACTATATTATATTAAAATAGTTTAATTATCCCAACTCTTGTATACCTTCCGAAGAAAAAAGTTGTACTTTTTTTTTTACTTAAAAAAGTTGTAATTTTTGTTTCTATGTTTAGTTTTAATTGGATTAGTTGTTTATACTAGTAACTAGTAATGTTTACAGTAGTTGTTTTACTTGGACCAACAAAAAGGTAATTTTATCATGTTTTACTGTAACTAAGTTTTGTTAATGAATATGATGCTTCTCAATGTAGTCCACAAAACAATTTGTGAAGTACGAACCAATTTCTGCGTTACCATGTGACTCTTCTGTTCTTTTTGAAACTAAGAGCATAGTAATTTTTTCATTATACGTTTCATCAAAACCTCCTCCAAAACAAACATCAATAACAAACAACAATAAATTTATTATCTTTATTCAATCTATTCATTGCTTCTTTGATATGATCAACAATACATTATAAATTAATTAATTAATTAATAATGTTGTTTAACAAAAATCGATTCATAGTATATAAATTAAAAAAAAAATAAAAATTACCCGATACAAGTTTATAATCAACTCCAAGAAGACCTATATGCACATTATGTGGATCTTCCTCTAATCTTGAACCATGACCACTAATATAAAGCACAATCTCCACTCTTTGTATCTTCAATGAATTCTATTATCACTTTCTCTAAATGGCTACTTGTTAAACGAGCAACTATTCCCAATGTCTTCCTCTGATCAAACAACGTTCTTATGGTGTTTTCTAGAAATTGAAAACGAGTCATTAGGAGATTTTTGATTTTAATGCAATCATCATTTGCTAATTGCATTTTTGGTTGGTCATATTTTAATACAACCAGTAGTGCGCCCGTTTCACTGATTGGTTGCTTGAAGAACTTGAAGAACCTTCACCAGGGATCCTACTTGAAGACCGTTGAGCTCTCCGACGACTCATATTTTACTGAGGTACAAAAAAACGTAAAGGAGAAGAAGCAAATGGTATTTTGAGAGAGAGATATGCAATAAGAGAAAAAGAAGATATGATGGTTGTGATGAGTTTTTAATGCTAGTAGTGGTACTAGTATGCAAAAGTAAAGCCGCTAAAAATTAAAATATTGTTTCAAAAGAATCTATTCAAGTGATATAGAGGGGGTGGAGAGAGATGAGTTTATGAAAAGACAATTCAAATGTCACTTTGAAAATATATACTTAGTAATTATTTTTTTTTATTTTTTTTACAATATACTCAGTAATTATTATTTTTATAAAAAAGACAAACACACGCAACGCAACACAACAGTGAAATGGACAATTGGTTTCTCTCCTCGTTTAATAAGTGAAAGACAAAAAACGTACGGTCTAAGAAATCAAGTAAATTAAGATTTACGATTCTAAGAAATTAAATATGGAAAACAGTTTGTTGTACGGTCTGCATATATCATTCAATGCTAAGATATGGTGGTTGTGATGGGTTTTCAATGCTAGTAGTGGTGCCAAGGTAATCAGAACCGGACCGGTCATCGAACCAGTGAGCTTACCGGTTCAAGGTTCAATCGGTCGGACCGGGGTTCAACCGGGTGACCGTTTTTAGTTAAAAAAATATATATTTATATGTTTTAAATAATATATAAAATAATAATAAAGCAAAAAAAATACACTATATTATATTAAAAGAGTTTAATTATCCCAACTCTTGTATACCTTCCGAAGAAAAAAGTTGTACCATTTTTTTACTTAAAAAAGTTGTAATTTTTGTTTCTATGTTTAGTTTTAATTGGATTAGTTGTTTATACTAGTAACTAGTAATGTTTATAGTAGTTGTTTTACTTGGACCAACAAAAAGTAATTTTATCATGTTTTACTATAACTAAACTTTGTTAATGAATATGATGCTTCTCAATGTAGTCCACAAAACAAGTTGTGAAGTACGAACCAATTTCTGCATTACCATGTGACTCTTCTGTTCTTTTTGAAGCTAAGAGCATAGTAATTTTTTCATTATACGTTTCATCAAAACCTCCTCCAAAACAAACATCAATAACAAACAACAATAAATTTATTATCTTTATTCAATCTATTCATTGCTTCTTTGATATGATCAACAATACATTATAAATTAATTAATTAATTAATAATGTTGTTTAACAAAAATTGATTCATAGTATATAAATTAAAAAAAAAATAAAAATTACCCGATACAAGTTTATAATCAACTCCAAGAAGACCTATATGCACATCATGTGGATCTTCCTCTAATCTTGAACCATGACCACTAATATAAAGCACAGTCTCCACTCTTTGTATCTTCAATGAATTCTATTATCACTTTCTCTAAATGGCTACTTGTTAAACGAGCAACTATTCCCAATGTCTTCCTCTGATCAAACAACGTTCTTATGGTGTTTTCTAGAAATTGAAAACGAGTCATTAGGAGATTTTTGATTTTAATGCAATCATCATTTGCTAATTGCATTTTTGGTTGGTCATATTTTAATACAACCAGTAGTGCGCCCGTTTCACTGATTGGTTGCTTGAAGAACTTGAAGAACCTTCACCAGGGATCCTACTTGAAGACCCTTGAGCTCTCCGACGACTCATATTTTACTGAGGTACAAAAAAACGTAAAGGAGAAGAAGCAAATGGTATTTTGAGAGAGAGATATGCAATAAGAGAAAAAGAAGATATGATGGTTGTGATGAGTTTTTAATGCTAGTAGTGGTACTAGTATGCAAAAGTAAAGCCGCTAAAAATTAAAATATTGTTTCAAAAGAATCTATTCAAGTGATATAGAGGGGGTGGAGAGAGATGAGTTTATGAAAAGACAATTCAAATGTCACTTTGAAAATATATACTTAGTAATTATTTTTTTTTATTTTTTTTACAATATACTCAGTAATTATTATTTTTATAAAAAAGACAAACACACGCAACGCAACACAACAGTGAAATGGACAATTGGTTTCTCTCCTCGTTTAATAAGTGAAAGACAAAAAACGTACGGTCTAAGAAATCAAGTAAATTAAGATTTACGATTCTAAGAAATTAAATATGGAAAACAGTTTGTTGTACGGTCTGCATATATCATTCAATGCTAAGATATGGTGGTTGTGATGGGTTTTCAATGCTAGTAGTGGTGCCAAGGTAATCAGAACCGGACCGGTCATCGAACCAGTGAGCTTACTGGTTCAAGGTTCAATCGGTCGGACCGGGGTTCAACCGGGTGACCGTTTTTAGTTAAAAATATATATATTTATATGTTTTAAATAATATATAAAATAATAATAAAGCAAAAAAAATACACTATATTATATTAAAAGAGTTTAATTATCCCAACTCTTGTATACCTTCCGAAGAAAAAAGTTGTACCATTTTTTTACTTAAAAAAGTTGTAATTTTTGTTTCTATGTTTAGTTTTAATTGGATTAGTTGTTTATACTAGTAACTAGTAATGTTTATAGTAGTTGTTTTACTTGGACCAACAAAAAGTAATTTTATCATGTTTTACTATAACTAAACTTTGTTAATGAATATGATGCTTCTCAATGTAGTCCACAAAACAAGTTGTGAAGTACGAACCAATTTCTGCATTACCATGTGACTCTTCTGTTCTTTTTGAAGCTAAGAGCATAGTAATTTTTTCATTATACGTTTCATCAAAACCTCCTCCAAAACAAACATTAACAACAAACAGCAATAAATTTATTATCTTTATTCAATCTATTCATTGCTTCTTTGATATGATCAACAATAAATTATAAATTAATTAATTAATAATGTTGTTTAACAAAAATCGATTCATAGTATATAAATTAACAAAAAAAAAATTACATGGTACAAGTTTATAATTAACTCCAAGAAGACCTACATGCACATCCTGTGGATCTTCCTCTAATCTTGAACAATGACCACTAATATAAAGCACAGTCTCCACTCTTTGTATCTTCAATGAATTCTATTATCACTTTCTCTAAATGGCTACTTTTTAAACCAACAACTATTCCCACTGTCTTCCTCTGATCAAACAACGTTTTTATGGTGTTTTTTGGAAATTGAAAACGAGTCATTAGGTGATTTTTTATTTTAATGCAATCATCATTTGTGTATTGCATTTTTGGTTGGTCATATTTTAATACAACCAGTAGTGCGCCCTTTTCACTGATTGGTTGCTTGAAGAACTTGAAGAACCTTCACCACGGATCCTACTTGAAGACCCTTGAGCTCTCCGATGACTCATATTTTACTGAGGTAAAAAAAACGTAAAGGAGAAGAAGCAAATGATATTTTGAGAGAGAGATATGCAATAAGAGAAAAAGAAGATATGATGGTTGTGATGAGTTTTCAATGCTAGTAGTGGTACTAGTATGCAAAAGTAAAGCCGCTAAAAATTGAAATGTTGTTTCAAAAGAATCTATTGAGTGAGATAGAGGGGGTGAAGAGAGATGAGTTTATGAAAAGACAATTCAAATGTCACTTTGAAAATATATACTCATTAATTTATTTTTTTTTTTTTTTTTTTTTTTTTTTACAATATACTCAATAATTATTATTTTTATAAAAAAGACAAACACATGCAACGCAACACAACAGCGAAATGGACAATTGGTTTCTCTCCTCGTTTGATAAGTGAAAGACAAAAAGCGTACGGTCTAAGAAATCAAGTAAATTAAGATTTACGATTCTAAGAAATTAAATATGGAAAACAGTTTGTTGTACGGTCTGCATATATCATTCAATGCTGAGATATGGTGGTTGTGATGAGTTTTCAATGCTAGTAGTGGTGCCAAGGTAATCAGAACAAGACCGGTCATCGAACCAATGAGCTTATCGGTTCAAGGTTCAATCGGTCGGACCGGGGTGCAACCGGGTGACCGTTTTTAGTTAAATATATATATTTATATGTTTTAAATAATATATAAAATAATAATAAAGCAAAAAAATATACTATATTATATTAAAAGAGTTTAATTATCCCAACTCTTGTATACCTTCCGAAGAAAAAAGTTGTACCATTTTTTTACTTAAAAAAGTTGTAATTTTTGTTTCTATGTTTAGTTTTAATTGGATTAGTTGTTTATACTAGTAACTAGTAATGTTTATAGTAGTTGTTTTACTTGGACCAACAAAAAGTAATTTTATCATGTTTTACTATAACTAAACTTTGTTAATGAATATGATGCTTCTCAATGTAGTCCACAAAACAAGTTGTGAAGTACGAACCAATTTCTGCATTACCATGTGACTCTTCTGTTCTTTTTGAAGCTAAGAGCATAGTAATTTTTTCATTATACGTTTCATCAAAACCTCCTCCAAAACAAACATCAATAACAAACAACAATAAATTTATTATCTTTATTCAATCTATTCATTGCTTCTTTGATATGATCAACAATACATTATAAATTAATTAATTAATTAATAATGTTGTTTAACAAAAATCGATTCATAGTATATAAATTAAAAAAAAAATAAAAATTACCCGATACAAGTTTATAATCAACTCCAAGAAGACCTATATGCACATCATGTGGATCTTCCTCTAATCTTGAACCATGACCACTAATATAAAGCACAGTCTCCACTCTTTGTATCTTCAATGAATTCTATTATCACTTTCTCTAAATGGCTACTTGTTAAACGAGCAACTATTCCCAATGTCTTCCTCTGATCAAACAACGTTCTTATGGTGTTTTCTAGAAATTGAAAACGAGTCATTAGGAGATTTTTGATTTTAATGCAATCATCATTTGCTAATTGCATTTTTGGTTGGTCATATTTTAATACAACCAGTAGTGCGCCCGTTTCACTGATTGGTTGCTTGAAGAACTTGAAGAACCTTCACCAGGGATCCTACTTGAAGACCCTTGAGCTCTCCGACGACTCATATTTTACTGAGGTACAAAAAAACGTAAAGGAGAAGAAGCAAATGGTATTTTGAGAGAGAGATATGCAATAAGAGAAAAAGAAGATATGATGGTTGTGATGAGTTTTTAATGCTAGTAGTGGTACTAGTATGCAAAAGTAAAGCCGCTAAAAATTAAAATATTGTTTCAAAAGAATCTATTCAAGTGATATAGAGGGGGTGGAGAGAGATGAGTTTATGAAAAGACAATTCAAATGTCACTTTGAAAATATATACTTAGTAATTATTTTTTTTTATTTTTTTTACAATATACTCAGTAATTATTATTTTTATAAAAAAGACAAACACACGCAACGCAACACAACAGTGAAATGGACAATTGGTTTCTCTCCTCGTTTAATAAGTGAAAGACAAAAAACGTACGGTCTAAGAAATCAAGTAAATTAAGATTTACGATTCTAAGAAATTAAATATGGAAAACAGTTTGTTGTACGGTCTGCATATATCATTCAATGCTAAGATATGGTGGTTGTGATGGGTTTTCAATGCTAGTAGTGGTGCCAAGGTAATCAGAACCGGACCGGTCATCGAACCAGTGAGCTTACTGGTTCAAGGTTCAATCGGTCGGACCGGGGTTCAACCGGGTGACCGTTTTTAGTTAAAAATATATATATTTATATGTTTTAAATAATATATAAAATAATAATAAAGCAAAAAAAATACACTATATTATATTAAAAGAGTTTAATTATCCCAACTCTTGTATACCTTCCGAAGAAAAAAGTTGTACCATTTTTTTACTTAAAAAAGTTGTAATTTTTGTTTCTATGTTTAGTTTTAATTGGATTAGTTGTTTATACTAGTAACTAGTAATGTTTATAGTAGTTGTTTTACTTGGACCAACAAAAAGTAATTTTATCATGTTTTACTATAACTAAACTTTGTTAATGAATATGATGCTTCTCAATGTAGTCCACAAAACAAGTTGTGAAGTACGAACCAATTTCTGCATTACCATGTGACTCTTCTGTTCTTTTTGAAGCTAAGAGCATAGTAATTTTTTCATTATACGTTTCATCAAAACCTCCTCCAAAACAAACATTAACAACAAACAGCAATAAATTTATTATCTTTATTCAATCTATTCATTGCTTCTTTGATATGATCAACAATAAATTATAAATTAATTAATTAATAATGTTGTTTAACAAAAATCGATTCATAGTATATAAATTAACAAAAAAAAAATTACATGGTACAAGTTTATAATTAACTCCAAGAAGACCTACATGCACATCCTGTGGATCTTCCTCTAATCTTGAACAATGACCACTAATATAAAGCACAGTCTCCACTCTTTGTATCTTCAATGAATTCTATTATCACTTTCTCTAAATGGCTACTTTTTAAACCAACAACTATTCCCACTGTCTTCCTCTGATCAAACAACGTTTTTATGGTGTTTTTTGGAAATTGAAAACGAGTCATTAGGTGATTTTTTATTTTAATGCAATCATCATTTGTGTATTGCATTTTTGGTTGGTCATATTTTAATACAACCAGTAGTGCGCCCTTTTCACTGATTGGTTGCTTGAAGAACTTGAAGAACCTTCACCACGGATCCTACTTGAAGACCCTTGAGCTCTCCGATGACTCATATTTTACTGAGGTAAAAAAAACGTAAAGGAGAAGAAGCAAATGATATTTTGAGAGAGAGATATGCAATAAGAGAAAAAGAAGATATGATGGTTGTGATGAGTTTTCAATGCTAGTAGTGGTACTAGTATGCAAAAGTAAAGCCGCTAAAAATTGAAATGTTGTTTCAAAAGAATCTATTGAGTGAGATAGAGGGGGTGAAGAGAGATGAGTTTATGAAAAGACAATTCAAATGTCACTTTGAAAATATATACTCATTAATTTATTTTTTTTTTTTTTTTTTTTTTTTTTACAATATACTCAATAATTATTATTTTTATAAAAAAGACAAACACATGCAACGCAACACAACAGCGAAATGGACAATTGGTTTCTCTCCTCGTTTGATAAGTGAAAGACAAAAAGCGTACGGTCTAAGAAATCAAGTAAATTAAGATTTACGATTCTAAGAAATTAAATATGGAAAACAGTTTGTTGTACGGTCTGCATATATCATTCAATGCTGAGATATGGTGGTTGTGATGAGTTTTCAATGCTAGTAGTGGTGCCAAGGTAATCAGAACAAGACCGGTCATCGAACCAATGAGCTTATCGGTTCAAGGTTCAATCGGTCGGACCGGGGTGCAACCGGGTGACCGTTTTTAGTTAAATATATATATTTATATGTTTTAAATAATATATAAAATAATAATAAAGCAAAAAAATATACTATATTATATTAAAAGAGTTTAATTATCCCAACTCTTGTATACCTTCCGAAGAAAAAAGTTGTACCATTTTTTTACTTAAAAAAGTTGTAATTTTTGTTTCTATGTTTAGTTTTAATTGGATTAGTTGTTTATACTAGTAACTAGTAATGTTTATAGTAGTTGTTTTACTTGGACCAACAAAAAGTAATTTTATCATGTTTTACTATAACTAAACTTTGTTAATGAATATGATGCTTCTCAATGTAGTCCACAAAACAAGTTGTGAAGTACGAACCAATTTCTGCATTACCATGTGACTCTTCTGTTCTTTTTGAAGCTAAGAGCATAGTAATTTTTTCATTATACGTTTCATCAAAACCTCCTCCAAAACAAACATCAATAACAAACAACAATAAATTTATTATCTTTATTCAATCTATTCATTGCTTCTTTGATATGATCAACAATACATTATAAATTAATTAATTAATTAATAATGTTGTTTAACAAAAATCGATTCATAGTATATAAATTAAAAAAAAAATAAAAATTACCCGATACAAGTTTATAATCAACTCCAAGAAGACCTATATGCACATCATGTGGATCTTCCTCTAATCTTGAACCATGACCACTAATATAAAGCACAGTCTCCACTCTTTGTATCTTCAATGAATTCTATTATCACTTTCTCTAAATGGCTACTTGTTAAACGAGCAACTATTCCCAATGTCTTCCTCTGATCAAACAACGTTCTTATGGTGTTTTCTAGAAATTGAAAACGAGTCATTAGGAGATTTTTGATTTTAATGCAATCATCATTTGCTAATTGCATTTTTGGTTGGTCATATTTTAATACAACCAGTAGTGCGCCCGTTTCACTGATTGGTTGCTTGAAGAACTTGAAGAACCTTCACCAGGGATCCTACTTGAAGACCCTTGAGCTCTCCGACGACTCATATTTTACTGAGGTACAAAAAAACGTAAAGGAGAAGAAGCAAATGGTATTTTGAGAGAGAGATATGCAATAAGAGAAAAAGAAGATATGATGGTTGTGATGAGTTTTTAATGCTAGTAGTGGTACTAGTATGCAAAAGTAAAGCCGCTAAAAATTAAAATATTGTTTCAAAAGAATCTATTCAAGTGATATAGAGGGGGTGGAGAGAGATGAGTTTATGAAAAGACAATTCAAATGTCACTTTGAAAATATATACTTAGTAATTATTTTTTTTTATTTTTTTTACAATATACTCAGTAATTATTATTTTTATAAAAAAGACAAACACACGCAACGCAACACAACAGTGAAATGGACAATTGGTTTCTCTCCTCGTTTAATAAGTGAAAGACAAAAAACGTACGGTCTAAGAAATCAAGTAAATTAAGATTTACGATTCTAAGAAATTAAATATGGAAAACAGTTTGTTGTACGGTCTGCATATATCATTCAATGCTAAGATATGGTGGTTGTGATGGGTTTTCAATGCTAGTAGTGGTGCCAAGGTAATCAGAACCGGACCGGTCATCGAACCAGTGAGCTTACTGGTTCAAGGTTCAATCGGTCGGACCGGGGTTCAACCGGGTGACCGTTTTTAGTTAAAAATATATATATTTATATGTTTTAAATAATATATAAAATAATAATAAAGCAAAAAAAATACACTATATTATATTAAAAGAGTTTAATTATCCCAACTCTTGTATACCTTCCGAAGAAAAAAGTTGTACCATTTTTTTACTTAAAAAAGTTGTAATTTTTGTTTCTATGTTTAGTTTTAATTGGATTAGTTGTTTATACTAGTAACTAGTAATGTTTATAGTAGTTGTTTTACTTGGACCAACAAAAAGTAATTTTATCATGTTTTACTATAACTAAACTTTGTTAATGAATATGATGCTTCTCAATGTAGTCCACAAAACAAGTTGTGAAGTACGAACCAATTTCTGCATTACCATGTGACTCTTCTGTTCTTTTTGAAGCTAAGAGCATAGTAATTTTTTCATTATACGTTTCATCAAAACCTCCTCCAAAACAAACATTAACAACAAACAGCAATAAATTTATTATCTTTATTCAATCTATTCATTGCTTCTTTGATATGATCAACAATAAATTATAAATTAATTAATTAATAATGTTGTTTAACAAAAATCGATTCATAGTATATAAATTAACAAAAAAAAAATTACATGGTACAAGTTTATAATTAACTCCAAGAAGACCTACATGCACATCCTGTGGATCTTCCTCTAATCTTGAACAATGACCACTAATATAAAGCACAGTCTCCACTCTTTGTATCTTCAATGAATTCTATTATCACTTTCTCTAAATGGCTACTTTTTAAACCAACAACTATTCCCACTGTCTTCCTCTGATCAAACAACGTTTTTATGGTGTTTTTTGGAAATTGAAAACGAGTCATTAGGTGATTTTTTATTTTAATGCAATCATCATTTGTGTATTGCATTTTTGGTTGGTCATATTTTAATACAACCAGTAGTGCGCCCTTTTCACTGATTGGTTGCTTGAAGAACTTGAAGAACCTTCACCACGGATCCTACTTGAAGACCCTTGAGCTCTCCGATGACTCATATTTTACTGAGGTAAAAAAAACGTAAAGGAGAAGAAGCAAATGATATTTTGAGAGAGAGATATGCAATAAGAGAAAAAGAAGATATGATGGTTGTGATGAGTTTTCAATGCTAGTAGTGGTACTAGTATGCAAAAGTAAAGCCGCTAAAAATTGAAATGTTGTTTCAAAAGAATCTATTGAGTGAGATAGAGGGGGTGAAGAGAGATGAGTTTATGAAAAGACAATTCAAATGTCACTTTGAAAATATATACTCATTAATTTATTTTATTTTATTTTTTTTTTTTTTTTTTACAATATACTCAATAATTATTATTTTTATAAAAAAGACAAACACATGCAACGCAACACAACAGCGAAATGGACAATTGGTTTCTCTCCTCGTTTGATAAGTGAAAGACAAAAAGCGTACGGTCTAAGAAATCAAGTAAATTAAGATTTACGATTCTAAGAAATTAAATATGGAAAACAGTTTGTTGTACGGTCTGCATATATCATTCAATGCTGAGATATGGTGGTTGTGATGAGTTTTCAATGCTAGTAGTGGTGCCAAGGTAATCAGAACCAGACCGGTCATCGAACCAATGAGCTTATCGGTTCAAGGTTCAATCGGTCGGACCGGGGTGCAACCGGGTGACCGTTTTTAGTTAAATATATATATTTATATGTTTTAAATAATATATAAAATAATAATAAAGCAAAAAAATATACTATATTATATTAAAAGAGTTTAATTATCCCAACTCTTGTATACCTTCCGAAGAAAAAAGTTGTACTTTTTTTTTACTTAAAAAAGTTGTAATTTTTGTTTCTATGTTTAGTTTTAATTGGATTAGTTGTTTATACTAGTAGTTAGTAATGTTTATAGTAGTTGTTTTACTTGGGCCAACAAAAAAATAATTTTATCACGTTTTACTATAACTAAGCCCAAACCCACCTATAACCCTAATTTTCGAAAGATGTTTGCAAATCACTTTTCAGCCGTCAACCTTGTTACCTCATTCTTCATTTTTCTTCTTGAACAGTCTTCATCATGTTCTTCTCATCTTCCTTCCTTCCTTGTGTTCATCATTTCTTGTTCCATCATACATTCTTCATCTTTGTTTACTTCCTTTTGTTTTTTTAACTTCTAACCGAGATCTTTCATTTTCCTTGAATTCTTCTTCTTTTTTGTTTTTTCTCCCTTTGCTACTTCAAAATATTTTTTCTTCCTAAATTTGATGGTTTGAGGGTGGTTTCATGGTTTAGAAAGGAGTTTCTTCTTCTTTTTCTATTGAAATGAACCATAGTTATAGCGTGTTCTTCTAATTTTGGGTGTCCCTTGATTTTGTGTTGAATAAAAAAAATTTCAAGTTTGCTCTAAATAACTCTTAAAAGTCTCAATTTTACGCTAAACCAAATCCTAAAATACAAAAAAAAAAAAAAATACCAGAGCTTAAACCCTAAAATTTACAAGTGTCAGGCTTGCCGCCAATGAATGTGTTTTGGATCCGCTAAAGGTCCAACATACGATAAGGTCCATAAAAATGAGATAAGAATTAGCATGTGGCAATGCCACCACTAGAAGCATACAAACGAGCAAGAACCAAAGGTGAAGAGCCTAAATCGTGCTCAAGTGCTCGTACGAAAGGACAATAAATGTGTTATCTGTGGCTGATCCACTCCACATGGGGGACCCCACGGTACTGTAAACCATAATATCGTCTCATATATAAACGATCATACATCAATCCCTAGGTATGATACTCTGCGCCTCCATTTACACTTTTTAAACCTCTTTCGTATATTGACTTGAGCGTCGGAGTGCTAACATGACTGCATGTACCCTTCCCCCAACGCTTTAAGGCCGAAATCGTCAAACTATCACAACCATCATCAATACTCTACCACTAGCTAAGATGTCGCTTATTCAGAAGTTGACCCATTCAGCTCATCCATTTCTGAACGCCTAGTTCAGTGGCGCCGTCTGCGAGCTGATTTATTTAGAAAAATCAGTACCGAACCTTTCTTTCAAAGAAATCACCTTTCTTTTAAAAAAAAGAAAAAGGAACCACCACCTTCTCAAAGAAAACCTCTATGAAAAACTATGTCTAGAACCGACAGACCCTTTACACGCAACAGAGCTATAGCTTTAGCTAACTAAGCTGAACATTCAAACATTCATGATGTGGAAGCTTCTCTGGAACCTATCAATACTCAAGGAGACCAACTTCCTCAGTTTGCCACTTAAATTTCGGTACCGGTCAACAACATCTTCTCATCTATACATGCTTTCCTTAAGCCAAAATCACAATCACCAAACTCCCCTTCAAACTCGACAACAGGCAGGGGCGGCGCAGACCCATGTGCGACATGGGCCATCGAACAAGGCCTCTTAAAAATGAGGGCCACAAAAAAAAATTATAGGGTAGTAGTGTTAGTAAGTTAGGGGGTGTAAAAATTAATTATTTATATTACAACATGTTGTAAATAAGGCCCAACCTGTTTTTCTACTGAAAAAAAAAAGTAGCAGAATAGAAAAAGAAGGTATGTATGAGTACGATCAAAACAACTCCTCCTTTTTTGTTTTTTTTTTTTTTTACGGTAAACAACTCTCCTATATTTCAAAAACTCCATTAATTCATCACCATCACCGGCAGCCTGCCACCGACACCATTACCGGTGGCCTTAACCTACTCCTCTTTGGCTCATTCTATTCTCAAAAACTCCATTAAAGTTGAAACAAAGGTAAAAATTAAATTTTACAAGTTAGGGTTTCTAAAATTTGAAATTAAAAATCACAATTTGACTTTCCCAATTTCCATCATTCTTTTTCTCCCAAAGTTAATTACTGATAGACTATGAATCTTTTTTATGTTAATTACAAGAATGATTATATTTTTATGTTATTTGCAATTTAAATCAATGATGGTCTTTTATAAAAAAAATTAAGTTTTTTTTTATTAAAGGACCACTTTTATATTTTGCACAGAGCCTCCAAAAACTCAAGGACGCCACTGACAACAGGCAACGGGAGTTCATATCAAAAACCTGCCTAGACGGACCTCTCAAGAACAGCAAACAAATGACATGCTCTCAACAATGCTAACTCTACTACAACAGCAAGCAGCAAGACTCTCATACGTAGAGCAAAACCAACAAATTGTTCCTCAAATAGCGAAAAATTACGTCAAAAATAGCCTCCATAATACCCTCCAAGACGAAACCTCTTCTCAGTAACGCCAAACCACTCAACACGGTACCCGGACCAACGCCGTCGTAAACACAATCGATAACACTGTTGTGTCAACAACAGAACTCATCCTGTGAGACTTTTATTTACACCTTTAAGCATATTATTTAGTATTAATAGAGTGTGAATTTTATTTAAACCCAGAAACATATTATTTATCGGTTAGATTTTACATTTAGAGCTTTAAACATATTATTTATTATTAAATTAGGTAACCTCCCAATCCAAGTATGAGAAAGGTCTAGATATCGCAAATGCTTTAAATTACTTATCTCATCTCATCTACTAGCATCCAAATTAAACAACAAAAGAAGAATGATAGGACCCGCAAATATTTTAGACTTGAAAATAGATCAAACAAATATTTTAGACGTAGTGGGCAGTCTTTTTGTGAGTTCCCTACTACCGACTCCGCCTTCATTACTAATGAACAACACAAGTTCCTTTTTTCAATCCAAGCATATATATTATTTTGATCTGCAAGTGAGTTTAGGTTCTCCACCAATTCTATGATCCTTGGTTTGAATCGATTAATTTGTGAGAGCTGAAAATAAGCCGAAAAAGTTGCCTCATATGCAACATGTTTAACATCAATCATCAAGCCACATCTTCACATCTAGGTTCTTGTATTTCTTTACCTCTGCATCATCCAACACTTGGTCGATTGAATTGAGTGCAAACTCAAGTTTCTTTGTCAGTTTGGTGGCATCTCAAATTTCATGTTCGGTTGGCTTCGTTTTGAAGAAATTGTTATCAGTAATTTCTTCATAACTCGTAGTCTATTGGTGACATGATAAGAGATCCCAAGCTGTTGTCTGTTCGGGTTCTGCTACTTACTGCAGGTTAAATTATAGTGTTGCTATAATTGTATTTTGCTGATAGAAATATGTCATGAGGATTGGTGTAATTCATTTAGTGTCAGTGAGGGAGTTTTGGTTCTGTGTTTGAATTGCTTGTATTTGGGGTGGCTGGAATTATCAGGTCCAGGGCATTTTCAAGATCCAAGCACTGATGTATGGTGTTTGTGGGATCAAATTGTTTGTGATTCTTTTTTCGTTGGCATGTCCTATGCCTTCTATTTTAACAAAATTCAATGGTTTATATTTAATGGTTTAGATTTCGACAAAATGATCAAACGGTTACAATTTAAAATTTTAGTGAAGTCTATGGTGGACGACTACTATGTATAATGGTTCACCTTAATATACCCCTCCTATCCTTATTATAAGAAAAAAATTGCTTTTTAGATTTATTGAATGTTTGATGTATCTAGACCATATTATGAACTAGATACATCAAACATTCTATGAATTTAAAAAATAAACTTTTTCTTATAATAATGATCGGAGGGAGTATAAAATTTATTACTATTTAGAGCATCTCCAACAAGGATTTTATCATTGAGTGTCAAATACTATGCAATCGTATCATGATTTTTGTTTACATTGGAGCACATCTACATGACAAAACGAGTTTCAATAAAAGTTGTAGAGTATCTAACTTAAGTTACTATACGAATAAATAATTAACTATGATTGTAATCAACCAACAAAAGAATTAATCAAGCTACACTACCTTATAAGTTATTTAAATATACATCATCGGAGTAAAATCATCGTGGGTTATATAAATGTCATGTGACACTTTAGAGCCCACTATGGAGAAAAATGCATTGCACACCTAACTATCTCCAAATTCATTGAGAAAAGTCACACTTTAAGAATAGGTAATTCAAATCTTCATTATCTCCACATCTCACCGAGCAAAGAAACGGATCATTGTGTAGGCATCCGCAAAGTGAAAGATTAGTCTTCGTAGGCAACTTATTACTTATCACTCATCAATGTCCACACAAAGAGAGAGACTTTCAACGGGGTGAGCTTGTTCCATATAAGATGACAATGAGTTGACATTTTTGCTCCAAATGAGTCAATAAATGATACTCTCACTCACGGAGTATCCAGAACTTGCTTCAGGCATCCACTCCCAAGTATCGGGTTTAGAAACTTATCACCACTGTGAGATTGAAGTGATTTGGCGTTTGTGTTTTATACTTGAAAAATACACACTCACGAGATTTCACTAAAAACAATTCACTATATATAGCATCAATAATGTAAAAATAATGTTCGAAAGGAGTGATTACAAAGTTTTAATTACAAATGGAAATAAACTCTTGCACAACATTCATAATAATAAAACAAAGAAAAATGTTAACATGTGCTCTTAAAGAAATAAACATATTTAACCCTTATTTAAATAAAAATGTAGTACTAGTTTATGCGGAGAATGGACAGGACAGAGATACCTGAACCTGATCATATTCGTGTTTGGGTTCTATTTTATATCCTAGTCTGATAGGGTGAGTTTGGGGATATCCAAACCCCATCGAGTTAGAAGATGTGAAAAGCAAAATTCGTCGTGGATGACTTTTTTTTTAAAAAAAATCGAATCCGGCCCAATATAATAATAAGATTTAATTTGGATCAAATTTCTAATATCCAAAATACAAATTCTAATTTTTGTTATTAATATTATAATATGCAATATATTCCAAAAATAATATTACAGAACAATCATAATTTTATAGAAGTGGCTGTATAGAAGGGATTGTAGCTCATATGGTAGAGCGCTCGCTTCGCATGCGAGAGGCACGGGGTTCGATTTCCCGCAACTCCACTTTATTGTCAAAAATAAAACCCATAATTTTTTTTAAATGACCAAAGTCAGTAATTAGTTATTAATGTTGATATTTTTCTCCTTTCACGGGACTTGAACGTAGATCCTTGTACACCTTTAATTTTTATTTTTATTTTTGGTTTAAACACCTTTAATCTTTCTTTTTTTTGGGTTTAAACACCCTTAATAATTAACTCAAACCAATTGAGCTCTTCATCCAACTGAACAACAATAATTAATTATGTTTAAACATATGAAATAAATAATAAAAAAAAACAGATTAAATTAATAAGTTATATTAGAAAAATTGAAAAACAACGAATAATAGATTAGTGCAATAATAAAAAAGTAAAAGGTTAAATAAGTAAATAGTATAGTTTTTAGTCCCTAATTTTTTTTCTTCGTTTACAACGAGCATGGCGCACAAGGAAAAAAGAAAGCTAAAAGTAATTCTCAAAATACCAAGGGTTCGTTTGACCCTATGTAGCATGGGTGCTCAGAAAATGGTGAAGTACCCGTACCGGGTACGTACCAGTACCGGATACTTCATGGTACTCGTATGGTACGCACCGATTCCGTACCTATTTTTATTTGGATTTATGATGTTGAATACGGAAAAAACATATTGGATGTTGAAAAATCTTTTAAAATATTATAATTTTTTATTATATTTCAATTATCTTTCATTTTTTATAAAAATAGTTGAGACGGTGAACAAAAAAAATTAAATCTTCAAAGCATGATGATAATAATTCACTTAAAAATTAATTTTCTAATATTTTATATTAACATACCCGTACATTAAATTTTCTAAAAATGTCGTACCGCGTACCAATACCGGTACCGTACCTAGGCAACATAGACCACTACAATATTAATTCTTCTCCATTTTTTTCAAATTTCAATCCTATTCTCTTTTTATAATAATAATTTAATAAAAGGAGAATGCTAACCCCAAGTTTTTTTACATTGAGATTTGAGAGGATGCATAGAATTATCATATCTTCATCCAAATTGCTTACCCTAGCTGCCCTCAATCTTGTCGTGCAAATTAACTTAGCTCTAAAAACGTTAAATCCGAACCTCATGCATAAAGACATATTAAACTGGTGATGAGGAATAAGTCATTTTTATTTTTGGCAACAAGTAATTTTCATCAAAAAGAAGAATACTATTTATCAACTACAATTACAAGACCAAACCAAAAGGCCTTGCAGTTCAATATGAAACAGTGGATAATGTAAATTCCAAAACACATTAATTAGCAACAAAAGCAGGAGAAACCGTTTCCGGCCGAATATTACACTGTATAGGAATCCAGCACTTCTAAAGTCTACACTCTCAATAGTTGTGAAAAACACCAACATGGTCATTTCATTTTGCTAGTTTGTTAATGCTATGTTTCATATCTCCCCAAGATAAATCTGCTTGTCACTACTACAAGATCCAATAATAGGTTCATTGGGATGGAAAACACACTCATTAACAGATCCATTGTGCCCAGGAAGCTTATACAATATTCTTCGGGAAGTGGTATCCCATATGTAAACCATTCGATCAGAACTCCCAGCTGTGACCTTGCTTCCATCAGGTGACCAGCCACATTTCAACAAATTCTTCTCGAAGTTGTGTTGGTGCCCTTCCAGAATCTTCACACATCGATTTTGTGGAGCATATGGGCGCATATCCCAAATGCAAAGCTTGCCATCCATGCCATTTGTAAGAAGGTAGGAACCATCAGGACTCAACTGCATGCTTGTAATCATATCTTGATGACCTTGAAGTGTCATGGTAACCTCGCCTTTACGCAAATCCCATATCTTGACATCATTATCAATACCACCAGTGTAGATCTTATCTGAGGCATCAGAGAAGCTAACAGCAGTAATCTGGTATTTATCAGGGAATGTTTGGATGGAACCCCTTTGACGCATATCCCATAATTTCGCAGTTCCATCATCAGAGCCACTGACAACAAGAGGTGGCCCCCTTCGGGAAGGACAGCAACTGTTGACATATGAGAGATGCTCCACCATCTTTTTGATTTGTTTTCCTGTTTCTGTATCCCATAACCTCAGTGTTTTATCAGGGCTAGCAGAGACTATCTGTGTCCCATCTGAAGTCCAGTGAAGATCTAAAACTGCATTCTTGTGACCTTTTAGAACCATAAAGTTCTTGCAATCTCCATGTACATTCCAAAGGAAGATTTCTTTGTCATGCGATCCAGATGCAACGACTGACCCTGTTGGATTGAACTTCATGGTATATACAGCACTCTGGTGACCAGTCAACAACATGATTGGAGATTCCAAACTTGAGGTCCGCTGCTTTCCATTTGGCCCAGGAGCACGAGGAGCATTGTATGGCACAGTAGACCATTCCATTGGCCTTGGGCCAACAACTGACAGAGCATGTTCATTTTCACCAGGGAAACCTTGCATGTTGATGGTTGACCTTTGCTTAAAATTGAATTAAACGAACTTCAAATTGTATAGGCTCGAGTGTCCAACACTGAAATAGAATCAGAGGTATTAGCAGCAGTAAGATCTCGAAAAGACTACAGAAAATTCATCACATAGGTGGTTACATATCCAGTCTAACATTTAACTTAATTCCAAAAGTCTTTATCAACCATTATCATCAATAATGGGATTAGAAAATGAAACAGAAATAAATGAGAAGAACAAATTATGAATTTAGGGTCTGATAAAGCAACAAACTCTGCCAAAAAAATCTCCAAAACAGAAACAAATGAAAAAAAAGAAAGAATTATAGATCAAAATCTAATAAAGCAAAAAGATTATTCAACCCATAACCTACGTGGGACATACACCAATCTATATAAAAGTGAAGGAACTATCTGCTAACTGTAGCATGATTATTCAACCCATAACCTACGTGGGACATATACCAATCTATACAATGCAAAAAGGAAGCAACATATATAAAGGTCTGGCCAGAATCACTTTTCATTTCTCAAGCACACTAGCCACTCAAAGTAATCTAAAAAAAACAGAAACTGTGTGTATTATTAACACATAAGCTTCAGATAATCTGATGTCAATTTACTTAAACCATAGAAGGTGGAACCTATCTTTTAGCTGATCTTATGCATGTTATTCCATTCTACCAAAACTAGAATCTTCTCTCTTTAACATGTGTGTGTGTGTATAATCTGATGTCAATTTACTTAAACCATAGAAGGCAGAACCTATATTTTAGCTGATCTTATGCATGTTATTCCATTCTACCAAAACTAGAATCTTCTCTCTTTAACATGTGTGTGTGTGTGTGTTTAGGATCAGTCGCACCTAGGATCAGTTGACACTGGGTGTCAAAGATAGCATAAGCATAGTCACACCTTCAACAATTTTTTATACAATGCAAATTAAACAAAAAAAAAACCAAGATATAGGTTACAAATTTCATACAACTCAAACTATTTGATACTCCATCACATTACTTAATTCAGCTATTAAATTACATGTATCATATATGTTAATGTCTAAATTATATGAAATTACATAAGCATGAACATCAAGATAAAATAACATGACTATGTGGTTAGATTTATTAAATTCATGTTCTACTAAAAGTTATGGAAGAGGTAATGTATGTACGCCAATTTAAACACTCAAGTGCCAACAGATCTAACTCTGTCTCTCCCTACACACACACAAACATAAAGCTCATGTAAGAAAAAATTCATAATTTAGAAGAGAAAGTACTTTTGTCTGTTTAAATAATGCAATAAATGACGGCTCATAAACATAAATTATATACTCCCTCTAGTCCTTAATATAAGAAAGAGATCACTTTTTAGATAGATTGGAAGATTGATGTATCTAGTCCATGATGTATTCTAGATACATCAATCTTTCAATGTATCTAAAAAATGAACTTTTTCTTATATTAAGGACCGGAGGGAGTATCAAATAGTAGCAGTAAATATGGCTGAGTTCCAGCAAAAAAACTAAATTGAACTGATTATTTGTCTAAAGAATTTTTGCAGTCCCCTCCCACTACTAAATCCGACCAAAAATATACCACTTGAAGAGCATATAAGCATGTCAGAACTAGATTGAAATGAAACTACTAAACGATCCATTTAGCTCATACTAAATCAGGAGAATAAATGTCATACTAAATAATATCTTCAGAAAGTGAGATTAATAAAGGATGACACCAAATCCTTTTAACCCTACTCCAGATTATAAGGAAAAAAAAAAAGGCACGGTAGAGAAGCTGCTGAAGGCAGTGTGATATCAATTCTTTTAAAATCTTCAAATAAAAGCATTTGCAATCAATATGCACACAGCCAAACAATGTTTTCAAGAACAATTTCAACCCTAAAGATTAAACAGATAATTATAGCCATGAAAAAAAAATATAGACATAGGGCCCGTTTGGAATAGCTTATTTTTGAGCTTATGTAAAACAACTTATGCAAATAAATAAGTTTTTTTGTTAATTTATAAGTTTTCACTAAAGAAAATTGTGTTTTTATAAGCTTTTTTTTCATAAACTACCTTGACAAACTTATAATAAGACATTTTTTACGAAACTTATAATAATACATAAAAAATTATTTGTTTACTTAAGCTGTTTTGTATAAGCTCAAAAACAAGCTACTCCAAAAGGGGCCATATTGTTCGATTAATATGTCGTCGGTGCAGTTTATATAGAAAATGAGTTCAAGTAGCAATTATAGAACAAAACTACTGAACTAAGTGATATCAGCTACTAAGTGAAATTACGTGAATCGCATACTATTGAATTTCGACCTAAAATCCCTAAATTAGTTTCTAATAAGCTATCTTATAAGAATGCATTAACGAAGAAGTTGAAGCTAAAAAGTTCAATGAGGTATATTAGTGTTAAATTCATGATACGCGTTAGCGGAGAAACAGACAGAGAGATCAAGGGAGATACTGAGTGAATGATATAACAAGAAAAACAACAAATGTAAATTAATCTGACACTGAACAGAGAGAGAGGATTACAGTGCTGCGGTGGTGTTTGGAGGAGGAGGACTGCGCGTTGGCCGTCGTCGGGGTAGACTACCGGAGGCACTGCGTGAAGATGAAGCGGAAATGGGAGAGTCCAGAACCCTAACTCCTTGAATCTCCAATTGGAGTATATCGATAAAATGTGCTATTTTTTACTTTAAAAAACCGACCCGTGTCTTAACGGGTAGAATAGAACTCGTATAAGTCCATGACAAATGGGTTTATGGGCAATTCTTTTTTTAGGTTCATAGTTTATGGACAATTTTTTTTTCCGTCTAAGTAGTGGTTAGAAAATTCATCTTAACGGTGAATAAGTGGAGTGTCTCGAATTCGAATCCGAGCTCATGTACATATAATGTGATGTTCCTAACAACCGAACTAAACTCGCGGAGATTACGGGCAATTCTATCATAAGCACAACACTAAATATATTATGTTTAGGCACACATACATGAAGTGAAAAAAAGTAAAAGATAAAAGCAATTGTTATTTTTAGATGATATAACTTAATTATTTAACATTTATTTTTATTCAATTATGTGACTGTGCTTAAACATTTTTATTTGGGGTTGTGCTCAAGTAAGACTTTCTCTAGGTTTATGGTACTACAAGATAGAAACAGTCATCTTGATCAATGATTATGCACCTCGTTGTGATATTAGTCCAGTTTACGTAGAATTTCTATATTTTTTGGTTTTTCACCACCAGTTGAATCTGGTTCGGGGGTCAGTTCTGGCATCAAGTGGTTCCAGCCCCCTCCCGATCACAGTTGCGGGGTATCGAACCGCGGTCCTCCCTACCAAGTTCAGCGTCAATCACCACTGAACCAACTAACGATTGATTGTAGAATTTCTATTTTGATATGCTTAACGAGTGCTAGGGAATATTGTTTAACATTTTCTATTAAATAAAAATACAAAAAAACACAGCTGTCCTAGAATCTTTAATTTCAACGCTGCTGCAACAACAAAACACAGCAAAGGCGGCGCTACTGCATATGTGCAGGAATATGGATGCAATCACAGCTAGGAAAATCGCAATGGTGGTGTGGGTGCTATGGAACAATCGAAATAATTGGGTTTCGAACCAAACAAAGGAATCGGGGCAGCAAGTATGTGTGAAAGCAATGTGCTTATGGTGTGATTGGCGAGTTGTACAACAAATTAATAGCAGCAATAACACGCAGGAACATGTACATCAGCCCATCGTATGGCTGAAACCGATGCAAGGACAATACAAGTGTAATGTAGACGCGGGATTTCATGACGCGGAAGGAAAAACAAGTGCTGGCTGGTGTGTTAGAGACCACATGGGGAGATTCATATTGGCAGAGAGTTCTTGGATCCAAGGGAAATGCTCAACAATTGAAGGAGAAGCAATTGCAATGCTTGAAGCTATGAAAGAACTAGAGTAAAGAGGATTCACGAAAGTCATGTTTGAGCCCGACTCCAAAAATATGGCGGATGCAATACATTTTATGCACAATGGCGTGTCTGAGTTTAGTTCCATTATATAAAAAATTAATTGTATTTTATCTTTACATTCCGGCTTTGAGGTGAAGTCGATTAAGCGACAAGCGAATATGGTTGCTCATACGCTTGCTAGGGCGGCCATTTCTTGGTCTAGTCGCTATTTCTTTGAGTTGATACCTCCTTGTATTGAACAATTATTATATAATGAAATGATATGAGTTTCTTTTTGTAAAAAAAATACAAAAAATCTTTTAACTCTACAATTTGTAGCCATTTTAGTATTTGACATTAAAAACATGCAATAAATTCACAAAAAAGCTAATGTGGCACATTTTTTAGACAAATAGCTTGTTGATGTGGCAAATTTGTGGGACAAATGGCTTGATGATGTGGTAGAGAGGAAAATGATAGTACAAATATTTTAAATCCCTAAATCCCAAAAAGAAAAGGAAGATCAATGATTTTTTGTCCCAATGGTAAAGAAAGAGAATTTATAACCCTCACATCACTTTTCTTTTTATCTTCTACACTTCTCATTCAAGTTGAACCCTTTACCATTGGGACTAAGGTGCCGTTTAGAATGGACAAAAACATGAATTGGTCCATCTTGGACAAATGTATGTGAATCATTAGATTAAGTGCGCTAGAATATCTTATGATGCTCTTTCGTTACCATATATTATTCTCTTATTTTGTTCCACTTCCACCTTTATTCTTTATTCATGACATCCGTTGTGAATTCGATTAAATCACACAAATAATAATCTTGATGTGTGGAGCAAATACGATTAAGCAATCAAAATAAGCGAACGACAATAATAATCACAAATAATGATAAACGGCGAGAAAGAAAAGGACATAATAAATTGTTTATCCAGTTCAGTCAATGTGACCTACTCTGAGGGATAGAGTAGCTCTCTCCGTTCCACTATCAAACTTGAAGTACTTGTTACAAAGAAATTCTTTAAAAGAGTTACAAGAATTAGCCTTGATCCTAATTCTACCCTAAGCCTGAATTTCTTCCCGTGACCAAAATATTCAATATGAAAGTGTTTCCCAAGATGATAGAATTATTACCCAACCCTGAGTCTTCACAAGATGTTTCTCTTATAACCCAAGTCTGTATGTTGGCCTCAAAAACCTTAAAAACCTCTCAAGAAATCAGAAAACGCACAAGTGTATATATACACCTGCGCACCTGCGGCTTGCGCCTAGCGCAGCCACCAGGAGCAAAGCTCCGTTTTTTTCCTGCGAATTGCGCCTAGCGCAGGTCCTGTTGCGCCTAGCGCAGAGGACAACAACAAACCTGCTTTTTCTGATCTTCAATTTTCAAGGCAATTACAACAATTCTCCACCTTATCTTTAAGTTGATGGTGATGCATTAATTTTTATATGAATTAGAGCATAAGTTTTTGATCGCCACTGTGATATGCAGTTAACCTTTATATAAATTAAGGTGACATATATTATGTCGTTAACCTTTATATGGATTAATACTGACATATTGAAAGTAATGGACCTCATGATTGAGTTGAGGATGAAGATCCTGGCAAGACTCTCTTTGCTTTTGCGGCGGAT
Organism: Trifolium pratense; assembly: GCF_020283565.1. NCBI lineage: Eukaryota > Viridiplantae > Streptophyta > Magnoliopsida > Fabales > Fabaceae > Trifolium > Trifolium pratense. The sequence goes on along the minus strand of NC_060064.1, from coordinate 12,047,981 downwards.
TTACCAATTCACCTACACTAAAAATGAAGAGACGTAAAATATAATCTTATTAAACAGGTAACATAGTCGTAGAACTGTCGACCCTGTGAGATGATTTGACTTCTCTCCTCCTTTTATTTGCGTATTTTAGTTGTGCCCCTAGGAAAGTAGCGACTGAAATCAAATACTGGCAATAATGGTAATTCTTCATAAAAAAATTAATCAAATAAATATGATAATATTTTGGTTTTTCCATCTTTGAAAAGTTAATTTGATGAGGTAATTGAACCTGGGTGAAGAGGAGAACCTTTTTTATTGGCTTGTTATTGCTGCATATTTCCTTCTCTCAAGATCCTTGTATTCATATAATTGACTAGAAAGTTGAAACTTACAACTACATTGTCATTCTCCAGAATTTGTCGGTGAGGATGTTGGATATATGGCGGAGAAATTATTTTTGCTTCTCTCCTATAGTTTACGAACTAATATTTTTACTTGCACTTACGTACCGATTAACTTACAATCATCAATAATAAACTCTAAATTAATATTTTCATTAATATTTGTATTAATATATATATCGAATAAATTAAAATCAGTAATAATACACTTAAACTAATATATAAAAATCTTATTTTTTGGGGGTGGGGGTGGGCCGTGGCCCACCTCAGCCACCCCCTAGTCCCACGGCTGAATACACGTAAGCCATTGGAATGGACCACAATAGTTACAAGGTTTAGACGGCGATGATGTCGTATGAAACAACGATGAACGAAGTTGTAACACCGAGGATTTTCAGCGAGACGATGACGCTGAATGGCGACAACAGTTCAGCGAGACGGAAGGTCCAGATTCACGCCATTGATCACACAAAATTAAACATGAATGAATCAAATTAGAATAGAGACAACAAATGAATAAACTGAATTGAATTTGACATCATCATAACATCAAACCAAATATATTAACTCTCCTCTATTTATTTTTGTTTTAAAACATCCAAATCAGTATCACTATAACAAGCATAGAACTACTATATAATAAGATTCTATATAATATATAAAGCAATTTTTCAACAACTATGACATTAATAACAAAACTTTTTAATCATATTGCTGCCTTCCAATGTTCATGAGAATGATTCAAGGCTCTCTCCTTTGGTACTGGTATTAAGTATTAGATTGAAACTTTTTAAGTACTGATATTTAGTATTTGATAACATAGAGCAGTAGAATATTTGATAACATAAAGATTGAAACTTTTATAAAACTACATCTATATACTTAGCATATTGTGTGTTATTAACTAACAATAGTAATTCACTGTTTCTACATCATGTGGGTTATGAAACGTATCTCTCAATCAAGCATAAATCATTGGATATATACATTGTCCCACACTGTATCCAAATTGAACTAATAATAGTGATTATTAAATTTTATTTTAGAATTGAACCAGATGTCAATAACAGGACAAATAGCAGGTATTAGAAAATAGGAATAAGAATAATATGAATTTGCTACATGAAACACAGACAAAAAATAATGCTAATTTATCACATGATCGGATCTTATGACGGCGTTCCTTTTGATTATTAATTTCATGTGGATTCAATTACTTACTTCAAATCATTGAAGGACCAAAACATAATCATCAATCTATGATAGTAAATTGAAGTCGAATAAATCTAAACATTTGTCAGAATAGTACAGTTCTAAGACATTGCAAACAAAAATAAAGGATTGAAAACACCTGGAGGATATCGGTATCGCATCTCTGGTAATTATGGTTCTGCTGGCGAAAATCTATGACGTTTGCACCGGTGAATCTCTTAAGTAGAAGACGAGGAAACGTTGAAATCGGTGGTTTCCAGTTCTCTACACGTTGAATTCGTTGGAATCGAATCTCGCCGATTGCCGGAAAGCAGCGGCGATTTGACATTCGACAGTTCTAGAAAATAGAGAAACGATTGTTACAATTTTCAAACTCCTGGAAACAACACGCTTCGTATTTGAATTCTCAGCAGCACATAATATCGATTTTAGCCCCGCTGTATCATGAGTGCGTGATTCTTCCATATTCCTAATATGGTCCACAGTCCCACGAGTTTCTTATCACTAAACCACATCATGAACGGTGTATAATTGATTTTTCCTGATATGTACTCCGGTGACATATCAATAACTATTGCTATAATTGCTTTAATATAAAATTTGTGTTGTATAGATAGCTTAAGCAGTATGCACGCCAAAAGTATCAATCAGCCATGAGAAATGTGAAAGCATTTTTGAAAAATGCCAAGAATTACAAACAATGTAAGGTATGAACACAAGACTGCATGTGATCGGCCTTGTTCAAATTGTTAGATAATAAAATATTGGGCTTATGTTATTGGGCCCATTAAGTTTATAGTCCATTAGGTTTTGCTATATAATAATATCTTGTAACTCTATTTTATTAAGTAATGCTATTTTATTCTTATGGAACCCTAGTAACATCCCTTTGTTCATTCTGTACTTTGTTTGTCTGAATCTATCTTGGTATCAGAGCATGGTTCGATCCTCCTTGAAGGTATGTTGTTATTCCGCTATTGAGTTCCCAAGAATTTGGGATGTCTTTTGTATATTGATTCTGATTGTTCGATGGATCTATTGGAAGAAGGAAATTGAAATTTGCTCATAGAATTTGTTATGTGTGTTTCGTTGGAAGACTTCCCTTTGATTAGCCTATTGTTTGTTCTATTGCTTGAATTGCATTTGAAAACTTGGTGGGTCTGTCTTGTTAATCTCATTTGACAAGTTTATATTGAAGTTATATTGTTGTCGTCTTTTTTTAATTGGTTACTTTATATTACTTTGTGGAATTCATTCATTGTGACCCTTTGAGGGTATGCCGTCGTCTAGTTGATTTTTTTGTTTTGATGTTAAGAAAAAAAAAATTGAGAGTCATCGTCATCCCTAATGTCTAGTATCCTTTGAAGGTATTGTTGGTTGTCTCCACGTGATCTTAACTGTTGATCAGAACAGGAAGAAGGCCAGCTGGAAGTCCGTTGAGCAGGTGGAAGGCAGTAATCCGAGCAGATGATCCACGGAGGGGGGGGTTGTACCTGCAGGTGCTCCGATGCCTAAGTCAGTAAGGGTAGAGAGCAAAAGAGATACTAGAGAGAAGTTAGAGAGAGAGAGTAATTGCAATAATGAATAGTGTTCTACCTTGCTCTCCCAAGAGGGAGAGTATTTATAGCCCCCAGCTCTGGGCCAAAGGTCCTCTTAATGGGCTGGACTAGCCAAGGCCCATTAAGAGGGACTGCCAAGATATTACCCTTAGATAGTGGGTAGAGTAGTAATTTTACCCTATCTTGGTGGAGAGGTTGTGCCATGCTGACATGGAGGTGGTTGGGCAAGCCATGTGGACTTTGTGAGGGTCTAGGTGGACTAGCATTAGTCTAGTCCAGAACAGGAGCCCCCCAAGTCGTTGCTCCTAGGCATAGGAGTGATGACTTTAGATGTGTGCCCAAGTGCAGAAGGAAATCTCCTTGCAACCTCTCTTGAACGAAAGTGGACGAGGATCTTGCTCGTCAAGGCCTTGCTCGCAGCAAGTATCTGCAATGTTTTGCTCGGAGTGGTTTCTCGAGGGTATTTAGTATACTGCTCGTGTCTACTGCGAGGAGATAACTGGGATTTGTTGCTCGTATTTATGACGAGGAGATAAAGGAATTGTTGCTCGTTGCTATGACGAAGAATTTAGCAACGAGGAGGTTTTCTGCGAGGCGCAGCTTTTTGCTTGAAGACTTGCTCGAGTGAAATTCGAGCATCCTCTTTTATTGGGGACGTGAAAGGGTGCATTTACTGCTTTGATTTTTACGAGGGAGTGTAAGGACCATTGGATCAAAGCGTCTCTTCACTTTCCTGGCTTGATCTATATAATAGAGGAGAGTGAACTTCATTTTTACTTTTCACTCTCTCTCTTCACTTGTGGATTTCTCTGAAGTTTAAACATCCTAGTCAAATCGCTCTTCAGATTTCCCTCATATTCAAGGTAATTCTTCCAAATTTTCCTGCTTAGATCTATCTTTTGTCATTTCTGCCCAGTTTTGGGCGTTTTTTACATGAAGAATGTATGAATTTATGAACATTAGGATGAACATGCCGGGCACCATATGGATTTAGTGCCGGGGAGCTTTCCTCCCTTTTGAAACTTTAGATTAGACGACTAGTGACGGGGAGCCTATCTCCCCGTTTCAAACTTTGGATAGTTTATTAAGAGCCGGGGAGCCTATCTCCCCGTTTGAAACTTTGGATAGTTTGTTTAGGTGACGGGGAGCCTACCTCCCCGTTTGAAACTTTAGATAGTTTGACTTCGTGACGGGGAGCCTATCTCCCCCCTTTTTAACTTAGAAAATTTTGCATGAAATTTGTTGTTTAAACTTCATGCCGGGGAGCTTACCTCCCCGTTTTTAACTTAGAAATTTTTACATGAAATTTGTTGTCAAAATTTCATGTCGGGGAGCTTACCTCCCCGTCTTTAGAGAAAATTTTACCAAATTTTCGTTGTTTAAATTTCATGCCGGGGAGCTTATCTCCCCGTCTTTATTTGCCTTATCCTCCTCGGAAACGATTTTGATTGCCATTTGAAAAGGGCTTTGGTCGGGGACAGCGTCCTCGTCCTATCCTGCGCCCTTTCACTTGAATTGCGGTGAAAGGGTGGATTTGATCATCGAATTCACTTTGTTTTTGCTGCATTTCAGGTTGTAAAATGTCAGAGTCCGAGGAGGTAGTGGAAAGCCAAGGTGCGGAGAAGTATACATTGGTCGACTGCATAACCGATCCTGCGCTGGATTGGGTTGCTCCAGAACCCCGGGGGATAGCCTCGGCGCTTACTTCCCAGGACCCAAGATTACATATGATTGTCGAGCAGCAGAGAGCAGATGGGCTTCAGAATTGGTCGACCCGTATACCCGGGGAGGGTGAACGGGTGTGCTCGTCCTTTGCCGGGCACGACTTTGCTATGTACGAATTTGTATTTAAGGAGATGGGGCTCAGGCTGCCGTTCAGCCCCTTTGCGGCCAGCGTGCTTAAAGCCTTGCAGGTGGCTCCGTCGCAGCTGCATCCAAACTCGTGGTCTTTTATTATGGGGTTCGAGCACCTCTGTACGTATAAAGGCGTTCTTCCCACTCTTCCTCTTTTCTTTAGAATCTTCAAAATTCAACGTAAGCCGACGAGGGAGGTTGGGCGAGCACCTCGTCAGAATTGGGTTTCATTAAAGCATCACGAGGATGTTAAATTATTCAAAATGTTTGTGGATTCCGTTAAGGATTTCAAGGAGAGGTACTTTGTTGTCCGTCCAGAGTCTCCATCTGCCCGGGAGAGTTTACTGGAGTTGGAGGAAGATAGGGACGAGCAAGGTGTTGCTCGCAAGGATGCCAGCGGGCAAGTTATATTTCGGGCAGTCCCTAAGTTCCCGTTAAGCTGGTCGTACACCCATTTCCTGAAGGAGCCCAAGGAATATACAACCGGGGACGCAGACTTGTCTCCCGAGGACATGGCTGCCTTCGAAAGTCTGAAGACCTTTGTGGCCGGTTTTACTCCCGGGGTCTGGACGACTCGTAAGGGAGTTACCATAAGAGATGAACACGGGAAGCCTAAGGCGTCTCCTCGTCTCATTAATACTAGGACCCTCCTCAAGTGCAGAAATGCCGGGGAGGTCAAACTGTGTTTGGGTATTGTTTCCTTTCTTTTTAACTTAGAAAAATTTATGTTATTGTTGTGTGCATTCCTTGTCTTTTACTAACGTGCTCGTCATTTATTTGCAGACGAAATGGAAACCATTGCCGAGCGCATGTTGAAGGCCAAGCAGGATGAGAAGGCGAGCAGGTCTGGCCGAGGAAAAAAGAAGATAGTTACCAGGGCTTCCCAAGAAGTGAGGCCGGGGACCCCCTCCGTGCAGGTTATTGGGACCTCAGGTGTTGGTTCGGGCACCCCTACCTCAGCTCCCCGGCCTCCTCCAGCGAAGAGGACAAGAGAAGAAGATTCCCCGGTTGAGGATGCGGGCATGGGAGGATGCAGCAAATTTCCAGTTCCTCGGTGCTTTACCGTGCAGAGCTTTTTTGAGAAGTATCCTCCGGAGGTCTTTGAAACTGAAAGGGCTGCTATTCTTGACCAGGAACCAGAGGCCCGTAGGCAGCAGCATGCTCGTGACATGGCTGCTATGGTGCGGATGGTCTCGAGCTCCCTTGTCCTTGGTGACGAGCGGGAGTCTTTAGTCGAGCAGCTGAACACTGCCCAGGCCAGGCATGAGCGGTCCAAAGGTCGGATCAACCAGCTCAAAATTGCTGTGGAAGATCTAAAGGAGAAGCAAAAACATTGGGGTGACCAGCTGGACGAGCACCGTAAACGGGGAGAGGAATTGGATGCTGCTCGGGCTGAAATTGAGAGGCTTAATGCTGCCATGACTCCGGGCGAGAATGAGCATAAGGCTGCTGAGGGGTTGACCACCCGGGCAGACTTGGTCAGGGTGATAGCTCAGCTATCCCATGACTTTGTGGAGGGCACTGAGTACGCCTTTGGGAATGCCGTGCAGCAAATCAAGTGCCTTAATCCTGACGTGGAGCTGGTGACCCGGGGAATGCATGTAAACGGGCAGGTCAAGGATGGCCAGATTGTTATCCCGGCTGGCCTGGCCGACTCTGATGAAGAGGAGGAAGATGCTGAGGGAGTGTTCGAGGAGGGTCAAGAAGACGAGCAAGGCGACGGGCACGAGCAGGAGGATAGGTGCGAGGAGTAGATGTCCCCGGCCTTATATTGTAATTTTTGTCTTTTTGAATTTTGGGGCCTTTGAGCCATGGTTTGTAATATTGGAACAAGTGGGCTTTTGTCCCCGTATAATTTTTATGACAATTCCGGGCAGGTGCCCGTTTTATTTATCTATGCTTGTTTATAACTGCTCGTATGTATGTTTACATTTTCTGCTCGCGTGTATGTTTCCTCCTTTTTTAACTTAGAAAATTTTACCAAATTTTCGTTGTTTAAAAATTTCAACCGGGGGAGTCTCCCCGTCTTTTTAACTTAGCAAATTTTGGAGAAATTTGTTGTTTGAAATTCCAACCGGGGAGCCTCCTCGTCTAATAACTTTAGAACATTTTTTGACGGAATTTCATTGTTTAAAATTCCAACCGGGGAGGTCTGGTCCCTACCTTTAACTTAGGCAAATTTTATGCTAATTTCTTGCTCAAAATCTGAGCCGGGGAGCTTGTCCCCATTTTTAATTTAACGAAATTTTGTTGTTTAAACTTCGTGCCAGGGAGCTTATTTCCCCGTTATTGAGGTGCTCGTCTGGGCATGCTGGTATGCTTATTCGAGCAAGTTGGTGTGCTAAGTTTTGCCTGTTTTGTATACTTATCATATTTTTGCATGTATGAATGCTGCGCTCGTTGTTATTTTGCCGGGGAGGTTTCCCCTGCTTGATATTGAGCATGTTTTGTTGAGGGTAGTCTCCTCTGTTTTGACTTAAACAGTTTGGGGAACTGTATAAGCACTTAGAGTTGTTTCTAAGTTACGCGAATACAAGCACGCTAGTGTACCCTTCTTCGCAACCTGAACCTCCCATCGCGAGCTGGGTGCTAGGTCGTGGCACGGGGACGATGGGCTCGTTTCGAGAGTTATCCTCGTCTAGCAGGAGTTCCATTTCCCTTATGGTGAATTAGTTCCCCTGCTATGGTTTTAGATGGGCACGTGTGCCATGGTGCCCTCCGTTGTCTAAGGTGCTCGGTTCGTTGTGTTCTGAAGTACGAGCAGCCTTTTAGTGTGGCAATAACTTAGCTGTAATATTGTTTCAATTTCTGGGCATTCCAAGGTCGAGGAAGTTTCTTCCCTCGAAGGTCCTCGAGATAGTATGCACCATTTTCTGTTTTGTCAATGACGCGATATGGTCCTTCCCAATTGGGCGCAAGTTTGCCATCCTGGGAGTCTGCATTGCGTCTTAGGACGAGGCTGCCCACCTCGAAGTCTCTTTTGATGACTTTGGTGTCATGACGGGCAGCTATTTTCTGCTTCAGGGTGGCCTCCTTTAAAGAAGCTCCTGTTCGAATTTCTTCGACGAGGTCAAGCTCCTCTCGAAGTGCTTCGTCATTTTGCTCCTCGTCAAGAGGCTGCTCAGTCCGACGAGATGGTTCCCCAATCTCTACGGGGATAACTGCCTCCGTTCCATATACCATTCGGAAAGGGGTCTCTCCAGTTGTGGAGTGTGGGGTTGTTCGATAGGCCCAGAGTACATTGTCAAGCTCTTCGACCCATTTCTTTTTGTTCTGGTCAAGTCTTCTTCGTAACCCTCTCAGGATTACTCTGTTGGCTGCTTCAGCCTGCCCGTTGGTTTGGGGGTGCTCGACCGATGTGAAGTGCTGCTTGGTGCCCAGGGCAACAAGGAATGCTTGAAAATCCTTGTCTGTAAACTGTGTTCCGTTGTCTGTGACTACCACCTGTGGTATTCCGAATCTAGCTAGCACATTTCTTTTGAAGAAGCGCAGGACTCTAAGTGATGTGATGTCGGAGAGGGGTTCGGCTTCCACCCACTTCGTGAAGTAGTCCACTGCTACTATTAGGTAGCGATTTTGATAAAGTCCTTTGGTAAAAGGACCAAGTAAGTCCATGCCCCACCAGGCGAAGGGCCAGGGGGAAGACAAAGATTTTAGCTCTCGAGGGGGAGCTAAGTGCATATCCCCATGCCTTTGGCATTTGTCACATTTTTTGACGTGGTCTTTGGCGTCCTGTTGCATAGTAGGCCAATAGTACCCTGCTCGTAGAGCTTTCCTGGCAAGTGACCTTCCTCCCAGGTGCTGGGCGTTAATGCCCTCATGGACTTCGCGCAGGATGTAATCTGCTGTGTCCTCGTCCACACATTTTAGGAGAGGAATGGAAAATCCTCTCCTGTATAATTTTCCATCAAGGATGACATAGGAGCAGGCTCTTCGTCTGACTATAGCTGCTTGTTTCTGGTCGTCAGGGAGAGTTCCGTGCTCGAGGAAGTTGTATACTGGAGTCATCCAACAGTCTTTGTCGCCAATGACGTTTATGTCCACAACCCTGCTTGGTTTTTCTATGCTTGGACGAGGGAGTATCTCTTGGATGACAGATTTGTTTCCGCCCTTCCTTTTTGTGCTTGCCAGTTTGGACAGGATATCTGCCCTTTTGTTGTGTTCGCGGGGAACATGTAATATTTCAACAGAGTTGAACTTTGTGATCTTTTCCTTTACTAGCACTAGGTATTCAGAGAGGTTATCATTCTTGGTCTGATACTCTCCTAGCACCTGTGAGGCAACCAGTTGCGAATCTGTGTATATTTTTATCTCCTTGGCTTGCAAGTCCTCGGCCAAACGTAGTCCAGCGAGGAATGCTTCATACTCTGCTTGGTTGTTTGAAGTCGGGAAGGATAATGCTAGGGAGACCTCGATTAGTAAGCCATTCTCATTTTCAAGAATGATGCCTGCACCTGCTCCTGTAGCGCTTGATGCTCCGTCTACAAAGATTGTCCATTTATCTGCTCCGTCCACTGTAGGGGAGGAGCTCGTCATCTCTGCAACGAAGTCAGCTAGGACTTGGGCTTTTAGAGCTTTTCTGCTCTCGTAACGAATGTCGAATTCTGAGAGTTCGAGGGACCATTTGAGCATCCTGCCCGCCATATCTGGTCGGCCAAGCAAAGACTTGACTGGTTGGTCTGTTCGGACCACAATTGTATGGGCCAAGAAATAATGTCTTAGTCTCCTCGCAGCATAAACTAGTGCCAGGGCTATTTTTTCAATTTGTTGGTATCTTAGTTCAGGACCCTGCAAGGCTTTACTCGTAAAGTAAACTGGTTTCTGCCCTTCGTTTGTCTCACGAATAAGAGCTGCACTTACAGCCTCCGAGGCGACGGAAAGGTACAGGTATAATACCTCCTCGTCACTTGGTCGTGAGAGGACAGGTGGCTCTGATAAGGCCTTTTTCAGATGTTGGAGAGCTTGCTCGCATTCATCTGTCCATTCGAAGACTGCTTCTTTCTTTAGCAGTTTGAAAAAGGGGAGTGCATGTTGTGCTGATTTGGATACAAATCTGGAGAGCGATGTTAGCATTCCATTAAGAGTTTGTATGGACTTCTTATCGCTCGGAGTGGGGAGCTCGGCAAAAGCTCTGCACTTGTCAGGGTTGGCTTCAATTCCTCGCTCGGTTAGGTAAAATCCCAGGAATTTACCTGCTCGGACCCCGAAGGTGCACTTCTCTGGGTTGAATCTCATGTTGTGTTTCCTGGCCTGCTCGAACACCTTTCGAAGGTGCACGACATGGTCGAGTTCCTCGGGGGATTTTACGATCATGTCGTCCATGTATACCTCGAGCATGTCTCCTATTTGTCCTCGGAAGACTTTGTTCATCATTCGCTGGTATGTAGCTCCTGCATTTTTGAGACCGAAGGGCATTACCTTGTAGTAATAGTTGCCCGACTCGGTCATGAAAGCTGTTTTTTCTCTATCTGCTACTGCCATTGGAATTTGGTTATAACCTGAATAAGCATCCATAAAAGACAATAATTTAAAGCCAGAAGAATTATCAACAAGTCTATCAATGCAAGGTAAGGGATAAGAGTCTTTAGGGCAAGCCCTGTTAAGATCGGTATAGTCGCAACACATCCTCCACTTTCCATTAGATTTTTTGACGAGTACAACGTTGGACAGCCAGGTTGTATACCTGGCCTCCGAAATAAAATTTGCCTCTAGGAGGTCTTTTACACATTTTTCTGCAGCCTCCGATTTCTCAGGAGACTGCCTACGCCTACGTTGTACAACGGGAAGTGCAGTGGGATCAATAGTCAGCTGGTGACATGCTATGTTGGGGTCCAAGCCGGGCATCTCGGAAGCGTGCCAGGCGAACAGATCAGCATTTTCCTTCAAGCAGGCTTCAAGTTGCTTCCTAGCAAGTTCGGGGAGCCCGGTCCCAATCTTCACTGCCCTGCTCGGGTCTTCTCCGAAGGGCATCAGCTCGAACTCGCCGTCTGGAACTGGACGACGGTGCTCTTGGCTTGCCTCGTCGTCTTCCTTCTTCTCCTTGCGGAGCTTCTTCTCATCTTTGTTTTCTTGTTTGGAAAAGCGGCTGTCGAGGTCAATGGAGCTGATTTCTGGCAAGGGCAGGGAAGTTGTTGCCTTGGACTTCTTGGACTCGGGGATCTGCCCGATATACTCATTTCCTTTGGAGGACGCATTGAAGACTCTCCTTGCAGCTTCAATGTCTCCATGCAGTGTCGCAACTTGGCCCTTATGAGTATAATATTTCATCTTGAGGTGGGCGGTTGAAGGGACAGCCATTAAGTCAGCAATAGCTGTTCGGCCCAGGATGCACTGGTAGAGAGAAGGGCAGTCTACTACCAGGAATTTCACTTTGATAGTTTTTGCAGTTTCTTCAGAGCCAACGGTGACTAGCAGGTCTACATAGCCCCATGGCTTGGTTGTTGCTCCATTAAATCCGGAGAGATCAGATCCAAAATAAGGAGTGAGGTAGGTTTCATCTAGTTGCAGAGTCTTGAAAAGTTGGGAATACATGATATCACAGGAGCTACCTTGGTCGACCAGTACCCTGCGGACGTCCATATTTGCCATGTCCACTCTGATGAGCAGGGGTATCTGGGAGTTTGCAGTTCCACCGGGCAGCTCTTCCATATAGAAGGCTAAGGGCTTTGATTGCCCTTTCGGTTTATCCAAAGTTGCACTCAGGTTGGAGGAGCCATCTATCAATTCTTCAAATTTTCTCTTGATGGATCCCACAGTCTGTTTGTCAAAACCTCCAACAGAGATAACCATGGCTTGGGCAAGTGCGTCCCATTTGTTCAGTGTGGGAGCAACATAGGTGTCGTCCAAGTAGTCAGGGACAAAGAAGTCTTCAGCTCTGGAGATGGCAAGGGCAACTGGCTTGTGCCCGGATCGTTCTGGTGCAGCTTCTTCAGTGTTGCTGGTCTCAGCAGCTTCTGCCCGGGGAGCATTGCTCCTCTTCACGTATTGTTTCATTTGCCCATTTCTAATCAGAATTTCAATGGCGTCTTTAAGTTGTATGCAATCGTCAGTCAGATGGCCGTAACCTTTGTGATACTTGCAGTACCTGCTCTTGTCTTGGCCAGGCTTTGTGGGTTGTTGTCTTGGAAATTTAATTCCTGCTTTAGTGAACTCAGCTGAGTTGCACTCTTTCCAAATTTCTTCCTGGGATTTGCTAAGGGGAGTATAGTTGCTGAACGTGCTAGGAGGTCCACGGGGTTCCCTAGGCCTTTCGCCTCTTCGTCTTCCTCCTCCTCGGCTGGACTGTTCAGCATTTGAACGAGGAGCAGGTTGACTGTTTCCTGCTCGCCCATAACGGGCAGCATCTGCAGCTTGTTGCTCTTCATATTGGATATAGGGTTGAGATTTGAGGAGGAGGTCGCCAAAGGTGCGCGGTTTTTCGATTCCAACGGCTTTAGCAAAGTCGGAGTTTGGCCTAAGGCCCCTTTGGAGCAAGTATTTCTTCATATCATCGGTTGTTTCTACCTGGACGGCTTCTTTGTTGAACCTCTCTATGAAGCTGCGGAGAGATTCGTTATCAGCTTGGAAGATGGCGTCCAGGACTGCTTCGGTCTTTGGTTGCTTGCGGGAAGCAGTGAAGTGCTTGCGGAATTGGTCGGACAGATCCATCCATGAGGTTATGGAGCGAGGAGCTAGGCTGTGGTACCAAGCCATAGCTCCCTTTCTCAGAGTAGTTGGAAATATTCTGCATCTAATTGCTCCACTGACCCTCAAGAAGTTCAGAGTAGCATTAACTGATGCGATGTGTTCATCTGGGTCAGAAAGTCCATCGTAAGCTGGGAGAGGAGGAGGTCGCTCACATCCCTTTGGAACGGGTGCTTGAAGTATGTCGTGAGATAAAGGGCAGCGGGGATCATCCTCGTCACTCTCATGTGAGTTTAGGGGAGGTGAGCCCTCACGATCAGGAGTTGGGCTCCTGGAGAATTGGTCGGTGTGATGGCTGCGGCTAGCTGGCTGCCCTTGTTTGGTCATCAAGCTGAGTCCCTGGGGAGAATGACGACGAGGAGGTGTTCGGTCCACAATTTTTCCTTTCTTCACATTCGGAGAAGATATACCCTCGCGGGGAGGGGAGACATGGTCTCTTTTTCTGCCAGGTTGCTCGATCCTCTCAAGGGCAGGTCGTCGTTGTCTGACAGTTTCCTGACGAGGAGGGGATGGAGAAGTAGGAGCTCTCCTCGGGGGAGAGTTATTCCTTGAGAATCGCTGGCTCCTTTCCAAGCGATCAAGTCTCATATTCTGCTCGTCCATTCGGCGATTCTGGCCCTGGAGAGCTTCGGTGGTTTGCTTTAGGGCAGCTATGAGTGCTGCTAGTTCAGCATTGGTAACTGAAGCAGTGGACAAGTCGGTTTCTGCTGATCTGCCCTGCTCGGACTGAGGGCGCTTCCCTGCCTGCTTCTCAGTCAAGACGACCAGGTCGCCGTCCTCAGAAGTCCAGGAAGTTTCCTGCCCGTCTCTAGGGTCAGACTCGGGGAGGGCCTGGAGGTCAGTGATGAGAACAGGAGGCAGACGGGGAGAAGAAGGAGGAGCAGCGTCCTCAACGTCATTGTTGAAATGAGATGCACTGGCCATGATGAAAAAGTGGTTGATTGGTTTTGTTCTTTGGTTTACTTGCTCGAAACAAAGAAGGGGAGAACTCAGATTCCCACAGACGGCGCCACTGATCTTAACTGTTGATCAGAACAGGAAGAAGGCCAGCTGGAAGTCCGTTGAGCAGGTGGAAGGCAGTAATCCGAGCAGATGATCCACGGAGGGGGGGGTTGTACCTGCAGGTGCTCCGATGCCTAAGTCAGTAAGGGTAGAGAGCAAAAGAGATACTAGAGAGAAGTTAGAGAGAGAGAGTAATTGCAATAATGAATAGTGTTCTACCTTGCTCTCCCAAGAGGGAGAGTATTTATAGCCCCCAGCTCTGGGCCAAAGGTCCTCTTAATGGGCTGGACTAGCCAAGGCCCATTAAGAGGGACTGCCAAGATATTACCCTTAGATAGTGGGTAGAGTAGTAATTTTACCCTATCTTGGTGGAGAGGTTGTGCCATGCTGACATGGAGGTGGTTGGGCAAGCCATGTGGACTTTGTGAGGGTCTAGGTGGACTAGCATTAGTCTAGTCCAGAACACCACGTGTGATTTGTGTTGGGTTTGTTTGTTAAAAGTAAAATGACATCGTGTGAGTGTTTTGAGTTAGTAAAAAAAAAAGGTTGGTTTGGTTTCATTTAGTTTTGTTTTGTTTAGTTCAATTTAGTTTGGTTCCAGTTTGATTGGCTTGATTTTGTTTGTTTGGTTTGGTGAGTCGAGTGCTCACAATTTGATTGTTTGGTGAGTGAGTGCTCACAATTTGGTTTCTTTTGATTGATTGTCTTTCTATTGATCTCATTCTGATTGATTGCTTCTCCCCCTTTTGATTCTTGTTAGTTTGATTGGTATTCTCCCTCATCGGCTTCCCTCGTTGGCTTCTTCTGTTTATTTGGTTCTTATCTTTGATTGTCTCTCTCAATTGTTTCTTCCAATTGATTGCATTGCACTTCTCTCTGTCAATTCTTCTGTTTGATTGTGATGTTTTCTTTTGTCTGATTGCTTCTCTCTCTAATGATTTCTCTTCTGTTGGATTGTTCCTCTCTATCTGTTCTTCTATTTTGGTTGTTTCTTTTTCTATTCACTGATTCTTCTTTATGTTGGTTTGGATTAGTTTGTACTTTGTATGATTTGGTTCAGTTTGGATTGGAACAATTTGGTTTGGTAAAATTTGGATTTGTTGGATTGGTTTGGATTTGGTTAGCTTGGATTGTATTGGATGATGAATTGGTTTGATTTGGTTTGTCTCTCTATGATGATCCATTTATCTGATGGTTTCTCTCTTTGGATGCTACTTCTCTCTCGGATGATTACTCACTTTGGTTGCTTCTCTCAATTGGTTAGTTATTAGTTGGGTTGATTTATTTTCTGGGTTAATTTGTAACAAGTTTAAAGCTTAGTAAGCTTTAGCTTGAGGGATAATTTTATAAGTTTATTTTATTTGTCAGATGTTTTTAGTATTTTGTTTGACAAACTCACAATGCTTCTTGTTGATGCATCATGAGTGAGTTTGATGGTGGGTGTTAGATAATAAAATATTGGGCTTATGTTATTGGGCCCATTAGGTTTATAGTCCATTAGGTTTTGCTATATAATAATATCTTGTAACTCTATTTTATTAAGTAATGCTATTTTATTCTTATGGAACCCTAGTAACATCCCTTTGTTCATTCTGTACTTTGTTTGTCTGAATCTATCTAACCTCACCCTTTGAGCTAGCTTTTGAGGATGAGATCCAAGCATATTTAACATGGTATCAGAGCCGGGTTAAGGACTGCAATGTGGGCATTTGACCCAGGACCACGCTAGGCGTGAGGGTGGGTGTTGAATGTGTTGTTATGTTGTTGGAGATTGTTTGAAGTCCCACATTGCTTAGGTTCCCGGGATGTGAAGTGTATAAATATGTGAGGGCAACATCACCCTTTGAGCTAGCTTTTGGGGTTGAGATCCAAGCATATTTAACACAAATGACTACTATGCACGATTTTGTTAAATTGGTTGTAACACTAGTCTGGATATGCTCCGTTGGAACCTTGAATGAGTTCCAATCCAAACCAATCTATCATAAGATGTTGTTGTTGAGTCGATGAACCAACTGAAACTTGAGGCCTGAGAATCGTTTTACCGAGGTCCCACGGTGAGTGCCAAAATGTTCTGGTGAACATTCAAGGGGGTACATTATTTGGTAATGATAATGAAAATATATACAAGAATTGATTGAGAAAAATGTTGATCCTCTTCTCAAGAATGGAAGAGTTGTATTATATTGGAGTGATATTGCTTACGGACTTCATACAAAAATTTCTCTTAGTGCCATCTTTTTTTATTCTCCCCTTGTTGATGTTTAGACATGTGATATTTATAGACTTCTTGTTCTTCTTTGGTTTGAACCACGTTTCCCACTTCATCATGCCACCCATCATGTGATCATGGGGGAAAATTTCTCATCCCACTACCCACTTTCTCACCACATCCCCTGGAAATTCCATTTTTGCCCTTGGTCAAAAAATTCGGAACGCGTTTTTCCAATTTTTTTAGTTCAAATTTGGAAAAAATTCGGAAAATACATTCCAACGTTGTTTTTTAAGGCAAAAAAAATTCGGAAAACGCGTTCCGAATTTTTTGATCAAGGGCAAAAATGGAATTTCCAGGAGTGTGGTGAGAAAGTGGGTAGGTGGGATGAGAAATTTTCATCATGGGGTAGTTGCTCCTGGCCTTATACGTGATCATGGAGTAGTGGGCAGTTATTCATCATGCAGCCCTTCTTTAGTGGAGATCATGGATTGTCCTTCATGCTCCTTCTTTAGATGCTTCCATTGGGCTTTTGATGTATTGGGTCATTCGCTATTGGGCCTAGCAAAATATCTCTTGGACCGTTGCCCAATCCAGACGTAAAATCTCGATTCTTGGATCTAGCCATTTTATACAGTGGCGGATCCATGACCATGGACCAGAGGGTCTTTTTAACATAATTAAAAATAATTTTTTTGTTATGTTCCTTAATTTAAATTTCACTTTGATCATTTAGTTTTTTTTGTTTCTTTAAGAAATTTTTGTTTCATTTTGGTCCCTTATTTTTTTTTTTAAAATAAAAATTGAATTATAAGGAGTACAATGGGTACTCAGCCCTTGCAATTCAAAAACAATCACTTTAGGTACATTAAAAGCAAACTAAGAGATTGCTACGTTAATCAGAGAAGACTAATGTTATTTTGGTCCCTTATTATTAATGTTGGATACTTTAATCATTTAAGTTAGAGATAATATTTGTAATTTAAGAGATCAAAAGAACCAAAATAATAAGGACCAAAGTATGATAATATTTGTAATTTAACAGATCAAAAGAAAAGGAAAAAAACTTAAAAGACCAAATTATCTAATAATGCTTTTAATTTAATGGACAAAAAAAACTAAATTTAAAAATTTTATGACAAAGTGAATGAGAAAGAGGAAAAAAAAATCAAGGAGGAGAAGTGGAAGCTAGCGGTATGATCGACATCAATGTCAATGGATGGTCGCCAATGAGAGAGAACTCAAAACACATGTTAATCAGACAAATGTAGAAATATATTTTTGAAAAGTGTACATTCAATTTTTTCTATTATTTTCTTACGGAAATTTTTTATATTATTTAATACAACAATTTATGTTTAAAAATATGGATCTGAAAGTGTGCAGCTTGAGAGTTATGACTCAATCACATTGAAGTCAGTCACATCTGAACTGTTTGATGACGGTCTAACTTTTTAGATCTATTTTATATATTAATTTTATTTTTTTAAATCTGGACTATTTGATATTTGATCAGACGACGAAAAACCTTAATATAGGGCACATGTGATGACCTTTTTTTTCCTCTTATAATATAATAGAATGGAGGAAATAAATAATACATGAATTGATTAATCAATGTTGGTGAAAAAAAGTGACCAAATGTTGGACTGTAAGGGTAGCCTTATTGGATTGGGATCGGCACATTGAGCATTTAAAGTGACTCTGATATCACTGTTGGGTTAATACGAGGGGACAACCAAGAGGATCATCCACATTGGCTTAAAGTGTGATGTTCAATTCACTTGTAGAGTTGTTCTTAATCTCAATGTGAATAATCCTCTGGCTGCCCTCGTGTCGACCCAACACCAAATTCAACCAATGTTGGAAATTAAAATTAAAATTAAAATTAAAATGGGGGATATAGTTGCAATTGCACCGCTATATGGAGAGAATATATAGAGATAGGTGATGATGATGAATTAAGCATGCAGGAGGCGAGGAATTCCATGTGTTGCGTGCTTACATTATTGCATGAATATTAACACGTGGCACCTACTAATCGCTTCCACGTATCACCCTTTCGGTGTCTCATATATAACTTATCACTCAGCGTGAGAAAGAGATCAGAGAGAGATCAAGAAACAAATTCAGAAACGGTTATGGCGATGAAACTCAAGTATCTTTCCTCCATTGCAGAGGAAGTTGTAGCAAAATGTTCACAGTACGTAACAAATACTCTCCCATTAATCTCATCTTCTACATTTTTTTTGGCTTCACCGTTAGTTTAATCTGGTTCGGGATAGTTCTGGCATTCCAGCCCCTTTCAATGGCTCATCTTCGACACTTTTACAATCATAAAAATGCTTATTTTCTTATTTCTATGTGCAAATGTGTTAATTAATTTGAAAATTAATTAAGTTTTGTTACTAAATTATTGTATTAGGAAAATCGACATGTCGGTGGAGAAATTGGTGGAAGATTTTGAAAAAAGATGGACACCTGATGAAGGAAATTACTGCAAAAATTTAGTTGAATTTTGTAGTGGGAAGGCTCTGACTCAAATGTGTCGCAACATAGGTGAAGAAATCAATAATGGTTCTTTTGGAAGGTTATCCTATGATATCATGCTTGCTTGGGAGAGACCTACCTACTATGATGATGATGAGTATATGGTATATATTATTATGCACATACTATCTATTAATTAGATTTAACAGTTCTTAATTCTTATTGCGGTAAACGATAACTCGATAACTCGTGGTGTGTTAAGAGTTTCACGTTGAATGAGTGATGATATGATATGAAAATATGTTTATAAGTAGGATAATTCTCATACAGGCCAATTTTTTAAGACCTTAGTAGAGCCTTTCCCCATCTGATTTAAGAATACTACTAATTTAAGTTATTAACCTGCTTTCGGTGTGTGCTTGTTTAGTTTCACTTTTGGAGTCGTCAAAATTGATTCTAGAGAAAATTGATTTTGACATGTTTCAATGTTAAACTGATTCTAATTTATTGACAAAAAAAAATTGATTATAATTTGAAATCAAGATTTGGAGTTTTTGTCTCTTTAGCATTAAATTTATTTGTTCAACTCACTTTTAGTATCCAAATATCAACCACTTTATGTTTAACTTACTTTTAGAGAGAATCAATTTTATAGAATTAATTCACTCAAAATCAATTTTTATAAATAGTCACATATTTAACCTTAGTGTTACAACAAAAACATATTCTTGTTGAAGAACGGCAGCATCCAATGTTGTAATGTCTAAGGACCCGCATTACAATTAACTTGACCTCAAAGGAAACATTTATCCGAGGTTAAGAAAATGTGTATGGTAATTTATTTGAGTAGATATAGTTATGGAGCTTTCTAAAACGAAATGAAGAGGACCCCTACACCATTCATTTCTTTCTCTACTTTTAAAATTTGTGGTGACAAAGTAATACAGCTAATTACCATTTGAATGTTTTTTGCACAATTCTGAAAATGTAGAGTTTTTTTAGCCTCTGGAAAATCTAACAGGGTCCCAATTATCTTGCTGTCATTGACACAATGGTTTTATTATTCGAATATAAGCAATGAAGTAAAATGAAGTAAAATTTGATATCGAATTAAGAAATTCTTAGTTTGTCACAAGATATATAAGAATGAGATTAAATCTAGAAACTGAAGTTGACCCTGCTAGAGTCTAGACTCTAGAGTGCATGATTTGAAATTATGGGTCATTAGACAGTAACAAAGAAGGATCCAATCCTGCTTGATATCACCTTCAACAATCAGCATTCAACACTATGACTTTCCATATCAAATTAAGATTTGTACTTCAAATTTTGTTGTTGCTTCTTCTGCAAGTAATCAAATTATATGGTATTATATAATGAAGCTTATGAGGTTTGCAGGAAGCTGAAGCAAAGGAGAAAGAAGAAAAGAAATCAACTGTGAAAACCACACAAGAACAGGATGATATATCTCTTTTTTATTCAGACATCATGCCCCTCCTTGTAAGAATAGTGTAACCAGTTACTCTTTACTTTGCTTTTTTTTTTTTCTTTCTAATCATATTTTTTTAAAAACAATCTACCAGGTTAGTAATGATCCAACTGTTGGAGAGGATGCGTTTGTATGGTTGGGATCATTAGTTCCATTAGTTGCAGATGTCGCAAATGGAAGGTTCACTTTCGAAACTTTAACAGCATCGACAGGCCTCCGACTACATTTTCCAGCATACGACATGTTCTTGAAAGAAATGGAGAAGTAATGCTTTGATCTGACAATGATAATTTTCTTGAATTCATATGCAGCAGCAAAAGTTCACATTCTAATTATTCTTTTCTAAAAAATTCATGATTCCATAGGTGCGTAAGACATTTGCAGAAACAGGCAACACCAACTGGCGTGGAACTAGCGGAAGATGAATGTATATTACATGTAGAAGGAACAGCCAGCTCTCAGCGAGTCATTCGTCACATTGGAACAACAAGTTGGCCTGGTCTGATCATTAATTTTTATAGTGCATTAGAATCTATTAAGTTAATTTATTCATATAGACATATGAATGTTGCGTTCTTTTACATTGTCAGGTAGGCTTACACTGACCAATTACGCTCTTTACTTTGAGGCTTCGGGAGTAATAAAGTATGACGATGCTCTCAAAATAGACCTATGTAATGATGCCGAGCAGAGTGTTAAACCAACTGCCACAGGTCCATGGGGAGCCCAACTTTTTGACAAGGCCATAGTCATTGAATCAACTGATTTGTAAGGACAATGAAGTTTCTATCATATCCATATATTGAATCATCAATTTTTTTTCAATAGAATGAATAATTTTTTATACTAAATTTTCCAGATCAGAGGCGGTTGTGCTGGAGTTTCCGGAGCTTACAAGTTCCACAAGACGTGACCATTGGATGGCATTGATAAGGGAAATAATGTTCCTCCATCAGTTTTTATCAAAGTACAACATAAATTGCCCAATACAAACATGGGAGATGCATGCAAGGACAATATTAGGAATCATAAGGCTTCATGCAGCAAGAGAAATGCTAAGAATATCACCTCCTGTTCCAACAAAATTCTTAATATTTTCCTTATATGACGAAATACCGAAGGGTGATTATGTGCTTGAAGAGCTTCCTGATAGCCTCAGAAAGGTTAATAGTGGAAAGCAATGTAGTGCAAGTTCTATCCTTAAGAGTATGCACATTGACGGACCAGTAGTTTCCAATACGACACTAGAAGAGGCGAGTCAAGTAGATAAAAGTGTCCCTGTTAGAGGTGATAGTCCCTCGTTGGATTCAGCTATTAAACAATCTAGGGAGGAAGAAAAGAGAGTTCTCGTTGCTAAAGCTACCACTGAAGAGTTAAAGGATGAAGGAGTCACTGACAGTGTTCTTGTTCTAACGGTAAGGACAGTTTGATGATCTCATAGTCAACATCAAGGTTTTTAGTCGTCACTTATGATTTTGCAGAAAATTGCGGTCCGAATTTAGCTGACTTGGCCACAATTGCGGCCAAAGACATGCATAAGTTTGCATTGCGGTCACAAACTTTTTTCTTCTTTCAAAAATGGAGTAATTAATGTTGAATATTATGGTTTTCCTAAACGAAGTGTCTAGATTAGGATGTTTTATGATTCATTGTTTTGTTCTTTTGAGAATCAGAAATCATACCATGTTTTTTGCTTATTTTTTTGTTCAGGAACTACTAAAGCCACTTCAAAATGCTGTCCCTTGGTTACAAAAAATCTTCACATGGGAAAAACCAATAGCTACCGTTGCTGTTCTGGCTGCATCCCTAATAATCACTTATATGTAAGTTATTATTTTCTTACTCTATTTAAGGTGATCACTCTAGTACATATCTTATTTGGATATGTATCAGTACACCGCTGAGATGGATAATTCTGATAGGTTCAAAACTATCCATCTCAGCGGTGTATCGATACATATCAAAATAAGATGTGTGCCAAAGAATTCACCGTTATTTAATTACTTATTTTGCTTAAGGTGACCAAATATTAGTGACCATGCAAGTATTTCTCATTATCATGAGGTAGCAATGCAGGGAATGGGTTGGAAAAACAGCTGCAGCTTTCTTGGTTTGGGTGATAATAAAAATGCTTAAGGCAAGAGAGGAAAAGCTTAATGAAAAATGCAATGAGATAGTAATCAGTAGATCCAATATGGCTTCTGATCAATCTACAATGGATAGTATTGTCTCAGCCCAACATGGATTATACACTGTTCATGAAATGATGCAGATAGCTAACATAGCAATGTTAAAGATATGGTCTATACTTATTTCCAAGGCTGATAAGGTAATTTCTTGTAATAATCTTTTCCTTTTAGTTATCAAGATTTTGGTGAGAATTGAAACACTTATATAATTATTACAACTACTATTCTTTTAGGAGAGGATTATTAGTTTGTGGATAACATTTATTATTTTGTGAGATTTATATCACATAATAATATGGTATAGTTCAGTTATTAGCACACCGAGTTAGTGAGTGAAAGGATCAATGTTCTTGTTTATGCTGATGCTTTCACTCACAAACTCGGTGTCACTATCTTCTGAATTGAAGATTGGTTTCATAGTAGACGATCAAAAGGTCAAAACTGTGGAAATTCTCGAAGTCTTGTTAGAGTCAAATGGCCCAATTACGACATATAAAAAGAAAAAAACACCTAAGTGAATTGTTAGCATATTTCATTTTTGAGATAAAGATATTTAAAATGAATAGAACTAATGCACTTTTTGGCTAGTAGACTTCAAATGAAAATAAAGAGATTAATTATTACGCACTGACAATATAAAACTTGTTTACACATGCATCCAATAAAACCACATCAAATATCTACATGTTATGATTTGATTGGACGCATGTATAAAATAATTTTACAGAGTCAGTTTAAATAAATTAAATCCAAATAAAAACGCACATCCAAATATTTTTAATCCTTTATGATAAACACAAGTTGTTATTTTTTATGGCAGCATGCAAATGCAGTGATGGTAGCAATGGGTGGATTAGCATTCTTATTAGCAGTAATTCCATTCAAATTCTTCCTAATGGGTCTCATTGTGCAAAGTTTCACCATGAATTTAAAGACAAGCAACAAGTCTAATTCAGGAACTGGGAATAGAAGGTTGAAGGAATGGTGGGACTCAATACCAATTGTCCCTATCCGTGTAGTAGACAATGATCCTAACACTCGATGTGCTAAATAAGCTTTGCTTGTGTATAAATGGAAGTGATAGTGTACATGACAACAGAAGACTTAAAAGTAAAAGACGATCGATGTATCATGTATAAAACTCTACTGTTTCAATATATTATATGTAGTATATGAGAAATAAATATAGAATTGTTATTTACAGAGCTAGTTAGTATTAGATTTTTTTGGATGGAATAATAATTAGTGGTTTTGATCAAGTTTGCTGAGTCAATAAATAAGTTGGGATGTCATGAGTTTCTCAATGGAGTGAGATGGAGAAAATATGAAAATGGGCTCGGGCATGACAAAGAGATGGATCATGTAATATTCATCGCGCGTCTTACTAGTTTTCAATTTTGTCATTTTATTATTTAAGTTGCGGAGATTATATGTCTTGCAGACAATGTCCACTATTTAACTAGTGGACCGGTCAATGTCAAGTCTTATGCACTATTCAAAGGTCTGCCAAGTAGTCAATTACTTGTGCGGTCATGACAAGTGGTCAATATATTTGGGCGATCATGACATGGTAACATGGTATTGGTTAATGTCTTTCCGTTGTAATGAGAATAACATTTTTTGTTATATGTTTCAATTTTATTTTGCCTTTTTGGTTAATGTCTTTCATTACCACCACCACCTCTTCTCCGATAACAAACAGTATACTTTACAATCAAATACATTTCAGCCACAACCGTCTTGGCACGTGAGCCCTCTGATAATTTCTCACTCTTCAACATTGAAGTTGCAATTTGTCTATCTGACTGTTGTCTATCTGACTGTTTGTGACGACCAAGTAAGAAGCAATTGATTTCTCCCGCTCAGCATCCCCTCAATGAGGACCTCCATCTCACCCGGTCTTGGTGACAGAAGAATAATGTACAATTGCGAGATTGAAAATACCACTTCATATACCCAGGTGGCCGGGCCTAGCGTCCTTTTTTGTTTCCTTTTGTAAAAACTTAGAAAACATTTGTTCCGTTTCTACCACAAATGAATTCTCTTATATGTTTAATTTTTTTTTGTGGCAATATTATATGTTTAATTTTTATATGATAAGGTAGTGTATTTTTTTCTCCATGTACCCCCGCTTTTTCACTTTATTTCCGTAATACCCCCATTCTAAAAACAATTATCGTAATACCCCTGTTTGGGGACAAAACTGTTGCGCAGCAGGCACCTGCACATGGCGGAACTGCCAACTGCGCCATGTCAGTATGCATGGCGGAACTGCTATCCTCGCCATTGACGTGTGATGGCGGAATTGGGAGTGATGCCATTGACTGGCATCGATTTCAGTGCCTGCGACTGTGTTCGCAGGTGTTTGTCTTTTTTTTTTCACGTTTTTTACGCCCAAAAATGGGCTTTTTTTGTTTTTTTTTTTAAAAAAAAATATAATTAATAAATTTAAACATTATTAATAAAAATTAAAATAAATATATACATTGCGAAATATATTTTATTCGAATAGTAGTAATAATACACACTAATACTACATGTGTCCACCGGTGCCACAAGGGGGACGATTACGAGGACGAAGTCCAAGTCCAAATAGTTCTTCATTATCGGTGTCATTATCCAGTCCAAGAAAATTTTGCGCTGCTGTTGCTGGAGAGGGGGGTTCAACCGGAGCCGATGCAGAACCTTGACCTTGAGCCCACGTCGTGTTTAAATAATCGCCTGATAATTCTGCCCACGTAGATTCCTGATGGTGAGGGGGTTGTTGGGTTGGTTGGGGTTGTGTAGAATCACCGGATTGGTATAGATTGCTGAAATTATCATTGAAACGTTGTGTTCCTGGTGATTCGAAGGTGTCGTGGTCGAAGTTGAAGAAATTCCGTGTTTGTGGGATTGGGGTCACAAAATCGGAATCACTAATTGACATCGACATCGGATGTTGGGTGAATGGTTGTTGTTGTGTGGTAGAGTTATGTTGTTGTTGTTGGCTAAAGGTAAATGATGGTGGGTCTGAGATATATGTATGTTGTTGTTGTTGGGTGAATAATGGTGGATCTGGGATATAGGTATGTTGTTGTTGGGTAAATGGTTGTGTGAAGATGGTTTGTTGTTCTTGTTGTTGGGTAAATGTGTGTGGGATATTTGTGTATTGTGGTTGCATCTCAGGACGTGGACGTGGGTCATTCAAATAATAATCCTCGGAGAAATATGGCATGTAGTCTCTTCGGTATTGAGTTAAATACTCGGTTGACTGCATCAGAGGTACAGTGTTGACCGGAACTCCTTGTAGAACACGAAGATGGCGAGTATCCCACTGTTGGATTTCAGCATTAAAGTGATCGGCCCAATCATGAACATTTTTTCGCATGTCTATCTTGTGGTAATGTTTCATGATTTGTGCGCGGTCCGTTACCTCATTATTAAGTCCAAACTGTAACTGGACTCGGTCGGTTTGGTGAAACTCAACAATCCCAAAATTAATGAGATATGCGGTTCGGTGGATTTGTGACTCTTTCACGTTGGAATAATCGGATGCGAGAATGTACCCATGCTTGAAGAAGTATGGTGCATCCGGAAATTGAGTTCACTTTTTTTGATGCAGTGGCCGCATCACACAAGCCTCTATACAACGAGGCCAAACAAGCAGACCCCCAACTATACCTTCTTATCGTAGGTATATCTTCCAACAACGGCAAATACATAGTATGTATACGGTCGCCGGATTTGTCGGGGATTAAAAATTTCCCAAGAAAGTAAAGGAGATACATCCTTAGATTTTGCATTATTTGTTCTTGGGTAGGATTTGGTGGCATCGCTCTAAGGTGTTGTTGTAGCCACGACGTCTTAACACAGAATCCATGTGAATTATCGGGAGCAGCGACTCCCAATAATCGGGGAAACTCTTCCCAAATGGAAACATTTCTTCCGGTAACTGCTTATCCGGAAATTTGGAGATCCAGCAACATGTTGACATCTTGGAGAGTTATTGTGCACTCTCCGCTGGGTAGATGAAATGTGTGCATTTCTGGTCTCCATCGGATTAGCATAGCTGTGATTAAGTGCCAATCAACTTGACAATTTCGCATGCGTACGACATTACCAAAACCACATTCTTCTAAGAGTGGTATTATTGCCGGATGTGGTTCGTCAAATCGGCAACAAACGCGCACTTTCACAGCCTTCTTGTCCTACATATATTAGTATAAGTATAAGTATACAAATATTACTATAATTTATTTTTATTATAATACTATATATATATATATATATATATAACTTAAATATAAATAAAATTATAACTTAAAATTAACTCATACTGCTTTTGTTCTTGAAATATGGTCGTCACGCTGCCATAAATTAGCCATTTTTGTAGTGTATAGATGAAGTTAGTGTGTAATGTAGAGAAGAAATTGTAGTGTAATGTAGATAATAAGTGTATTGTATATAGTAAGTTTAGAAGTTGTAGTGTAATGTAGATAATAAGTGTATTCCAATAATGTGATTTTTGAAAGCAATGAAAAAAAAAGGTTTTCTAGTCAGTCCAAATCGTAAATTTACTCATTTAAAGGAAAGAATAGAACAAAAAGTGGGAGACAATGTAGTTGTTTCCGAAATTATTTACAGGCATCCGATGCTTGCACCAGATGGAACCTCATTTTTTGCAGAGTTGAATATTACCGATGATGAGGATGTTAAATATATGTTTAACATTCATAGTCAATTTAACCTTAGAACTATCGAGTTGTATGTTACTTTTCAAAACCCACCATTTACTACACCACATATCCAGCCACATGACACATCAATGTATATTGAGCCATATCAAACCTCACAACATCCACCGACATCCACCGATTATGCACCAGTCACACACTCTCAGCAATGGCTTCCGTATGACCAGCCACAAAACTCATTTCATCATTCGCAACAGTTATCAATTGATTTAAATGCACCACTTTCTCAGTCGCAGTCAGAACCATGGTCGTATGATCTAAATGAACAACTTCCTCTTCCCGAGTCGCAACCATGGACGTATGGAAACACACCCCTTCCGCAGTCGCAACCATGGTGGTCGTCAAACGCACCACTACCTCATTTGCAGTCGCAACCATCACATCCATCAACTTCCACACATGCACCGACTCATGATGATGATGATGATGGTGATGATGATGATGAAGAACGTCCAGATGAAGTACCAAACTATCCAGAAGATCTTGGTGAACTAAGTGATGGTGATATTGCCGAAGTATTTGATAACGACAATGACGACAACAATGACGATGACGATGACGACGCCGATGCATACAATCCTCCAGGGCACATTCAAAACTTAGATAATGCTCTTATTGATCAACCCTCTCAAGTTTTGCTCCACGACAATCGGACCCTTCCAGTGAATACCGGGATACATAAAGGGATGGTATTTTACACCAAAAAGGAATGTGTCGAAGCAATCAAAACATGGCACATCAAACAATCACGTCATTATAGTATTGATAAATCTGATACATCCAGGTATGTCATCAAATGTGATAAACCACCATGTGATTTTTTCTTTAGAGCGGCTTTAAGTAAGAAAACCGATCTTTGGGGGATTGCCACTATCGGTAATAGCCACACTTGTGTATCTGCTGGTATGTCGCAAGATCATCGCAGGCTTGACACTGATCTGATATGCTCAAACATTTTGCCAATGTTGCGAGATAACCTAGCTCTTTCAGTCAAGTTTATAATTGGTCACTTTAGAGACAAATTCAACTACACCATCACGTATCGAAAGGCTTGGAATGCAAAAAATAAGGCGATCGAACAAATTTATGGAAACTGGGTGCAGTCCTATCGCGATCTTCCACAGTGGTTGATAGTAATGGAAAAATGGATTCCTGGGACCATTATCAGGTTCGAGACAAGTCCAACACCCATTCAGGGGCAAGTGTTTTTTGAGCGTTTGTTTTGGGCTTTCGAACCGTGCATCCAAGGATTTGCACATTGCAAGCCAATTGTGCAAGTTGATGGAACGTGGCTATATGGGAAGTATAAGGGGACGTTGTTGTTGGTCGTCGCCCAAGATGGAAACGCTCATATTTTTCCTGTGGCATTCGCGATTGTTGAAGGGGAAACGAAAGATGCATGGAACTTCTTTCTTAAACATTTGAGAGAGAATGTTACTCCACAAGAAAATATATGCATGATTTCAGATAGGCACGCATCTATTAAAAGTGCTTATGAAAACCCTTCAAATGAATGGAATGGTACTTCCTCTCATGTGTATTGCCTTCGACACGTCGCACAGAATTTCATTAGGGCAATAAAAAACAGAAAACTACGGAAATATGCTGTTAATATGGGTAAATATCTAAAATTATCAAAAAAAATTCTACAATTTAAGTTGTCGATACCATATTAAACTAAACACTTTTTTTTTCTTCTTTTCAATATAGGGTATGCACCAAGCGAGGCTACATTCCGGTACTGGCGACATAAGATTTTGCGGAAAAATACGGCGGCTTTAGAGTGGGTTGATAATCTCCCAAAACAAAAATGGACGCAAGCATACAATGGAGGTATTCGGTGGGGTCACATGACAAGTAATCTTGCCGAGGCAATGAACTCAGTTTTTAAGGATATCCGCGGCCTACCGATCACAGCTTTGGTCCAAGCAACCTACTATAGGCTGGCGAAACTTTTTGCAAAACGAGGAAAACAGTCGGCCGCTGTATTAGCTTCTGGTCAGCAATATACTGAAGCGTGCCAAGAAAGGATTTTAGATGCACTCGGTAAGTCAAACTCATGTATCGTCACTGAGTTTGATCGGCGAAATTATAGTTTCTCAGTGGAGGAAACTGAGGATCCCCATAAAGGCCGACCAAAGGATCATTTCTGGGTACACTTGAGAGAAAAGATGTGCGACTGTGGAAAGTTTCAGGCGTTACACTTGCCATGTTCGTATGTTATTGCTGCATGTAATCATGCTAACATTTCATATGAAGCATTCATTGACGACGTGTACCGAGTTACCACTGTAAATGTTGTGTATGACGAGGCCTTCCCGGTAGTTCGAAGCAAGAGTTTATGGCCCATTTATGAAGGTGACGTTGTTTGTCCTCGCGCCGATATGAAAAGAACCAAGAGAGGACGTCCCAAAAAGACACGCATCCGAACTGAAATGGACGATTTTGAAAAAAGAGAGTTCCGATGTGGCTTATGTCGAGTGCCGGGTCATAACTATCGAGAATGTCCTAATGCAGCCGGACCCTCTAATTAACCGTAGTTAATTTTATTTTTTTATGTAATTTCTATGTGTTTTTCTATCTATTATCAATATATTATATTTTAATATTTCGCAACAAAACACACATATATTATTTTCCACATTCATACGAAATCAGGAAATAAAATTAAATTGCTAAATTTAGGATTACATCGTTAATAAAATTACACAAACATAAAACATAAAAAAATGACATAATATAAAAAATAAACCACATACAACAACAACTTAACCAATTTTTTTCAAGGTCGCGTACAAACGATGTGGTTCTTTTTCATTTTCAACAAAGGAAAACATCAATTGCACTTCCAAATCACCCTTCAATTTGTACCAATATTTTGTCATTGTAGCTTCGAGTGAGTCACTTGTGAATTGTGATGTCCGTGCATGAATTTAAATAGGCCATATGCTCGATTTCTATATGTTCATTGTTTTTCAACAAAAACATTTCTTGAATCTTACTCTTTAAAGCCGAAAGAGAACTCAATTTGTCAATCATTAATTTAAAATATTTTTGGCGGCCTTCAAATTTCACAGAAAATAGAGGTGTTGATGATAAATAGTTGTCACAAACATTGAAAGAAGATGCCATCTTTTGTATAATAAAAAGTGAATGAGGAAAAATTCAAATGAAGAAGATGAAGTTAGTGGGTGAAAAATGAAAGTGTAAAGTGTGTATTTATATAAAATGGTATGAGAGTGTGGAAAATGGAAAAAAAAAACAAAACTGGTATGCAGAGCAGCGTTGGAAAGCATAGTCAATGGCGTGCTTCTGCATTTCGCCATCTCCTGCACATGGCATCAGTGGCAGTTCCGCCATTCTGAGCACATGGCATCATTCCCAATTCCGCCATACCTATGACAATGGCGAGGATAGCAGTTCCGCCATGTCACTGACATGGCGGTTGGCAGTTCCGCCATGTGCAGGTGCCTGCTGCGCAGCAGTTTTGTCTCCAAACAGGGGTATTACGATAATTGTTTTTAGAATGGGGGTATTACGGAAATAAAGTGAAAAAGTGGGGGTACAGGGAGAAAAAAATCTAATTTCTCACTATTCAGAGAGACATATAAAAAATTTTGATGAGATAATAGTGAGCGAATCATTATTCTTTTATGTGAATTTTGTATTGTGACAATTCACATGTGAAAATCACTTAAATGAGATGTTATAAATATTTTAAAAAAAAATTTGACAAATATTTGAAACATTTGTTGAGTTACTTCTTTGAAAAATAACTTGAATTTGGTTTCAATGCAATAAAAACAAAAAAAAATTTATGCAATTAATTTTATAGATTTTTTATCAATTTTTTTTATAGATTTTATGTCAAATGTAAGTATCAAGTTTTTTTTTTTAAGAATCAATACAAACTTGGTGAGCAATCACACTTGGTCCCTCCTCTAACCATTGTTTGAGATATTTTGTCACCTATCGGTTACTCAAATATTTTTCACTATATAAGTAGCGAATGATTTTTTTTTCTCCAAAATTTTTGATTTTATTGTTGAATGTGAGGTTGTGTTGTTGGAGATTGTTTGAAGTCTCACGTTACTTAAGTTCCCGGAATATGAAGTGTATAAATATGTAAGAGCAACTTTACCCTTTAAGGTAGCTTTTGGGAATAAAATCCAAATATATTTAACATTTATAACATCTGCTACATAAATAGCTGATGTATAAAAATAAAACGCGCAAGTAACCAATACGGTGACAAAAGTAACTCCCAAATTTTTTATCACATACTAGTAGATCAATAAAAACAAGGGTTTACGTTTTGTATTTGCATCCACGTAATATCGTCACGTCGGTGCTGCTTCTGTCGGCAAGTTTATATGCATACACGTGTCTTTGACAGGAATATTAGTTTCGTTAAAACAATTTTTGTTATTGAATTTTTTTAACAATGAATTATAGACTTATACAGTCCATTGAAATTACTTTTCTGTATAGCTTGACTAAAAGAAATATTTCTTTTGTCAAACTCCAAAATAAAATTCATAAAATTATTAGAAAACATAATGTCGGTAAACTTGATTAAAAAATTATGTCGGTAACAGAAAAAGAATACGTAGTACATGGAATAATGTGATTTTGAAATCTTCAAGTTTATTGTTTTCCTAAAGATATGGAAAGTGGGCCGTCTCAGAGCCTTTAATGGGCCCTACTTATCCATATTTTCATTTATGGCCCATAATAGTCGGTGTCTCCGCGCTACACTCTTTCATTCACCTGCTTTCATTTTTTTATTAGAAAAATTAAAAATATTAAACAATTTACTTGAGACACTTAGTTAAATATACTAATAAAGAAATTATGTCTTAAAATTTATGTATTGAACACTTTATAAGTGAGAGAATCATAAACCTAGCACCTTAAGATTTTGAGTTAAAGTGTGGGTGTCTAACTCATTTATAAAGTTGTTCTTAAACTTAATGTGGATTATCTCTCAGTTGCCCTCTCGTAATGACCCAACAATTACTACCACCACTATTTTTATATTTTCTTTTTTGATATGCTTAACAAGTGTTCTCTAGACACTATTTAGCATAACATTTTTATTATTATTCTTTTTCTTAAAAAGAAACACCTAACTAGATGTATATATACTTTTTTTTCCCCTTGGCACATGATTTTCTTTTAAGGCTCGGCACATGATAATATCTCTATATTTAACCAAATAGTTGCTTAAGTAGTTAATAAAAATAGTTGTTCGAGTTTAGCTTACTTGGTAGGGACATCAGCATTTTATATACAGAGTCGGCGTTTGAATCTCGAACGCTCCACTTATCCATCTTTAAAGATGGAATTTCAAGCCACTAGGTTAACTGACAAAAAAAATTGTTTAAGTAGTTAATAATCTTGAATTAAAAATATTCATTTGAGAAAATTTAAATTATGATTAAAATAATCATTAGTCAAATCTTACTCGACCAAATTCTAAATTGTCATAATTTTTTTTAGAAATGAGATAGTAATGATTGTATTATCCTATCTTATCTCCGTATTTTAATTTATTTTAGCTGAATTTAGATCATTTAAAGTGAATAACGTATAAAGTGAAAAAATAAGAATTGTGATTATAACAAACTCTATGATATAGCTATAATATCCACTTTTAATTTATTTATTAACGATTGATATTACTTACATTATATTATAAAAAAAAAAAATCACTTTTACTTTAGATATCCCGGATCCATTTTATTTATCATAGAAAAAACTAAAATCAAATGAAAAAGTAGTAATAATTAGTATGCTTTTTGACAAAGTTTTTTTTTTGTACAAGTAGAAGAAATAAAAGAAAAGAAAAACAAATTATCTAGAAAAGAAAGTCCCACGAGCATCAGCTAGCAGGAGAAGCTTTTTGACAAAGTTATGTCCCCTATACGGCTATTCCATTAAGAAAAACATATTTATTTTACAAATATACAACAAATATATTCCCGCCGTCCCATATTATAAGAAAAAAAAACCATTTTTTCTTGTCCCAAATTATAAGCAAAAGCAATTCACTTTTATCATTTTTAAAATTTACTTTTACTTACTCTCATGAAATTTAATGCAAATTGCATTTAATTTATTTTCTTTCTTCTTTTTCTCATAATCAATAACCAATAAAAAAAAATTTACATCTTACTATGAAACTTATTTCAAGAAAAACACAAAAAGTCATACATCAAATTATCATATTCAACTTTTCTTAATAAGTGTGAAAACTTTTTTTTTCTTATAATATGAGACGGGGGAGTATCTTTTTATTTTTTTTTAATATTTTTTACATACTTCGATTTACGTGTTTGTGAGTGAAAAGTGGGTTGATATCAATTTTGTGTCTCAAATTTGATGTTTAAATAATAAACTTCTTCCATTAATTAGGTATCTTTTTCACTTTAGGTAGAAATCATAGTGTTTTTTTTTGGTACATAAATTATAGTGTTTTTAATACCAAAAAAATAGAAATGAAATCATAATTTCCTAAAGCAAATGAAAATACTAGGAAATAAGATGATAAAGAAATGAAATAGGAGGAGTATACCCCAAAGGAGAGTCTAGAATACAGTTGAATTAATTTTCAAAATCAATACTCCCTCCGGTCCTTATTATAAGGAACAATTTAGAAAAAACACACATACCAAGAAACCTTATCTTTCTTAATAAAAATTCTAAAATTTTACAATCTATTCCAAAACTAACCTTGGTGTATTAATTTATCCTTAGGGAATATATCACTCTAATTAATGCATAACTTTGGAATGGATACAATTTAATAAGGGTAAAAATGGAATTGTAAGAATAAATTTAATGATTGTTTCTTATAAAAATGACCAAAATTTTTTTCCAAATTGTTCCTTATAAAAAGGACTGGAGGGAGTACTATTCTTATCCGAATAATGAATGAACCTAACAATTTGGACATATACTTTTGATGATTTGTTATTTTTTGTTTAATGCATGTCGATATCCCGATTTAGAAACTTTATATCTTCAAATTTCATACGCGTCATTTATTTAAATAGCTTCTCTATTACACAAAAAACTAACTACTACACTTTAGGCTCCAAATGTGCCATGTTTTATTAACTACTCAATTGTTTAATCGTTAAGCTGTCGACACCTGTTTGGTTCCAAAGCACCATGTAATATCATTGTCCAATTTGATCCTATCGAATCTCAACTGTGCCAACAAGAGCTTTCATGTTGCATAGTTTCATGATTTTTAGCTTTAGAAAAAGAAGAAAAAAAAAGAGAGAAATAATCTATTTATAAAAATTTTAAATTTCACCACATCCAAAACTCTTGTTAAATTTAACCCAACATAAGACTAAAATTTAAAATTTTCCTTGAGAAAAACTGAAGTCTCGTGTGTATATAGAATATAGAAAAAGATTTGATTAAAAAAACAAAGAAGAAAGAATATAGACAAAGATCTAAAGTGAGATTATAAAAATTGACATTTATCTTTTTATAAATCGATGTCGTAAACATGAGATTTGAAAAACTTTCTTTTGGGTTTTTTTGGTTTTGAAAAAACTTTATTTCACATTAAATATAAATAACACTTATATAAAGAGTGACACTCCATTTTAGAAAGAAAAAAAAATTAATCATTTTAATCAATCAAGTTAGTCCAATGGTTCAAATCTAGAGCTTTAGGCTCAAAATATTAGTACATGAGATAGGATCTAAAAGAACTTTAATTCAGTGAGTACAATTATAATTATAAGTAAAAGACAATTTTCATAACAACATGTTCTTGTGAGTTTAATTCAATTGATAGAGTAATTTCAGGGAAAAAAATCTCACATTAAAATTTATTTTAAATATCTAAACATCAATCCTTTTTTGAGAAATTCCTATAGTTAACAAATTCCTGTCGACATATATTATATTACATATATCATGCCTATTTTTAATTAGATAACTTTTTAAAAAATAAAAAATATCTTCATAATTATTAATTACACGTATAGAGTAGTATACGTCAATGGTTATTTTAGTCATTTCCACAAAAATGGTGTGGATAACATTTTATATGGTCCTATTTTGTCCTTTTTCCTCACTTCTCTACCTATAAATACCATAGATCATCCTAACAAAAATCACATCAAATCAAAAACATAACAAAGAAAACACACATTGATACAAACACATATACACAATGGCAGGAATCATGAACAAGATTGGTGATGCTCTTCATATTGGAGGAGACAAGAAAGAAGGAGAACACAAAGGAGAACAACAACATGGACAAGGACATGTTGGAGGAGAACAACAACATGGCTATGTAGGAGGAGAACAACAACATGGCTATGTAGGAGGAGAACAACATCATGGTAGTGAGTACAAAGGAGAACAACAACATGGATTTGTTGGAGGACATGGTGGTGGTGAGTACAAAGGTGAACAACATGGGTTGATAGGAGGACAAGGTGGTGTGTACAAAGGAGAACAACTTCATGGAGAAGAAGAACATAAGGAGGGATTTGTTGACAAGATTAAGGATAAGATTCATGGTGAAGGAGGTGAGAAGAAAAAGAAGGAGAAGAAGAAGAAACATGATGGAGATGGTCATGAACATGGTCATGATAGCAGCAGCAGTGACAGTGATTAGATCTTAATTTCATCATGTTGAGAGGTAGTTAATTAAACTTTTGTTTTTCTTTACGACCCTTTCATTAAAAATTTACATGATTATTTTTATTGGCCGGTCCTATAATCAAGCGATCTAAATAAGGGTTTTGGGTCCCTGAAATTGCTGTTGGGATAGGACTGAAATCTGAAACTACTTGATGTCAAAACTGATCCTCAAATCGAATTAAACTAGTGATGAAAGTAAAAAAAATAAAAGCTCTCGGCTCTAAAATTTTGAGCTAAAAAATAGGCCTCACAAAAAATTTATTTAGTTATAAATATATAACATCAAGGATTGCTTTAGTTGAATTAGTAAAGTTAAAAGTCTAAAATCATCTTACGCATAAGTTCAACCATTGACAAATATTACATTAGTTTGATGGCTATGATGGTCAGTTTGGGAAGCAGATTTCCTGCTGTAATATTCCACAAAGTTTTCACGCAATTTTGATTGTGGACTGTCCGATCTGTTATGTATAGTTGTGATTATTTTGATAGATTTTATAGCTGATTTGATCTGATCCGTCCGATCAAGAAACAATGGCTGAGATTGAAACTGCGTGAAACTGTGTGATTTTATTACTGTAGCAAATCCGGATCCGTCAGTTTGTTAGGAAAATATTAATTGCATTTTTTTATAGCCGTTCCAACATTTTATATTTTCTCTTTCTTTTTTCTCTAATTTTTATTTTTTAAGATTTTATTTTTAGTTCAATTTTTTTTTCTTTTCAAGATTTTGCTAGCATATTAATTTCTCATGTTATTTTTCTTGTGATTGCAGGTGTATGGAACCATATGTGACGGCTGTGTCCTACTGTTTTTAGTAATTTCTTAATTGTTATAATATCTATGTATGTGAGTGGGAAAAAAAAGTGTTTGTAGTTGATAATTCGAGTGCTTGTAAAAATAATATGCGGTTAGATTGGTTTGTGAAACCCCTACTGCTTTGTTTAATGTTTGGCTGTATATTATCTTAAAGAAATTATAATTAAGGATTTCTACTATTAGTAAGTATGAGTTTTCTTTTCAGTTTAGCTACAATTATTAGCAAGTACTAAGTAGTATTAGTTATTACATATTTTGTTTTTTTATAAGCAAAAATTAAAGAAAAATGCTGAATGCAGTGAAAATTGGTCTCACGAACCGATCGCGAATGACGTGTCACATGACAATTTACATTTCATTTTTTCTTTCTTTATTTACTCTTATTTCTCTCTCCTAAGTATTCTTCTTCCACATCTCCTTCCCACTTTACATGGCATAGCAGAACACAGATCTAATACATAGATCTCTTATCCTACCTTTCAGAGGAAGTGGAGCACGATTAGAAGTGTACCATCACGGGATGGCGGTGTCGACTTTAATGTAGCGGTGGTGACTTTCAACTTTTGGGATTAACTCTAATCAAGCTTCCATTTTTATTTTTGGATTTTAAGTTTGATTGAGGTGTTTGATTATACAAAATTGTATTTCATCACACAAATTTTTACATTGCTTAGGAAAAATTGTCCTTCAATTTACTATTGAGATTAATTTTATTCTAATCATTCTATTGTGTTGTTATGTTGTTTCTGTTCTGGTGAATTTGTGTTGGGGAAGCAAACCGTCATGTGGAATGTGTGTTGATGAAAAATCATGTTATTTGCTATGATTCTAAGAATGCTATATGTATTATAGAATCAACATTTAGATTAATTATATATGTCAACAAGAAATAGAAGATGAGGAATATAGTGTGAGTGAGGTCAGTTATTGCTATGAAAGAGAAGACGGAGTGAAGTAAGTGTAAAACAACGTAAAAAACAGAGCTATTATTATATTTTTATTGAACCGCCCATGATTTCCGGTCAACAATGAATTTGATTGGCTAAGGGCCAATTCGTGAGGTATTCGTGAAAGTAGCTCTCGCGATAAATAGCATCACTGAAAATTAAATTATAAGAAGTACAAGGTGTACTCAACCCTTACAATTTGAGGAACAATATTAGATGTTCATGGATACATTCTAATGGGTCATTACACCAATAAAAAAACAAGAGAAAAAGCATTCTCAACTCTACTATAATAAACCAAAATTAGTAAATACTAATAATCTGATTAACTATAGAAGATAAATTTGCAGCTTCTCAAAATACTATTACATAGTCTTCAAATACTCCAAATTGTAGTTAATCTGATCAAATGACGAGCCTTCATTTCTTTCATGTTCCTCACCAAACCACTAGAGGAATTGAAATAAATCTAAACTTTCTCGAAAGAAATAAATTTCACCTTCAACTATTTATAAATATTCATCCAAGATTCCAAATTAGAGTTGAAAAAGAGCAATTAAAAAATAAATGTTGAATGTCTTCGTCCTCTCGAAAGCAAAAAGACAACACATTTCACGCGGGTTAACAATGATGACCTTGCTTGTCAAGACCATACGTGTCGGTAATCTAGTTAATAATAATCTCCAACAAAAAATACTTGCTTTTGATGGTATATCGTTCACCCATAAATTTTTGTATAACGTACTCATACATATTTTATTAATGTCATACTATTTTTTGTTAAATTCTGATAATAAATATTTTTATAACAAATGAATTTTAATCACGAGAAATAAACACTTATTCTATAAGCAGCAAATAGATTAAATTATAGGAAAATAACAAAAGTTTAGAGAGATATAGACCAATTTTGAAAAGAAAAAAAAAAAACATAAAGAGGTTCTGCACATTCAAAAAATTGCTTTTGATCTCTATTGTGTGTGACTAAAAATTAATATAGTTGATTTAGTTGATTCGGTTGTGATTTATCTAGTACACTAGAAATCTGAGTTCGATCCTTCAATTATTTCTTTATTTCCATAATTTAGACTTTCCTTTTCATAATTTCGAAATAAGTCATTTCTTTATCTTTAGTTCAATAATTTCATAATTCCATTCCAATCATACGTATTAGTAATATCAAATTCGAATTTCAAAATCATATAATTCAAAATAACTAATTTGATTATTGGTTATATACGATATTTCATAAAAAAAAGGCAAGGCTATCTTACTTTTATTTGGCATGAGAACGTAAGTAGATAACCTATTTAAAAACATAAACGTAAACTAGCATAAGTGTAAGAACAAGATACAAAGAGAAACAAAATCAAACAAAATCAAACCAAGGCCACCCGTGAAAACAAACAGAGATCCAAAAAATAGCAGCACAAGAGGTGGCAATTTGAGCCACCAATTCACCATCCAATCCATCCACTTATTTATCCATTCAATCTATTAGAAGAAACTGAAAATGAAGAAGTTAAAACAAAAACAGGAATTCTGGAAATAAAATAAATTGGGAAAAAAAACAAGAATTAATCAACATAGGAAACAAAACATTTTTTGGGCTAGTCATGAAAATATGCATAGGCCCAATAACAAAAAATAATTCAAGGCCCAGTAATGAATAGTATTTTAAGTATTTTTCTTTTTAAAATAATAAATATTAATGGAAATATTATAAAAAATAATTTAATTTAATTATAAAAATATATTAATAGTAACCAAAAGTCAATACCAATCAACCAACGCATTAACGTGGTCAACAGTGAAACTCCGGCAAAAATTCTTCTAGAACTCCAAATTCATCCATAACTTATTCGCTATTCTTCCAGAACTTGCATCTCTGACTTCTCGAAATTCCTCCCAAGATCCTATGATATTCCTCGTGCCAAACCTGACGTCATTCATCAAGAGTTATTATTGCCTAACAAATGAATTACCAAGACATTATTTATTACACAAGCTCTCTTCATTGTGTTGACATTCTTTATGAACATACTCGTAGATTTCACAAGTATGTTAGTATCATTCAAGATGTCAAAAATCTTCTACATCATAAATTGGAAGTATGCATTGTCCCCACCCTTAGGGAAGGAAAATTATGTCATGGTGAAAGTTAAAAAAGCACAAGGAATGTTTGAAAAGTACAAACAAAGAGTCCTATGAATAAAGGGCGAAAGTTAAGCTATCACAATCTCTAAACAAATCTTTGGACAAATGTACCGCTCCCAAATTAATATTTTTCACTTTGTATTATTGGTAAATACAACAATGTATGACCTAACCAAAAAAAAAAATACAACAATGTATGCAAGTTTAATAGTATATTAATTTATTCAAGATTAACCAACATGTTTAAAATACGATTACTTCAACTCATTTTATGTACCAATCAAGTTATTAAAAAAAATTGGAAAGATGTACCCAAAAAAAATGGAAAGAAAAAAAATCGTATTTTGAAAAAATCAACCACAGAACAAAATAGACGCTGAGAGATGGAGTAATTAATAGGGATTGCTAAATTAGTTGGGCAAATTAATAGAAAGAAACCATGGTCTTTTTTTCTTCTTTTTTTTAATGAGCAGAAAGTCAGAAACCATAGTCTCTAGTCTAAAGTTTAAACCGTGGTTTTGAATTTCCATCTATCTGAGTCATGCACAATACATGTGGCAACAGGCCTAGAAAACAACCAGCAGCGACCGCAACAATATTATACTAGAAATTAAGGATACCACAGTTTCTGTTTTGTTTTACCACTTTTTATATGTTTATTTATTTATTTATTTATTTATTTTGGTTTTCACTACCAGTATCCGGTCCACTTAATCTGGTTTGAAAGTTTTGACATCAAGTGGTTCAAGTCTCATTCAGATCGCAGTTGCCAGGGATCGAACCGTAATCCTTCCTATCAAGTTCATTGTCAATCACCACTAAAACAACTAACTATTTGTCACTTATTATTATTTAATATATACAAACCAAAACAACAGTTCCAGCTAACAGAAAACAGAGAATCTGTGGTGTGACCACTTTACTTAACTCATATTCATTCATTCACTTTCTCTCTATAGTCTATATATATAACACTTCAAATTTTTCTTCTTAACTATCAACTTCTGTTTCATCAAATACAATTAAAGCTTCAATATCACATATATATATACTAATCTTGCAATGGCTTCTTTAATACTTCTATTTTCAGAGCTTGTTTGGAACCAAGAATGGGATACTACTGCTCTATTAGCTGCATATCCTCCTCCTCCTCCTCCTTCTTCTTCTTCTTCTTCTTCTTCTTCTTCTTCATCTCGTGTTGCTGCTGAGAGAAAATTGTTGAAAGATGAGGAAGCTGTGATTGATAATAGTGTATTGGAATCAAGGGTGTGTGTGGATTTTGTTTGGCCTTAAATTTCTACAATTTTCATTACATAATTTTGTATGTTTCCTCCATCTTCAATGTAAAATTTAACGTAGTAATTTTAGTAGTGTAATTATTAGTCTTCACATAATTTTGTTTAATTTTCTGTCAAAAAAATTGTTTAATTTTGGTTAAGGGCAGAACTGTTCTAAGCGGCTAAGCCTTTGAGTGCCCTGTCGCCAAGTAGTGTCTATTTGTTTTTCTTGAAAAAAAAATTGTTGCAGATTTAAGTAATGAAATAGTGTCTATTTATTTTTAAGTAGCTAATTAAATTTCTAATTAGTTTTTTTTACTAAAATCTTTTTATTAGTTTTTTTTTATCAGTGGTCTAGTAACTAGATCACACATTATGAGTGTGGAGAAATAGAGATCCGGAGGAACTTCGATCTCTTTAAAAATATCCTTAGTAGATATGAGCAATGTAGTCAGGTTCGCGGACCGGTGCGTAGGATCGTAGGAACCTACGAGCTCGTCAAGGCCAAACGAGCTTAGAACCTGTTTTGGTTCGTTTTTGGGGCATTTTGTAGTCAGGATCGCAAATTTTGGGTGGGTGCGTAAAGAAAAAACGATCCTAGGTCATTTACTTGAAAAAAAATGAGTTGGGCTTGCAAAACGGTCCGGGTCGGTTATCCAAAATAAACAAAAGAAAAGAAGGAAACACGTGTTTTCATTCCAACCTTCCTCACGCGTTTTCATTCAAACCTAAAAAACAAAATCACGCAGCTATCGTCACTGATTACCAGTCACCACCGCTTCCTCACTTCTCCACTGTCGCTGTCACCAACAATAAAAGCCGTAGACGGCGAAACCTAGTGGACCGTCACCGTTTCCTTCCTAACCTTCTGTTTCGTTTCAAACCCTAGACTTTCTCTGTTTCAAACATAACCTCTCCTTTGTTTCCTTCACTTTCTCTGTCCTTCATCTCATCTCTTTGTTTTCATTTTTTGTTATGTTTGTCTTTCTTTTGTGAATGATGCATTGCTTAGGCCTTTAATTGTGAATGATGCATAGGCCTTTAGTTACTTGTTTTATGAACTTAGAACTTGGTTGGTTATGAAGTTATGAACATTTAGAATGATGTCTATGAAATATTAATTTAGTTTATTTTATTCATGTATTATTGATGACATTCGATCAATTCTTATTTTTAATTGTAATTTTAATGCTTTTTAGTTAGTTTTAAGGAGTTTTACATGGTCAAAGAGAAGAATATTTGAAGAAATTGACACCTCAAAGAGTTGAAGATAAACACCAAAGGAGAAAAATAACTTAGAAAAATTGCAAGAATTTGAGCTGATTATCGCCCCTGTTTTTCTCGCGCTGCTACAAGGATCACATGGGGGCGCGATTTGCTGCTGCACATGCATATGACCAGCCATGCAATCTGGCTATAAGGTGCTGACACGTCATTAAAAAACAAATTGTTTTGATATGCATGAATAAGGACGTGATGTGTCAAAAGGAGAGGCTTGATCTGCTTTATTGCTAAAGCCTATATACATATATGACAAAAAATCAAAAGGGGATTATCACTTCCTGAGAGGGGAAAAAAGGACGAGCAGCAAAGAGAAGAAAAACGCAGGGTTTTGCCGTCGAAGCAATTCATCGGTTATTCATGTATAATTTTCTTAACTCTTTTGTTATGTCAATTATTATTATGAGTAACTAATTTCATCAGATTAGGAATTATAGATGATTCTTTTTTAAACTATCTGAGCCATGTAACTACGTGTTCTAGTTTATTCAATGAAAACTTATATTTATTCAGTTAATCTTGTGTTTATTGCTTTTCGTTAATTGATCACTTTCGAATTGATTTTAAGTTATAAATCACTATTGACCCTAGGGTTTATACTGGAACTAGATTAATTGTTTGCCAATCGTAATTGCTTTAGGAATAAAGAATTAGTTGGTATGATTAAGAATATAACGTTCGTTAAAGCTTTTGATAATATTAGTTTCGCCTAAGGAATTAGGGTACTTTATTAGATAAACGAGATTGATGAGCCAAGGAATTGGACTCGGTCTATTTTGTTATATTGTCGTAATTATAAGAATTTCATTGTTGAGGGCTAGAACCTAGAGTACCAGTTAGGGACAAAGAGAGGATTCAAAATAATTCCTAATCGTCTTTCTCTCATAAAAGTTTACGTTTCTACTTTTTTGCAATTTTAATTATTGTCATTGTTACTACAAATCAATCTGAAAACCCCCCTTTGCAATTTATTTATTAATCCTAATTTAATTTAATTGTCTAGTTGAAAATAAGAACAATCCCTGTGGATACGAATCTTATAAATTTTATTACTTAACGACGAATTTAGTACACTTGCTAAAATTGTCATCAAGTTTTTGGCGCCGCTGCCGGGGATTGTTGATTAATTTTGACTAAACAATTTATTGTATATAGGATTTTTATTTATTATTTTCTGTATTTTTATTTTATTTTGCCAATAAAAAAAAAAACTTTTACCCTTCATGTTTATTTCATTGTGCTTTGCTACTGAAAAGTTTTCTTGAGTTTTGTAGTAATGACAGGAATATGGTATGAGAATGTATTGATTGATAGTGAAGAAATAGGCATTCTTCGTTATCAATTATTGAGATCAAGACTTGAGGAAAAATACAGGGAGATAGATATAAAGAAGCTAAAAGAGAGGTGTGTTTATTGTGATCAAAATCATGATTGCGAATATAATAAGAAACCTTGTAGTAAAGATGAAGAGCCACAAGTGGTCATGATTAATTACAATTCACAACTCAAAAGTA
This sequence comes from Trifolium pratense, assembly GCF_020283565.1. Lineage (NCBI taxonomy): Eukaryota > Viridiplantae > Streptophyta > Magnoliopsida > Fabales > Fabaceae > Trifolium > Trifolium pratense. The sequence goes on along the minus strand of NC_060064.1, from coordinate 12,004,504 downwards.
TTTTGGATGAAATCTGGAGGTCCAATCAAGTTCCCTGTGATAGATTTGAAGTGCAATGTGGTAACCTCATGGAGAAAGCAAATGAGTGTGAGAAGAAGTTGGTTGAGATGGTGATGAAACCTCATGCCATTGTGGTAGAAGAAGAAAATTCGAAAAACAAAAATAATGGCATGAAAGAGAATTCAAGAGTGAAGAATGTTGATCTTTATGCGACATGTGAGTCTCAACCAATGAAGATTAAAAGGAAATGTCACTTGAAAAAGGAACATCATTCTTCTCTAAAGTGGAAGAGGACATATTACCAAGGTTTGGCTGTTAGAGGATGGGAGCACTTGACTCTTTATGTCAAGTTCATGGAATTCCTACCAAACAAGAGGAAGAAGAAGGATGATGTGTTCTTTTTGTCATATATGCCACCCTAATGATTGGTGACAAGTCAAGCTAATGACTGTAAAGAAGCGCTTAATGGGAGGCAACCCATCAGATATGTTTTTATTTTTTTTCAGTCTTTAATTTTTCAAAAAAAAAAAAAAAAAAGAGTCAGTCATGGTTGTTGTTTGCTGACAATCTCCTATGTTTCATCCTTATGTTACTTTGTTTATTATCAAGTTGAACGTTTTTATGTCTTTTCAGAATTGTCAGTGTGTAAACACCTGAATTTGCATGATGAGAATCTCTTAGATCTGCACATAAAAGAATAACTGACGTGTGACTGCTCATGAAAGCGCGATGGTTCAAGAGACAAATAGACGAATAGGAAAGATGGAGTTTTGCACGGTGTACTAGTTCAACTTTCAGATACCTCAGCTGGTGAGCATATTGAGCCAAATAAATTCCACGGTATACCCTTTTTCTTTCACATCTTATGAGTGTATCCATGCTTTGTATATTTTCTAGAACTTGCGACTATTCTCTACTGTTGATTGGTTTCGCATTTACACACATAGAGGCACATTTGTTTGGTACTCTGAGCCTTTTCAAGCTACCCTGTTTATTATTTATCCGTTGCTAAACCATTTTGAGCCTAAAAAAAAAATAAATCTCTTTTCTTTCGGTGACATACCAAATTATAAGCCTTTTAGACCTGAAATTTTTTATCTGTTTGCCCTCCTTGGAGTTAGGTAGAAGCTTTAAATTTTCTTGTCATGACATCATTTTAAGTTTGGGGTTGTTTTTGGAATTAGCAACATCTTAAGTTTGGGGTAGGGGTACTAGAGAACTAAAAAAAAAAAAAAAAAGATAATAATAACAAGAGACTCACAAAAATAATTGAGTTTTCTTCAAAAAAAATAAAGAGCCATTAATCATGAAAAATAGTGGCATCTTCAAAAAAAATTGAAAGATAAGTTCTCTAAGTACCTAATTAACAATGAATTGAGTCCCGATAATGGTAATTTATCAACAAGGAATAGTAGTGGATATCTAACTCCAATTTAATCTACTTTTCCCAAAATTATCACACCATTTACCCAAGCCAAGTTATAACCCTCAAGACCTCAAAAATGTGTGTGATGTATTTACTTTGATTGACGTTTAGAATTTTTTCAAGCTTATGGTAAAATAGCATTTGCATGTTGATGGAGTGAATACCCTGTCAAATTGAGTGAATTGGTGAGTGAGAGATAAGGTTGAACTTTTAACATTGTGTGGAACGATCATTGGACTGAATCTGATTGAAGTCTTAGAAGCTAGAGTGTTGATTGAGCATGATCACTGAAGTTAGGACCGGTGGTTCTATTGCCGGATGAAGAGAAAAAGGTTTATGAGATTTTTATCATTCAAATTAATTTGTTAATTCACTAATAGTTTTGTTTTGACAGACATGTCACTTGAGGACAAGTAACAGTTCAAGTTTGGGGTTGTGATGACATTCGATCAATTCTTATTTTTAATTGTAATTTTAATGCTTTTTAGTTAGTTTTAAGGAGTTTTACATGGTCAAAGAGAAGAATATTTGAAGAAATTGACACCTCAAAGAGTTGAAGATAAACACCAAAGGAGAAAAATAACTTAGAAAAATTGCAAGAATTTGAGCTGATTATCGCCCCTGTTTTTCTCGCGCTGCTACAAGGATCACATGGGGGCGCGATTTGCTGCTGCACATGCATATGACCAGCCATGCAATCTGCCTATAAGGTGCTGACACGTCATTAAAAAACAAATTGTTTTGATATGCATGAATAAGGACGTGATGTGTCAAAAGGAGAGGCTTGATCTGCTTTATTGCTAAAGCCTATATACATATATGACAAAAAATCAAAAGGGGATTATCACTTCCTGAGAGGGGAAAAAAGGACGAGCAGCAAAGAGAAGAAAAACGCAGGGTTTTGCCGTCGAAGCAATTCATCGGTTATTCATGTATAATTTTCTTAACTCTTTTGTTATGTCAATTATTATTATGAGTAACTAATTTCATCAGATTAGGAATTATAGATGATTCTTTTTTAAACTATCTGAGCCATGTAACTACGTGTTCTAGTTTATTCAATGAAAACTTATATTTATTCAGTTAATCTTGTGTTTATTGCTTTTCGTTAATTGATCACTTTCGAATTGATTTTAAGTTATAAATCACTATTGACCCTAGGGTTTATACTGGAACTAGATTAATTGTTTGCCAATCGTAATTGCTTTAGGAATAAAGAATTAGTTGGTATGATTAAGAATATAACGTTCGTTAAAGCTTTTGATAATATTAGTTTCGCCTAAGGAATTAGGGTACTTTATTAGATAAACGAGATTGATGAGCCAAGGAATTGGACTCGGTCTATTTTGTTATATTGTCGTAATTATAAGAATTTCATTGTTGAGGGCTAGAACCTAGAGTACCAGTTAGGGACAAAGAGAGGATTCAAAATAATTCCTAATCGTCTTTCTCTCATAAAAGTTTACGTTTCTACTTTTTTGCAATTTTAATTATTGTCATTGTTACTACAAATCAATCTGAAAACCCCCCTTTGCAATTTATTTATTAATCCTAATTTAATTTAATTGTCTAGTTGAAAATAAGAACAATCCCTGTGGATACGAATCTTATAAATTTTATTACTTAACGACGAATTTAGTACACTTGCTAAAATTGTCATCAATTATTATTATTATTATTATTATTATTATTATTATTATTATTATTTGTGTTTTTGTGTATATGTATATATGTGAAGTTACCATTTTACTCTTGAGTAGGTTCTTACGAATCGAGCTACGATCCTGACCTTACGACTCTCCACCAGCCTACTGATCCTACGTAGGATCCCGACTACATTGGATATGAGATGTAACAAAAACTATTGAACAAGTCTTGCACCGTCATGACACTGCTGTTCTTAGCATTATATGGGCTTTTGGTAAAACTTGAGAAAAACAACTTATTTCATAATTCGCCTTGGTATATAATAGTTTTACAAAATATTAAAAAAATCTTCTTTAGTAAAAAATTCGTAAGAAATTGTTTCTTCAAGCATTCAAAGCATTTTAAGATGTGAAATTATATATAATCACATCAATACCAATATTGTTCTTCAAGATATCATTTTCAATAGACAACATTGTCATACTATTCAATATGTCTTGTGATATTAATGATCTCAAATATATTATTGAGACTTCGACTTGAAAGATTCAAAACTTCGTTTGACAACGGGCGAATGATGAACGAGCTATGCATTTAGTTAGTTGGAAAAAACTCTCTAGACCTTGTCAATCAAGTGTTTTAGGTTTCATACAAAAAAAAATCTAAGTGGTTAGAAAACCCCGACATTTCAAAATTGCTCAAGTATCGCATTAAATATGTATCTGACGTAGATATGTGTCTGATACTTACCAATACGTATTGGAGAAGTATTCGGTGATTAAATTTTATTTTTTTAATAAAATACCAGACACATTTGCAATACTTCCCAATACGTATCGAAGAAGTAGCCAATAATTAAAAAAAATTTAGAATGAAAAAAAAATCAGACACATGTTCACAATACATTGTTTCATGATGACGTGAATGGAGGAGAAGAGATTGAAAACAACTATTCTTGCTTGACTCTTAAGGTAGTGATATGATGTTAGTATTAATAATATCCTTTTAAGATAATACTAATTTTGTCTGGGATAATAGTACCAATGATTTTTTTTGGATAATACTTAAAATATGTAATTCACTTGATTTAATAATTTTAGTGATATGATGATTATTTTATTATCTATTTTAGTTGTGTTTGTATATCTTGGCCGTATTGTATCTTAAATTTTAAAATGTTCTCGTATTGTCGTATTCGTATCACGTATCTAGTTTTTAACTTTTAGATATTTGACGTTTCCAAAGTATAGATTTTTCTTGATTAACTTGTTTGGAGCCTATTGTAATAGGAAAATAAACTTTGCACCACTGAATCCAACCTAGTGGCTTTGCGTCACTTTGATTTGAAAAGGTTAAAAACATGTAAAAACAAAAAAATAGTAAGAGTAGGATTAGAGTCTAGGTGGGGTACTAAAGGAAAAAAAATAGTTCTAATCTAGTCGTACCATCTGCCCATGATTACATCTGAGTGAAGGCCTGTTTATAATTCGATGGGCTTTCAATAACTTCAGTAACAGAAAAAATTATTTCTCACACATACCATTTTGAAAATTGCTTTTTAAGCCCCATGGATTGCTCTCAAACCCCCCTAAAATCCCAAAATACCCTCGCAATTGGAACCAGTATCGTTTGGTAAATACAACCCGAAATAATTTGAGTTCGGTAAATATGTGCCGAAAACGCTTGTTTTATCTTTATCTTACAACCTACTCAATATTTCAATTTTATTTCTTACATACACTATACTTTTTAACCCTTGTTTCAACTTTTCCGCAAAAATGTGAGTTCACCCCACATCAAATGTTTTGGTATGTATAAAGTGTTCTGATTTGTTAATTTTTATAAATTTCAATTTTAAAATTTTTACATCGAACACTTACTATGGATGTCCAGGTTTGTTAAATTTTACGAATTACAATTTTGCAAACCAGGACACTCATAAAATGAAAAAGTATTCCGGTTTGAGTTTCAAACCACTTACTCTCTATTTTCTCTCAATCAAATCAAAACAGATTTTAGTGAAATGGAAGAAATGTGAAAAAAAATTTACTAATTTTAATTCATATAAGAGGGCAAAATAGTCAGTTTAATTAATTTGTAGGGATGAAGGGTTAAATATAAGGGTGAGAGAGAAATTTTCCACAGCAACATTAATTTAATTGGGCTTATTGACTTTATCGGAACTTCACAGGCCCAAAGCTTGGAATTTTTCTCTTCCCACACCCCGCGTTTCTTTTCTACTCCCGAGTTTCCATTTTTGCCCTTTGATAAATAGTTCGGAACGCATTTTTCGAATTTTTTTTGCCTTGAAAAAAACTTCGGAATGTGTTTTTCAAATTTGAACTAGAAAAAGTTCGAAAAACGCGTTCTGAAATTATTATACAAGGACAAAATGGAAAAACGGCGGAAGAGAAAAATTCCAAAGCTTGCTGGTTTCAAATTTCACTAGCTCTATTAGTTTCTTTTTTAAATTTTGTGACGAAACAATAATTTTCTTAAAAAAAAGCCAACACTATATATTAAGATAATTATTCAAAGCACAAGGTTTGGTGACAAAACAATACTTGATTTTTCATACAAACAATGTGAGATTTTTCGACTAAATAAATATTTTAGTGTTTTTCAAGTAGTATTCCATTCTACTTGAATAAAATAATCGCCAGATTTGTACCCAAAAAAAAAAAAAAAAATCGCCAGATGTAAAACACGTCTATGTTTTTAATATTCTAATCTACAGATCTACTTGTAGTCAAGACAAGTTAAATTTAGTCTATGGTTCTTATAAAAAAAAATTTAAGTCTATGGTAATTTAACAAAATCATTTTTGTTTGGTTTTCCCTTCATTAATTCTCCTGTTGTCGCTATATAACTATATTATTACATCACTATATATCAATTTAAAAATAAAGAATGGTCAAATGTTTGGTTGTTTTTTTATGAAAAAGAATGGTCAAATGTTCAAATACATCAACTTGTAAATTTGTAATACATTGGGAATCAAGCATTTTATATTCTTAAAGTCGTACAAGTTTGTAATAAAGACAAAAATTGTATATATCAAGATTCATGAAGAGAGTCTTTTTGCATTGAGAGTTTCTTTTGTCGTCGCATAAGTTTTTCAAACATCATCTACTACTTAAATGATAAATGATATTTTTTCTCTCATTTTTTTATATTTTATTTTATAACATTTGCTATTTAAATTACGAATAGATAAAAATATAACACGCGAGAAATTCATAGTGCGGAATAAAACTCACTTTTATACTTGATCGTAGTAGTAAAACGTAACAATCATGGTTTGGTTGGTGTCAAAATTTGGGTTGGTGGCTTTAGGCACTACTAGTGTATATGGCATGTAAATAAACCAACACACTTCAAAATTAATTTGAGCTTTAAAATTCCATTCCTCGGTGAGGTTTTTCACCTACTACCTACCGGTAACCATATTGAACATGACTTCCACTAAAAAAATATTAGGTGCATTTAATCATTTATTCTTAATTTAACATATTTTTTGGTTAGAACAAACCTGATAAAATTAGTATGAATTTGTGAAATCATGAGTAGTTAAGTTCATAAGTCATACTAACAAATGTCATTGTTAAAAAAGTAAAAGATTTTTTTAAAAAAAAAAAATCATTTTTTTTGTCAAGTAGCCTAGTGACTAAAAATTTCATCCTTTAAATTGAATAAGTGAGATGATCGAGATTTGAACCTCAACCCGCTACATATATAATGTAATGTCTTGTTAATTAAGCTAAGCTCATAAAACGAAAAAGATATATAAATTTTAAGGAAAATGCTAACTAGTGCCCCTGGGGCACTGGTTAAGAAGCTAAATAAGGTATGAATGTATTGGAATTTGTGTAATCTACTTTTTATAAGTATAAAAAATGTTCTTTTCAATGTAAAAATTACTCCTTTTGGTATCCTTAACTAGTGCCCCCGGGGCACTGGTAGCATGACCCAAATTTTAATCATGAGAAAATCACTTACAAAAATCCCCAAACTTTTTTCCCATAATCCCTCAATTCCCAACAACACTCGATGACTTATGCAAGGTGTGTGTTTGGTTGGTTAAGTGTGACATTTGCCCTTGGCCTAATATTTGGCTGCTTTCCTTTTGACTAAAGTGTTAAAAAAAATGCACTATACATTGATTATGCCATTTTGACTAAGTTTGTGTGATTTCCACTTAAGTACTTTTAAGATATCATAAAAAAAAATAAAAATAAAAATAAATAAATAAATAAATTAAGAGTGTAAAAGTAATGTGAGGGGGGACAATATGAAGAAGAAAAAAAATAGAATTGTTAAAAAAGTATACTTTAACATAAAGTTGAAAATATCATAAAAAAAAAACATAAAGTTGAAAATGATATTTTATTCATTTTAATAAAATATAATTTTAAAACGTTGCATATACTTTTCTTTCTTAAAATTAAGCTCACATCAATATTGGAGTTCCAAACCCAAACTTTCATCAAGTTCCAATGGCTTATTGCAACAAGTAAATGCATGGATATATTTCTCCTCCATAGTTAAGCAGTAAGTTGAAGATTGTTTTCCATATTTAAATCTATTTTCTTCATCCAAGCTTTGTTAGAAAAATGCATACTTTCTTACTTTTAAGTTTTAACATCAATCTAGTTTCCATAGGAACATCAAACTAAAATCAATCCATAATTAAAAAAAATTGATCTGAAAATTTGTTTAATATTCATTTTCTAGGTTTGGTTCAGTTTCCATAAGAAAAACAATTAAATTGATTTGAAGTGTTTTTTTTTCGGCCTATTGCTTGCATTACTTGTGTTATATCTATTTACTTTTTAATAAATTCTTAAATACATGATAGTAGTAAAAGTTTTTTTTTATAGCTTCAAGATTTATCATTGTCTGGGTTTTCTCATGATTATAAAGTAAAACAAATTTTTATATATAAAAAAAAAGTAGAAGAAATTATCTTTTTTGTTTCCTTCAATTTTTTCCATTTTCTTTAAAAAAAAAATTATATTCTCAACTTTTTTTTGGTGCAAAAATTATATTCTCCTCTATTCAAGCAATAATGTATCACAAATTTTAATTCCCATAATTTTCTTAAGCACTCTACCTATTTTTATTTCTTCTATATAAGCTAAATAAAAGTAGATTAAAAAATTTCTCAGTTATTTTATCTTTTTCCATCAATATTTTTATTTTATTTTTTATGTTAAATGATGCTTATGAGTCAAAATGAAAATTATAACTTCCTAGAATATATATTTGTCTAATTGTATTCTTCTAAGAATTTAATTTATATGCACCATCAGTCTAAAGTTATTTTGCACATGCGTCTAATAATATACCGACACATCATGTATGGTAATTAAAAACACATGATGTGTCACATTCATTAAATGGTTTGGCAACGTATCATTGGATGTATGTGTAAAAAATATTTACACCGACGGTGCACAACAATTAAACTCTTCTTCTAAATCTCCCGCAAATAAGAAGTTACTTGTATTCTTCTGAATCTTCTTTTGCCTAAAAACGAAAAAAGTTATACATGTTAATTTAGGGTCATCATCTTCTAAAGTTCATTGGTTACCAACTTTGCATTTAATATATTCAATCTCGTTTCTAACATTTTATAGATCTTATGCAACATGTAAGAAAATAATTATTTCATTTAACATAATATGCTTTAATAATATAAAAGTAATAAAACAAAATTAAAAATTAATTGCTATTAGTATCAGATAATTCAAAAAAAGGAAAAAAAATCTAGTAAAAATAGTAATACTAAACCTTACATAATAGAAGGAAAAAAAATAATAAACCACAAAAGCAGATAAGTTGATTGTTTTGCAAAACAGAAATGAAAGAAACAGGAATGCTCTACAGTAAAGGATTGCAAAACTTCTACTATTTAATTTGTTGTTCACAGGTTGATTAGACTAATTGAAATTAGTATAATTTTTTTTATAATAAATAGGTATATAAAAAAAATTATGAACCCCTACACACATGGGTCCTCGGCCGTTGGCCCCAAAACATATGCCCAGGGCCGTCCCTGAATACATTTCTCAATCACTTTTTTTGTCTTTTATTAGAATTTGAACTAAATGTACGAACTTGCAATTAGAATCAATTGTAGGGAATCTTGATCCGAATAAGGACATGTTCCATACATGACCTCCAATATGTATACACATGGATCTGACTCATTTAAAGTGATTGATTCACTTTAGAATATAAAACAAGTAATATCAATCATTAATTAATAAATCAAAGGTGGATATTATAGTACATCATAACAAATCACGGGGTTGTTACAATCACAACTCTTGATTTCATCACTTTACACTTTACTCACTTTCAAGGTCGGCCATATGCATGTGTCACATGGGGCATGGAGAAATAATAGGGTAGTATTAGTAAACAAGGAGTATAAAATGAGGAGTGTGAGCTTCAAAATGAGGGATTGTGGGATCTAAGTATTTGAAATTGCTTTATAAAAAAAGTATTAGGGATTATGTTGATTCTAAAATGAGGGATTTTATGAGTTATAAAACGTTCTAAAAGTTAGTGTTCAGTTATGAAGGGTCCTAAAGATAAAAAATTTAGACGCTTAAACTAGAGTTTTATCAAATGGAGAGACATGTGATTGATATCGACTTATTTATCAAACTTTTTTATGATACTTACAAAGGATGACTATTCTATGTTATTTCTTTAAAAAATAAGCTTATATTGATAATATTTTGGATACATGTAGAAATATCACTAAAGATATGGAAACTAGGTAAAGATGATATCAACCTCATTTGTGAGAGTATATGAGCAGCCTCGTTTGATTGTGTCCTGATAAACACAACATGAGAGTTTGTAAAATAAAATTAAAATATTGTCTGCGGCCATTAACAATATCACCATGTTCGGAGATATCTACTTTGTTGAAATTAAGTTTGTCCACCACCCTCTTGGAGTCAAGGTCAAAATCAATATTAGGCAGTTGTAAATCTTGAAACCATTTCAAAGCAAGGACGAGTCTCATAGCTTCGTCAATATCAACATCAACATCAACAACCGGTGAAAAAGTCCAACTTGGGTTGGTGCATTGGTATTGGTTTGAGATCTGGGAGTGTGCTCTTCTTGGGGTATGAGGTTCGATTATCTCTCTAATTTAGCTTTTCAAAAACAAAAAAAAAGGCGAAAACAATTTTGTTTTGGCTAGGACAAAACGACCTTCATCGTCCCGAATACATGTACAAAACCGTTTAATTTCATTTATGTTATTTGTACTTTAAATCAAGGACAATTATTTTTAAATTTTTTAATTACTTTTATATTATGTGTCCATTTTTAATTTTCTCACATGATATTCAAATAGTCGCGGTCAACCCTACTCATTACTCATTTTAAAAGATTCAAATATATATACACATATAAGCAACTCTGACCAAAAAAAAAATGTTGAGAGCAGTCTTCCTTTTCATTATATAAGTTCGTAGAAATCAGACGAGTATTTTCTAATGCATATAGAATCACTTAATATAATGTAGATGGAAGTTTTTCTCCCTAATGCAAAAAAATGTACTACTACATTTCTCTTTATATGTTGACTATGTTGACATAAGACCGGTCTCCAAACAAACACAATGGAGTGCTTATATAAGTTTGTAAGTTGAACTATTATCGTGTTCTTTGAATGCGTTTGATCTGCTAAAAATTAAGGGACTGAACAGGACAATTTCAGTTGTGTTCTTTGGATGTGTTTCATCTGCTAAAAATTAAGGGACTGGACAGGACAATTTCAGTTGTACTGTGTTTAATTGTAAAACTATTTCAGGGACTGGACAAATTTGGAGGCAAGGGATAACACAAAAGTAGAATTTTTTGTCCCTCACTAAACCACAGCACAACTTTTTGTCTCAAGTACAACTTGTCTAAAATACCAAAATATCATTTTGTTCACCAAATATCGTATAAAACACAAAATTGTTCAATATCATAAAAATTTGTTCTGTGCTGTTCTGTCATGTGTTGTGTTACTCTTTAACGGATCAAAGGCACATAATAAGATTTTTATCAAAAATTTTGTTATGTATTATCACATTTAATATTTGAACTATAAATGTCCGAAATACATATATATTAATATATTATTAAGATAGTGACATTTTAAAAGGTTAAATAAATTTTTAATTCCAAAAGTCTTACTTTAAACCATGTTTCATCCATTTATTCACCTTTAAAAAATCTGACTTTAAACTATGTTTCATCCATTTATTCACCTTTTAATATTTGATTAAAAAAAAATCACAAAAATCTTCATGAGTTTGAACTTAGCTCAATCGGTAAGGGATATCGCGCATTTTATATGCAAATGACGGGATTTAAACTCCGAAAACCCCACTTATTCACCTGAAAATGGAATTTATAGCCTTCAAACTGATCAAATTGTGTTTTATACTGTATTTTATATTTTTTTGGTAAACATTGTTTATATTTTATTTTTCATTTTTATGGCGATCACCGTTTTTGTTGGTAGCCGGAGCCCACATCACGTGTGATCTGAGCACCTCAAAATGCCGTAGTACCACCGACAGTTATCATGTGCCGACACTACAGAATATAATAAAACCCAAACTCAAATAAATTACCAACAACAAAAAAAGAAAAAGAAGAAAAAAACCAACTGAATCTAGTCACTTATACGCCACTTGTTCAACTTAATTCTCATCAATATATACATATTGACATAATGCCATTTTTGTCCCTTTCGCACTAATAAGTTAGAAAGCCACATAGAAAAAACTAGGTATACAATACATGATTCTTTAAGCCTGTATAGCCTCTTATAAAAAAAATTAAATAGTTCAAGAAGAAAAAAATGACTAATGCAAATAATAATAATGTAAATAGATTTCACTTGTAGCGAAAACATACATCTGGTATAGTTTTAAAAAATGAGTGTTAGTCCCGGTGAGCTAAACTCACTTGACAGTGATATCGTTTTATAAGTTAATGAGTCGGAGTTCGAATCCCGAACACTTTATTTATTCACATTTAAGGTGAATTTTCTAGCTATTAGGTTACTTGACAAAAAAAACGTTAAACAAGTCTTAATTGATATGGTGACAATTGAAACATACCCACTTTGGTGTGTCGTATTATAATTAGACAACTCTTAAATTTGAATTGGCAAGTTCAATTGTCACACACTTGACGCGAAGGAAACAGAAGTGTCGATTGACTTGCTAATTTTAATTACTCTCTAAGTTCTTTAAATGTTCGTTTAGCTTTATAGTTTTCCTATAATTAACAAATTTTTTTTTAAATAATCTAGCTATTTATGTATTAAAAAAATATGATAAAACATATTAATGTCAACACTATTATCAGTAACTCTACACTCTAAAAATACTAGTATGAATATGTGTTTTATGAGCATTTTTTTATATTAAATAAAGGAAAATGTTAAACGGTGTCCCGGGGCACTAGTTAAGCGTGATCCTTAAATAAATAAACAATCAATGTTTTTTTTGTAGGCTCTAAAGTTTTTATAGATTAGTTTTTTTTTTTTTTGAAGAAGAAGCTAAACTAATTCATCCAAATTGACACCAGAGAGAATTGAACCTGAGACCTTAAGGAGGAGCATACTCACAGGTCTCGAGCCAATACCACCAGACCAACCCAAGTGAGTTTTTATAGATTAGTTTTTAACGCAATAATAGGATCTCCAACAATAAGAGTATCAAAGAGAGTTTCATAAGCTAATGATATGTACCTTAATTTTTTTTTATCATTGGAGTTCTATGACGTGACATAGAGGGTATCAAAATTGATGATATGATACCTTATTTAAGGCACTATATTATCAATTTAATATCATAATTTTAAGTTAAAAAAAAATAAATATAGAAAGGACCACTTGTTAATAATGTATGATACCCAAAGTAATATCATCATTGAAGTAAAATATGTATGAGTTGCATAAATATTATATGAAATTGTAGAAACTACCTATTAGTAATGTATCATACACAAAATGGTATAACTGTATACTTAAAAAAAATATCATTTTTATTATTTTCACACTTTGACTATGCTACTCATGAGTTAGAGATCTCAAATTAATTAATATAGGTTCGCTTAAATTTGAGCCACCAAAAAATCTCATAAACGGACATGATACGCTTCAAATGAATTTATCCCATAAAAATAATAGGCTTGTCAATTTTTTTATCATATGGATACAAAATTTCTATCGTCGTTAGCAATGATTAATCTCAGGTCTCCGCCAAAAAACTTGTGAAACATACAATTTATTTCAACTGAATTGTTTTCATACAAAGAATTATAAATCGAACTTCTGACCACTTACTTAAACTTTAAAATTCTTACCATTAATCGATGGTTTTTTTAATTAATTTTGAAAAGTGCTTGTAATCTTCGTTTTAAATAGGTCTATGATATCGCCCATAGCATAATAAAGAGAATGTTTTATTCTCAGCCATCGTTATGGACTAGAGTTGCATATAGGGAACGGAAAAATATAGAGTCATGGAGAGGAATATTATAAAAATAGAGCAACACGTAGTGACAATCTCAAATTAAATTTATTTGAACACACATATACAAATGAGAAAAAATTAAATGATAAATAATTTAATCACATAACTTAATATTAATTAATTTATTTATTTTTTATTTTTTTAAATTCATGTGTGTGTCTAACATATATATATATATATATATGTTATTTGTAGTTGTGCCCAACCAAAAATTTCTCATAAAAACAAATTAATTTGTTGTACTTCATGTTTCAAGTGATTCAGTCAAATAATGACATGGCTGTGAAAAAGTGGCCCATGAATTAATTCGATCGCAGAAACCTTGTTACAACTAGGTAAGTATGTACATGATAAAAATGCTGAAAATTGAGGTCAAAATAGGATATAGTATATGACACCAAATATTGAATCACTTGGCAACTTTGTGAACTTAACTAAAGATTGACGACTTATGTTCAGCGGAAAATTTTTTGATAGGCACAAATATAAATATGAGATGTTAGGCATACTCACAAAATAAAGAAAAATTAAAGAAAAAAGAAATAAAATGATGTTGATTGATGTAATTATATTATTTTTGTTTTAAATTTTTGGATTAGTGTGTGTGCGCCTAAATAAAAATATTATTTGGATTTGTGGCCATGTAAGTCTTCCTCATGAACTAGCTACATGGTACGGCAACTTTGTGAAAGTAACATCTATAGAAAAATCCAACAATATTGAATTTAAAAAGTGTTTATGAATTATTGATGTTGTAGTTTTCTACTTCTTTAATAAAAATATGTAAAAAAGTTAATTGTAATATATTTTAATATTTTATATTTTTCATTGTAATTAATGAGAGACTGAATTTAGAGATTCTCATAAGACATGAATTTATAAAAAAATCTTTCCAACTCCGGTCCAACAAAAACATCTCAATCGGACACCCTTATAGCTTCAAATACAACAAAGATATATCGGTTGTGCGGTTTTTTGTGTGTTTTATTTTGATTGGGCCGGTTCTTGCGAGCTTGGATGACCCATTTGCGACTTCTAGACAAAACTTAACCTAACCATTAAAACTCAATTCTAAACCCTAAACAAATTTAGCGTCTGCTTCTAGCATTTAATCTAAAATGAAAAATATAATTTCTCTATCCTTTGTCAATTCCTACTTTGCAAGGTTCCTTGGTTTGGTGGTTAACTACAGAAACTCAATTTTGTTGACGGATTGTAGCTTTGTAACTTGTTGGACTGAAATCAAAACAAAAATAAAAATTTATTATAACATGTTTAAATTTAACCTTAAAAATCTGCTATTTCTTTTTTGTTTTGGCAAACCAAATATTTTTTTTATAAACATCGATAAGGAATCAAACCTAAATCAAATGATTATGGACTCGAGTAATTACTACTTGTTTCACTATGTTTTTTGTTAAAAAATACTAGGAAAATGCTATACAGAGCTTTCGGGGCACTGATTAAGCGAGCAAAAATAATAATTTGACATTGAAGTTTGTGCAGCCAACTCCTCAAAAGTTTAAAAGGTGTTATTTTCTATTCAAAATTTTCTTTTTCTGGTTTCCCTAACCAGTGCCCTGGAGACACCGGTTAGCATGAACCAAAATACTATTATCTTACTTGGTAATATACTGTTTTCTCAAAATAAACTAGTATGGAACACACTAATACATTTAATGATCTTTTTCTATTAAAAATTATTCTGCAGGAAACTAATAATAATTATTTCTCTAAGATAGGAACCACACATGCAAGTCTTAGATTTTTTTCATAAAAAATGTGAAGGTTCTTCTAGTATGAATCGAACAAAAAAAGGGTCAAAATTGTAGAACACTCCAATTTTAGTAAAATATCACAGTTCTTCCTCTAATTTCACAAATTTACAAAATCAACTATTTTACTAAAAAATTATAAAAGCCACTTTTAAAAGCATCAAATATAATTCTTCTTATAATTTTGGGTCAAACATAATTCAACCTACAAAACCAATTTGTAAGATGAGATTAACTCATTTATAAACATATTTTAGCTCATCATTCGTACAAAGAGACTCTTATAACAACATATGACATCCAACAGATCTCGTAGAAGATTTTAATAACATTTTAAAATTTTAAGTTGAATCATCTTTAAAAAATAGATTTTTTATATTTGACAATTATAAAATAGACTTTTTTTTTACAGAATGATAAAATAGACTTATAAAATGAGAATTGATACAATTTATAAACTTATATTGTGAACTATCTTTTCTCTAATATGAGACTATTAACAATTTTTTAGTAAAATAGTTGATTTTGTAAATTTGTGAAATTAGAGGAAGAACTGTGATATTTTACTAAAATTGGAGTGTTCTACAATTTTGACCCTTTTTTTGTTCGATTCATACTAGAAGAACCTTCACATTTTTTATGAAAAAAATCTAAGACTTGCATGTGTGGTTCCTATCTTAGAGAAATAATTATTATTAGTTTCCTGCAGAATAATTTTTAATAGAAAAAGATCATTAAATGTATTAGTGTGTTCCATACTAGTTTATTTTGAGAAAACAGTATATTACCAAGTAAGATAATAGTATTTTGGTTCATGCTAACCGGTGTCTCCAGGGCACTGGTTAGGGAAAGCAGAAAAAGAAAATTTTGAATAGAAAATAACACCTTTTAAACTTTTGAGGAGTTGGCTGCACAAACTCCTATTAGAGAAAAGATAGTCTCATATTAAAATTATAAGTACGTTAACATTAAATGATACCTGCACTCACTTGTTTTGAGGATCCTATTCCTAGTCCTTGATGTGGTATGCCCTAGAGTTGGTAAAGTAGTTGATCAACTTAATCCACTGAATCCTCGTTTTGCACTGTATTTTGATGGGACGAAAAAAAAAATATAGATTAAGAGAGAAAAAGAAGAAGCTCTTTCATGTTCAGTTGAGTGAAAAGTTTATTAGAAATATGTGAATTAGTGGATAAATTGTGTTATATGACACACTGTATATCGATTTTTATTTTTTGAAATGTTATTGGAACACAATTTTTTGATACTATAGTTGACATCAAACCAAATACATGGCAGGATTATATGTGCAAAGAAACTAAGATAAACATAAACAATTGTTAAAAATATCCAAAATGTATCCCAATCATGTTTTAGTTGATTCCGACGATGAGATTTGAGGCAGTTAAGATGGTTATAGGTTATTGGAGTGGTGGTTTACGGTAACGAATGTACCTGTAAAACAAGTTATACTCTGAAGTTCAAGTCAATATGTGATCAAAGTAAAGTGAAAGTAGAAAGTGATTGAATCGTATCTCGGTACAAATTGTGTTCGCGCTTAAATAGAAGGGGTGTTTGTAAGTTGTATAACTGCCTTCGTGATATCTGGTCATAAATGCGGGGAGCCGTTGAGTTCAACCTAACGGTCCTGAAGAGATGGATGGGCGGATCCGCTGTGGGTGGAGCATGAAACCTCGGGTGTATTGTAAAAAACTTAGTGGCTAGAATTCTACCTTTAAGAATTCGAACTTCAACTCTCACATATATAATATAATATTTTTATTATGAGTTAAATTCACATAAATAATTTCTCTTATCTTTATCTTCTACTGGGATTTATCCATATTTTAAAAATGAATGCAAAAATCAAAATATGATATTTGACATCAAAATTTTGGTGTCAATATAACGTCACAATTAGTGGATATCCTACTTATAAACCATTTGATTGATGACGTAACATAGAGACCGGAAAATGACTTTGTTCTCACTCATTCTCTCCAATTTTCTGCGCATAAAACTTGTTGTTTTCATCCACCCTGTTTTTTTTTGCTCTGTTTCTATTTATGTTTTTTACTCTGTTTCTATTTGGAAAATAGAATGAGAATGATGTTGTGTAATTTCTCACATAACAAGTTATTTTTCTATTCCTGGCACAAACACTTTTCATCACATAGACAACGCTTATTAAGATCTTTTTTCTTGGAAAAGGATAGGTAGGATCCCTTTATCTCAACATTTTCTTGGTGCTTTACCAACTAGACTAACCATTAGAATCTTTCCAACTATGATTAGTTGGATAATAGGTGCTTCTGAATGAAAAACTATATAGAAAATAGAAAACTAAAAAGTAAAAGAAAAAAGTTTAAGTTGTTTAAATACATATAACTTAAAATAAAATCTAATGAATTTAATTTATACTCACTGTCAGTGTAAAATTAATTTACACATGCGTCAAATAAAATATCAACACGTCATGTATTGTGTGTAAAAACATATGATATGTCACATTCATTCAATGATGTGTCAACACATTATTTGATGTATGTGTAAAAAATGTTTACACTGACGGTTCACAATAATTAAACTCAAATCTAATATGAATTACCATTATAAATGGTCCACCGTAGAAAAATAATTACTTTAATGACGACAAGACGTCGTCTTTTAAAAATAGACATTAACGATCATCTTTATTTTTATAATAATTGATCCACCGTAGAAAAATATAGACTTTAATGATGGTAGACATCATCTTTTAAAAATAGACATTAATAATCATCTTTATTTTTATAATAATTGAGACGACGACCACCAACTACGTCGGTTCTGATCATGTATGATCACATATTAAAGAAATTCATAAAAATTAAAAAAAAAAATTAGATTGAGAGGATAATATCCCCATCGATGACATAAAAGTTTGTAGTGCTCAAAGAACATTTACCACTTACAAAGGTTTTGTACAATTTTTTTGAAACATCATGTTGTGTTAATTTTAGATTTTAATTTACTTAAGACAAGCGGGGCCAATCCAACTATAATTGTTTTTTTTTTTAATCCTTGTTTTTGCTATCCAATAGAATTTTATTACCGGTAAACCTATTTATTTTAAGCTGAATACGTGGACTGTCCGAGGTTCAAACCTCAGCTTCTGCATATATAGTGCAATGTCCTTACTAATTGAGCTAAGCTCACAGGGACACTGGTAAATCTATTTACCGATTTTTATTTAAAATAAAATGACTCTATTTCTTTAAATAAAAATATATTTCTCTATAAAAAAAATAAAAATATATTTTTAATTCGAGAAATTTTGAGTTGTAGTCCTGTTAATATTCTTGGAAAAGTGTAAATATATGAATATGTTTATAAATATTTTTTTAGCTTTAAAATTTTGATTATCTTAAATTGATACTCCCCTGGTCACTATTATAAGAAAAAATAATTTTTAGATTTATTGAAAATTAAATATATCTAGTCTATAATATAGATCAGATATGTTAGTTTTTTAATAAACCTAAAAATAGTTTTTTATTTAAGAAAATGCTACACAGTACTTCGGCGCACTAGTTAAGTTTCATCTTGAAATTTGTACATTTAACACATTAAAAACATAAAAAGTTATCTTTCTAACATTAACTTTATATCATAGATTATTCAGAGGCTCAACAAGTACTTCTCATCAATTGTTGGATAAGATTAAGTTGTTTTCCTATTAGGTGGTTAAAGACGACGAGTGTGACTTTAGTCTCAAACTACCATAGCTGGTGGTCTAATTCTTTACTTTGTTTGGGCCTTATATGATTTTTTTATGTTTTTTCCTTGACTCTTTGTAAATATTTGTAGTCGATCTCGGTACACCTTATCTTGGAACGACTGTTTTATTAATATATATCTCATTTTGGCTTGTTCAATAAAAATTTATCTTTTAATTTTTTTAATATGCTTAACAATTGTTTGAAGGCCTGTTTAGCCTAACCCTTTTATTTATTTATTTATTTATAATAATAGTGATCAGCTGGATTATATCCTCAACTGAGCCTAATTTTTTTGTAAAAAGAAAATATAAAATTGGATTAAGTTGGTTTGTTCCACTTCCACCTACCCTTGCATGAACGCACGACAAAACAAAGGCAGCTTAAACCTACCAAGCCGCCATTTTTTCATTAGGAGGAGGATATTATGGGTATTGAATGATACTTTAATAACTAAATTAATTAAATGATTAGATTCATAAAAATAAACCAATTTAATGCAGTAGGAGAAGAAGGATATTATGGGTATTGAATTTGAAAGATAATTAAATTAATTAAATGATTAAATTAATAGTAAAAAGAAATCAATTTAATTCGTATAACCTTAACCTATAAAAACATCGTGCAAAATAGTTTCAAGTAATGGAGCCCACCACGAATTCTCCACCAACTACCATGACCAACCCCCATGGGTCCCACCGACTTCCCAAAAACTCGCACTCACGTAACGTAACATTAGTTTCAGCAATTCAATCTCCGTTTAGCAAACATACTCCCTTCATCACAATTTGATTGACACAATTAATTGTTTCACGTAATTTAACGATTAATATTTTTAATTGTATAATAGTAAAGATTATAAAATTTGATATTTTGACAATACCTATATTTTGACGAATGAAACAACATCTTATATGTTAATATTTATTTTTGTTTATTAGTAAAAAAATAAGGTCAAAACAATATGTATGAATAATACACAACAGTTAACTATGTCAAACAAATTGGGACGGAATGAGTAATTCACAAATTTGATTTTTGTCGTCTAAACTCGGAAGCGTCGTTAATATGGCGCGTGTTAGCGTGATGCTACGTTATGCAAAAACTATTCTGTTGGTGTTTTGTGAACGTGTTGCATAGTTATTTTTTGTTGGACCACCACCACCGATCCATGCCTTTGTTTTGGAGGAAAACGAAGTGTTGTTTGTTGAGTGTTGTTCACACTTGGCATGCTGGTAGCGGAGGGAGGAAGTAATGGAGAATTTTTATTTATGTTTGTTTTTTAATAAGAAATTTTATTTATTTATGTTCGTTTTTGAAGAAGAATTTTAATTAATTCTTATTAGATTTTTTTTTTTTTGAAACTCTCTTTTCTTTTTATATCTTTCTGTCCTCAAATTGTTTGTCACTTCTTAAAATCGTCTCAAATTATAAATTATTTTACAATATTAATAAAATAAAAATCGGCTCAACAAATATAGAGACTTGAGACAAATTCTAAAATGAAACATTTAACTCGTATGGTAGCTTGGAAACCTCCCACAAGTTCAGTTGTTAAATTAAATGTTGATGGTATCTCTCCTAGTACCTCGGGGCGCTCTGGTTTCATATGTTTAATCTGAGGCACTAATGGTAATTGATTATTGGATTTTTTGGGCAGTTGTGGTATCGCTACAAATATAAATGCAGAGTTGCAAGCGATCTTACATGGCCTTCATATCGCTTGGAATAATGGTTTTCGACATGTTGAGTGTGAATCGGATTGTCAAGACATTAAATTTGCATTGGAATATTATGCAATTATGTCAAAAAGTAGAACAATTATTGTAGCATTTTTGGAAGAATAATATTAAATAAAATTACTTTTGATAACTTTTGTTTCTATTTGAGGTCAAGCTTTTTGTTAATTTTTGCTTATAAATAAAGCCAGAGGGAGTAGTAGTTTGATTTGTTTGTTATAAATAATTTTTTTTACTAATAATATGGTTATTGAAAGGTATTTTTACTTTTTTTTTTACAGTTGTATTAGTTTTCTTAATTTTTCTTGTAGAAAGTTTTCTTAATTTTTATTGGTTAACTAATTAACTATGTGTATGGTTGTGAATTTCAAGACAAAAAAGATTAATGTGCTTGGTATAAATTTTAGACTAAAAAGATTAATTGTCGTTGATCAAATTTTTTATTATATTTAAGACTAGAGTAGTAATAAGTAATAGCTGTACAAACATTAACTAATTCTATTTTTTTTCTACAATTTGTTTTTTAAATTATAAATATAATCGTTATATATACGTAGGATAATTACACATGAATGGAAGACAAACATGCAATAAGTTGTGTTGCTAACCCTTTTTGAATGACAAAACCAATCATCTCGAGTACTACTCCCTCTGATCCTTAATATAAGAGAAAATTTATTTTTTAAATACATTGAGTAACTAATGTATCTAGCCTATATATTTATAAAAAAAAAGTATATAGCCTATATTACACAAAAGATACATTAATTACTCAATGTATCGAAAAAAATAAGTTTTCTCTTATATTAAGGACTAAAGGTAGTACATCTAGAGACCAGAGACACCATATTGCTATGCATGACTATTTGAACTGTTTTCAAAATATTCATAGTATCTGGTGCTAGGAAACCAAACATGTCAAATGCAAATGGTATAAACACATGTTGATTTGTAGAACACACTCACTTGTTTGGGCACTTTGCTTGAAGCAGCTTTGAGGGCCGCATGTCATACAGTAAAATCATCAGCCGTCAACTCATAAGTGGGAAAACTCCAGTCAAGTTCACACATGCATGTTTTTCTCCTACCCATCCGTACACCAAAACATCGGATGACCTCTGTGTAGATCTCCTCTCTAGTGGGTCAGTCAAGAAGTTCACAAACGCCTCTTTCTTCATAGATACTCTATCGCGCTTAAAAACATAAAAAATGATATTCCGAACAAAGTCATGTCTGTATTTGTAGTCCGGAAGCTCTCGACAATGAAATGCATGTTCCACAAATCTATCCAGACACGCTTTACGACAAACAGGGCATACTTCATTAGCAGGAAATAGAGAAATCATCGGGCGATATTTGAGGACACTGAGAAATTCTATTGGGGACATATGTTGACCTAATCCTCGATTGAGATAGCTAGAAGAAAATCCTGAGCATGAGCTGAATGCAAACATCCAAAAACAACTTTCTGTTTGGTAGTCACATACATTTTTAAATTAGGGTAAATGCCTGTTTATCCCCCTACAATGTTAAAATTTTTTCATTTTGCCCCTAGATGGACAAGTAGACATCTTACTGTGCATCTTTGTTGACGTGGTATACACACGTGAAAATACATTAAATTTATATTTATTTTTAAAAATCCATGTCAATTAATATTTATAAAAAAATTATATATATTTGTTTTTTTTTTAAAAAAGATTCTTAAAAATTATTATTGTTTTTTTTATTTTATTTTTTACTGTAAAAAAGAGTAATAATTTTTTTTATAAAAAAAACTCTTAAAACTTTATGATTATGTTTTTCTTAATAATGTTTTTTTACTATAAAAAAAATTATAATTTTTATTTTATAAAAAAACTCTTAAAACTTTATTATTATGTTTTCTTTAATAATTTTTTTACTGTAAAAAAATAATGCTAAATTTTTATGAATTTGTAAAAATAATAAAAAATACGTTTATTATTTTTAAAATTTATTTGTTAAAATTCTTTTTAAATTTAGGTTTTATTATTTTTAAAGATTCTTAAAAAAAATTATTAAAAAAAGAATAATAAAGTTTTAAGAATTTTGTTTTTTTAAAAAATTATTATTTCTTGAATTTTTTTTTTTGCAGTAAAAAATTATAATAAAGTTATAAGATTTTTTTTAAAAAAAATAAAAATAATAATGCTTTTAAAAATAATATTAAATGACGTCGATTTTTAAAATAAATATAAACTTAATATATTTCCACGTGTGCATGCCACGTCAGCAAAAATGCACAGTCAGATGCTCACTTGTCCATCTAGGGGGCAAAATGGAAAAGTCTTGACATTGCAGTGGGTAAACAGAAAAAATTCGCACCCCTGGTAAATGAAATATCTGTAATTTTGCAGGGGGTAAATGGACATTTACCCTTTAAATTACATTCTTTTGAAATTCACATACAAAATTACCATATTTTAAATTAAAATTCGAATAAAGATGAGTGCCACGTTGAATCACCTTCGTTAGTGTTTCACCGTAGACCAATGCTTAAAATTACCAGAAATTCTAACGACTCTTGACAATATTATTTCGAAGTAAGAATTATGTTTTTCTTCATCTTTATTGCTAAAACAATGACATGTTTGACATCAGTTTAATATGAACCACTTCTTTATTTTTTTGGTGTTTTAATTAAACCATAATCAATTAAATCATTATCTCAATCGTTGAAATTTTAAATATTTTTAAATACTACTCTTTCCGTTTTTTTAGAGTCATTTTAGAATATTAACACTAAATTAACTAAGTGTATTTGCACCTTATCTTCCTATTACATGCTAATTTTAATCCACCAATAAATTTATATTTTTTGTTGACAATGAGTGTAATTGATAAATCACACCCATAAAATACTAAAATGACAATTAAATATGAATGTTAAATTCAATGTTAAAAGACATTTTAAAAAATGAAGGGAGTGATTCACAATCACAATGGACCACACCACACCACATTTTTTTTTGAATAAGCTAAAATGAGATATATTAACAAACAGCCTTCTCAGCACAAGATGTGCCAAAGAAGACTACAAAAGATTACAACAAGTCACATAATGAAAGCCAATCAAATCATACAAGGCCCAAACATAGTAAAAGACTATACCACCATCTATGGTAGTTTGAGACTAAAGTAAAATTCTTCGTTTTCAACCACCGATAAGAAAAAAGTTTGATCTTGTCTAACATCTGATGCAAGGTACTAGATGAGCCTCGGAACACTCTATGGTTTCTCTTTGTCCACAATACCCACACCACACCACATCTTAAATATGATTCATATTAAAATTTACCACAATTTTAGCATTTTTTTTATAAAGATCACAATTTTATTATCATTCTAATATTTCGAAAATTTCCCACATTAATTTACTTAATAATCATTTAAAAAAAATGAAAAATTGGCTAGATTTATTTAATACTTCCTCCAGTCCTTATAAAAAAAAATTTTTTTTTAAAATCATAGAATATTTTATGTATCTAAACCATATTATAAACTAAATACATCTAATCTTCTATGAATCTGAAAAATATAATTTTTTTTATAATAAGAACATGAGGTAGTATTGATATTTTTTTGACAAATAGTAATAAATTAATAATCATTTTTAAAAAAAGAAAAAGTGGCGAGGAAATGGAGGGGAGGGTGAGATTGTGACTGTGATAAATCTATCTATTTAATTATAATTATAATTCGTGAGATCTGAGAGAAAACGGCTATAAATAACCCGAAAGTCACTCAATATTGCTCGCACTCTGTTCTCTGCTTCAAGCTACTCCTTACGAAGAAGAAGCGTCGAAGATTCACAGAGAACACTACTAGTCTACTACACTAACACCGTAAGGTTCGTTCGTCGTAGTTCTTGACTCATTTCTTTCTCCCTCTTTTACGGATTCTTTCATTTTCTTTCTTCCCATTTTCACTCTAGATAGATCCACCGTTAAACGTAATAATCACCTTCAATCGACACTGTTAATTATAGATCTGATTCATAACGTGTAGATCCACTGGATCTGAAACCGTGAATCTTATAGTTCATCAAATCGTTGTTATGAAATCATGATTTTCGTTAATTCACACTTAGATCGAAGTTTTTAACATCATTTATGCTTATTTCAATTCACTTAATCACTCAATTTTTCATTCTCTAATCAATTTTCACTTCAATCAAGTAAATCTTGTTCAATCATCAAATCATTGCTCTAAAACCTCGATTTCCGTTAAAATCACACTCTATATTCAAGATCGAATGCATTTCAACTCAAAATTTTCGTTAATTCGCACTTAGATCCAAGTTTTTAACCTCATTTATGCTAATTCGAACTTATTTAGTGACTCAATTTTTCATTCTCTAATCAATTTTCACTTAAATTATGTAAATCTTGTTTAATCATCAAATCATTGCTCTACCTTGATTTCCGTTAAATTCATGATCGAGTGCATTGGAACTCAACTAGTCGCTTAGTCTGCAATCCTTTAATAAGTAATTAATTAATTTTCATTTCGATTAGTTTTGTTTGTCTTATGCTTGTTTTAATAGTCAAGTATATTGAAATGTGAATCTCGTGACTTTATAATATTAATATATTGATATATTATTATTATTATTATTATTATTATTATTATTTTGTTATTTGTTATTTTTGTTGAAATCTGGAGTTGATTTGATATGATTTATACAGAAAAATGGCATCTCATATTGTTGGATATCCTCGTGTGGGACCTAAGAGAGAGTTGAAATTTGCTTTGGAGTCATTTTGGGATGGTAAGAGCAGTGCCGAGGATTTGAAGAAGGTGGCTGCTGATCTAAGAGCATCAACCTGGAAACAACAGTCTGATGCTGGAATCAAATATATTCCAAGCAACACTTTCTCTTACTATGATCA
Source organism: Trifolium pratense (assembly GCF_020283565.1). Taxonomy (NCBI): domain Eukaryota; kingdom Viridiplantae; phylum Streptophyta; class Magnoliopsida; order Fabales; family Fabaceae; genus Trifolium; species Trifolium pratense. Next base: position 11,978,681 of record NC_060064.1, on the reverse strand, counting down.
GGTACTTGATACCACCGCCACCCTCGGCGCTGTTCCTCCAAGGTATGGCTGGACCGGCGGTGAGATCGGATTTGATACTTACTTCTCAATGGCCAGAGGTAATGCTACCTTGCCTGCTATGGAGATGACTAAGTGGTTTGACACCAACTAGTAAGTGATGATGATGTACCCTTGTATTGTTTGATCAGTTGGTTTTGTTGTGTTTTATTGATCTGGTTACTGAACTGTTTGTTTTGTGTGTGTTGATGCAGCCACTTTATTGTCCCAGAATTGGGCCCTGAGATTAACTTCGCTTATTCTTCTCACAAGGCTGTTGAAGAATACAAGGAAGCTAAGGCGGTATGTATTTTTTTGTTTTTTATATATGTAGAAAGGAAGTTTGTTTTGTTAGCTTAGATTAATGTTGAATGCCATTGGGAAGTATTGCCATGTGTGACATTTTTAGTTAGATCTGGGTTTGAATTTGAATGATCTTAGGGTGGTTGGTGGGTTCCTTATTAAAAATGATTGTTAGTTTGTCCTTTTTTGTGTGTTTCTTGTTTACTGTTGCCATGTGAGTGAGTGCTTGGCAGAGTTGGTCTGTTCACCTGTGTGGTTCATTATGGTAAAAGTTTAATTCTTACTCCTTTCGCACCAAAATAATTGATCTGCTTGCTTGCTTGCAAAAGAAAAATTTCCGGGTTTAGTTTGGTACCTGTACCTTGTAGGTAAAATTCAATGACATGTGACATTTTTATAATTAGTGTATGTTAAAATAAATTTAAATATTAAATGCATTTTGCCTATAGCCAGTACCCAACTAAAAATCAGTGGTATATGAGATTTTGCCTTTTAGTAAAAGTATTTTTCTCTCTTTCATTTATACACTTTCCTTAATTTCTGTTAATCGATCAACTATGTTAGTTATTTTGGGATGGAGCAAGTAGCATTTTCATATATTTTATAAATACTGTCATTGAATATTTGATTTGTCTTGCAGCTTGGAATAGACACTGTTCCCGTTTTTGTTGGCCCTGTATCCTACTTGTTGCTCTCCAAGGCCGCCAAGGGAGTTGACAAATCCTTTTCTCTCCTATCTCTGCTTCCCAAAGTCCTTGCTGTCTACAAGTAAGAAGTTTAATTGTTGTGGGGCATTATTGTTTTCCCAGCTTATATTAATGTTATGTTATCTAACTTGCTTTTAACTACGAATGCAGGGAGGTTATTGCTGATCTAAAGGCAGCTGGTGCTCAATTCTTTCAATTTGATGAACCCACACTTGTCTTGGATCTTGAACCTCACAAGTTGCAAGCATTTACTGATGCATACGAACAACTTGCACCTGCTTTTGAAGGCCTACATGTTCTCGTCGAGACCTACTTTGCTGATGTTCCTGCCGAGAATTACAAGACCCTCACATCCTTGGCTGGTGTTGCCGCATATGGATTTGATTTAGTACGTGGAACTAAGACTCTTGATTTGATCAAGGCTGGATTTCCCAGTGGAAAATGGATCTTTGCTGGAGTGGTTGATGGAAGGAACATTTGGGCAAATGATCTTGCTGCTTCTCTCAGTACATTAGAGGCTCTTGCTGGCATCGTTGGCAAAGGTATTCATTGAACATTCATTACATAGGAAAATTTGTTAGACTTTGAACTTTGAAGTAAACATTGTCACTTGATGTATCTAATTTTCAAATCATATGCAGAGAGAATTGTTGTATCTACCTCCTCATCACTCCTTCACACTGCTGTGGATCTTGTTAACGAGACAAAGTTGGATGATGAAATTAAGTCATGGTTAGCTTTTGCTGCCCAAAAGGTTGTTGAAGTAAATGCATTGGCTAATGCATTGGCTGGCAACAAGGATGAGGTAACTTCTATTTCTTTCATTTCATCTCACATTTGATGAAATATTTTGTCAATCTAATTTGATTTTGTTTGTTACCTACAGACATTGTGGTATTATATTTAATAATAAAATATAACTGTGCACAATATTGAAAATCATAAGAATATTAAATTAATTTTGAAAAGATAATCCATCATTTAATCATTTAGCAATACAATTTTCTTTTTTTTTATTAAAAAAGAATTAAAAAGTGAAATTGTGTAATGGAAATATAATAATTGAGCGAATATTAATATAGAAGAGATATAATAGAAGTATACTGCGAGATTGAGAATTTAGTAAATTCAAGTATTGGGTGCCTATAATATTAATAGCTAGTGTTAATGAGTGGTAAGCAATATGCAAGTGTCAATAGTTTGTTTGTGACAGTTTTTGATAATAGTTCTATTTACAAATGCAAATTCCTGTTTATTTCACTACATAATTCACCGAGTTAATGTTTTTATGGTTTCATTTTCAGGCCTTCTTCGCTGCTAATGCTGCAGCTCAGGCTTCAAGAAAGACCTCTCCAAGAGTGACTAATGAAGCTGTTCAGAAGGCTGTGAGTTCTTAAGTTTTCTTCTCTTTGTTCAACTACTTATTTTGTTAATTAAAATTTGTGGAGATATTAATTATACCCTTTCTATTCAACTTTCAGGCTGCTGCATTGAAGGGTTCTGACCATCGCCGTGCTACTAACGTCAGTGCCAGGTTGGATGCTCAACAAAAGAAGCTTAATCTTCCAATCCTCCCAACCACCACTATTGGATCATTCCCTCAAACCGTTGAACTGAGGAGGGTTCGCCGTGAATTCAAGGCTAAGAAGTAAGATAATGCCGCAACTGTTGATCTCAGCCTTGTTTATTTGACAGTGTCTTCCTTTATTAACACTTGTATTATTCAGGATCTCCGAGGAAGAATACATTAAGGCAATTAAGGAGGAAATCCGTAAAGTTGTTGAACTTCAAGAAGAGCTTGATATCGATGTCCTAGTACATGGAGAGCCTGAGGTCAGCTTAAAACATCTCGTTATGGCTTTCTTATAGTCTGTTGAAGCGAAGATAACTTTATTACACTTGGATTTATTCAATTTACTTACATTATTCTCCGTATCTTCTGTTTTGAAGAGCAACTGCTCGACATATTTTATGCTCTTAGTGTTAGTTTGCTGATTCCAAAATTGTCCTTTCAACTAATTCTCAATGTCTATTACTGCAGAGGAACGATATGGTTGAGTACTTTGGTGAGCAGTTGTCAGGCTTTGCCTTTACTGCTAATGGGTGGGTGCAATCCTATGGGTCTCGTTGTGTCAAGCCGCCAATCATCTACGGTGATGTGAGCCGCCCAAAGGCAATGACTGTCTTCTGGTCAACTCTTGCCCAGAGTTTCACCAAGCGTCCAATGAAGGGAATGCTTACTGGCCCTGTCACCATTCTCAACTGGTCCTTTGTTAGAGTTGACCAACCTAGGTATAAACTCGACCCCTTATAATGTCACATGAAAAGCTAAACATACAGAGCTAGCATTCACCATATTTGGCATTTCTAATGTGGTGTATGTAAATCTATTTGCAGATCTGAGACCTGCTATCAGATTGCTTTGGCTATTAAGGATGAAGTAGAAGACCTTGAGAAAGGTGGTATTGGTGTTATCCAGATTGATGAGGCTGCTTTGAGAGAGGGACTACCATTGAGGAAGTCCGAGCATGCTCACTATTTGGACTGGGCTGTCCACTCTTTCAGAATCACCAATGTTGGTGTTCAAGATACCACTCAGGTATGTTTGGAATATTACAGGCCATTGGGTTACAATTTTGTTCCTTCTCTATTTCCTTACATGTTATACTAAACTTTCATATTTACAGATCCACACTCACATGTGCTACTCTAACTTCAACGACATCATTCATTCCATCATTGACATGGATGCTGATGTTATCACCATTGAGAACTCCCGTTCTGATGAAAAGCTTTTGTCAGTCTTCCGTGAAGGTGTTGTGTATGGTGCTGGAATTGGCCCTGGTGTGTATGACATTCACTCCCCAAGAATCCCATCAACTGAAGAGATCGCCGACAGGATCAACAAGATGCTTGCAGTGCTTGAGAAGAACATTTTGTGGGTCAACCCTGACTGTGGGCTAAAAACCCGCAAGTACTCAGAGGTTAAGCCTGCACTCCTCAATGTGGTTGCTGCAGCCAAACAAATCCGTAATGAGCTTGCCAAGTGAAAGGGTATAAGGAAAGAGAATCTCAGTAGTAATATTGGCTTTGTTTGATTTTACACAAAGAAATATTCTATTTTGGTTGTTTCAATAACTGTGTGCAATATTTAGGTACTTAGTATGCTCTATGAGCCATTAATCCCTCCCCTCCCAAAATTTCATTTTGCCTCACTTTTCTGTTTTCCAAAAATGGTTGTATCGTGGCTCAGCCACATTTCTTAATGATATGCAATTTTATCAAGTTTTGTGCAAATAAAACATAAGCATTTCAAACCACTATTTTCAATTGTGGCTTTCTACATGGCTCAGCAATCTACTATTTACAAATTGTAGCTTTGCCACCATCAACGTGTGTGACTGCAAAAACAAACCCGCTAAGGCGTAGTTTAACACCAAGTTTTTCAAGGATATTGTTAAAAGGTTAGGTGTGGGTGATTAATTTTATTTAGTCTAGAAAGAAACTACATGAGTTATTCATCGTCTAGTATTGAATTTCTAACAATCTTACTAAAGTGTGTGAATCATCTTTTCCATATCCATTATACTGTGCACTTGCCGTCATGAAAGCTTTTGATATAAGGATCTATTATACATGACATGAAGTCACTAGATTTGAATCCCTCCCAGGAATAGAGTAGTATCAAAGGAATGATAGTACTTGATGTGAGTGGAAGTTGATTTAGCTGTAATGAATTCTTGTATCCAAATTCTTATCTATGGTGAAGTTAGACTCTGTTAGTTAATGACAACGGTGGAGGATGGTGATGGCTCATTCACGAGAGAAACATAAATATGCACAGTAGGCCCTTTCTATATTTAAGGTGGTTAGATTTACCTTCCGACAGGCATCAATGGTCCTGAATAACTAAATAAATGCAACCACATCCTATAGAATTATACTCCCTCCATCTCCATATTATATAATGAATCTTAAAAAAGAAAATTTGCGAGGAAATTATAGTACTATTACTACTCCCTCTGACATAACATATTTTGATTATTTTTTTTTTACTAATATATAGACATATTAACATATAAGATGTTAGATTTGTCTTGATGAATATACCCTAAATATCAACTTTTAATAATTTATAATAATGTATAATTAAAAATATTAATAGTCAAAATTATTCATTCTTGCAATGGAAGTCTAATATAGGAAGCGACCTATGAGCGTCTGCCGCATCTCCATCTTATGCTCCAATCTGGGAACCGATCTTTATTTTTTGGAATTTCATACTTGTGTCGGATCCTTCCTATCTCTTGATCGAACTTGTGTAGGTAGATGTTGCCTGGTAGGGCCAATAGTAGTCCACTGTTGACAAGTATACCGTAGTCAACTGCAACACTTGTTTTGAGAAGGAAAGTGTAATATTTCTTTTTTATTAACAGAGTATTTATCACAATAAACTCTGAAATGTGGACCTGGATTTGCTGTATGTCGGTGCGAGAAACTAGCAGTATTCATTTTCAATAGATCTAAGATCTCAAACAAAGAAAAAGCGAAGTATTAATACCATGCCTAAATTTTCTGCTCGGTCGATGTTTCTGTGGTATACACGAGACATATACTTGAGCTCTTGTCGGAGCTATATATTTTTAAGGGTCTGCTTGGTGCATCCAAAGTTCGAATCACATTTTAAAATCTTATATGCTTATAAAAAAAAAAACATTTTAAAATCTTATAAAACATGATTATGATTTTCGATTTATGTATTGAAATAGATATAATAAATATATAAAACATGAATATATCAATTTACTTTGCAATTTTCGAGTTTCAACCACATTCATTTCCCACATAATAAAAAGGGTGTACATGCAATTTATACTATTACAAAATTGTTCCTAGCCTTCGGCAAAGTAATTGTAAAAATTCCTACTGCTCATAACTCACAAGGAGTATAAATAAAAAATTATACAAGAAGCTCTAAAATTGGGTATTCTCTCCAAAATTTACTCTTGCATCAGGACTCCTTCAATATTATTAAGGGCTCTTTTTGCCAACTTAAATTTTTGAGATACAGCTTTATTTGTTTTCAAAATGTATTCCTTAATGAAAAACTCAATGCCCTGTCTAAAACTTTCAAGTTCAGGGGTCCCTGCTATACGTGTGAATATCTTCCACACCACGGTGTCAGGATAATCGAAAATGGCCTCAAACAGAATGCGAAAATGCATAATCCTTTTTGGGGTTAGCTGGGTGATATCACTCAGATCCACAGTCTTCAAAACCGTAAGGGAGAGAGTAAAAGATGCAGCCATTTCAGCCACAAATTTTGCCAGGTGCATTGATCTCGAAAGAGCCATAGACTCCAGCTCCTTAAAGTGGTCCCATAAGCAAAACTGCAAATAAAAGCCACAAGTATATTTCAAAAAGTGATACAATAATAGATGTAGGGTCTGCTTGTTGAAGAACTTTAGAAATTACTTTTGATGTTTTAGTTATGTTTGTGTAAGCTTTTTTCAAAGAACATAGTTTTTTTGGTATTAACCCTCTGGTTGCCAGGGGAAGGGCCCCCGGTAAAATAGAGTTCGCGACGTAAGTAAAGTCTGGCCAAGAATGATTCCCGCCAGGAATCGAACTCGAGCTCTTCCGAACGATTCGTGGGAACTAATTAACCATTTGAGCCCAATGTCTTGATTGAAAAACATAGTTTATGGTGTCTACATTTGTTTCAACCATATTAATGAAATGCTATTTTAACATGCATAAATGTTCAACCTGAATGCTAAAATATGAAATGTTTGACAAATGCGGATCGCCAAATAACAGATATCTCTACACCCCCTTCATACCCCGGACTAGCCATATGTAATGTGGACAACTACAAATGACCCAATAACAAATCTAGGATAGGTTTTGAGATTATGTTAAAATTTAGATTAGACCTAAAGAAAAATACCTGTAGAGTAAACTTGTGATTTTTGTCATGCTCACACAATTTGGAAGCCAGCACTGTATAGTACTTGTTAAAAACTTTCTCTTGCAAGCAACATTCAACAAGAACCCGCATTATATCTCTGTCCTGAAGTAAATGAACGAAAAATATATCACAAGACGGAAAGTCTCATAATTCGAAAAAAGACATTAGGAACGGGAGAAAAAAAATGGCTGACCTGCTTGCCTGGTAGTTCCAATCTTAGAAGCTTTTCAAATGCATCAATGTAATCCTCCCCAGACATTATTATACAAAATATTGCCCTTCTGGAATCTGTGTTCATCCTTTGAGCAGCAGCAAGCTGCAGCATTCGTTGGGTTTCAGCAACATCTTTGTCTATTTTGTTAGCCACATCTTCAATATTTTTAACATTATCGGTAGCAGAAACCACATCTCCAGACAACCACCATTGGCCCTTCTTGTCCGGATCAAGTAACTTACTCCATGTAAGCCCTCTAATTGAAATATCATCAACTCTTAACTGGAAACAAAATTCAAAGTAAGAAATAGAGGGAACAGATGAATACCTTTTGATTAACAGAAAAATTCATATAGCAATTTTATAAAAGAATTATCTTTTCAATACTTGATTTATTATTAGTGTTTATAGGGTCCTGAGAAAGCATTCGAAAATGATAGAAAATGAGAGAAAAAAAAAAGGAAAAACAGTTCAGATATTTTCCAAGAAAGGAAACAAATGATTTTCTTACAAAGAACTGAGTTACACTCTATATAAAGACCGAACTCGCTTCTAATGCAAGCTATTTATTCTGTTATACACTAGGCCGATAAAAAGTCAACACCCAATCTTTCAATAAGCAAATAACTTCAAACAAGTCCTAGACACTATTCCTAAATAAACCATAAAATTAAATGCATGATTTGGTCTTATAAATGGTATCATGTTCAACAAGGATGCTCATACCCAGAGGAGGAACTTCATTTTTGCGCTGCCCAAGTAGAATGAATCGGTCATATATTCAACAGTTAGAGTTGTTTCCAGGTCATTGGAATTCGGAAGGTCATTGGAATTCATTAAGAGTTTATAGAATCAGTTACCAATTAAGGAATTCCGTGTTTAATGATGTCATTTAAGTTTAATGTGGTTAGAGTTTAAGTTATAGTGGAACATAACACATAATATCTTCACAGAAAGGAGCTTAAATAACAAAAACTGCCATAAAACAGGGATTAAAGAGTGGTACCTTCTGTAGCCACTTTTTAATTCGAGGGTTAACCTCTTCTGTCTTTTTCTTGTTGTTCTTGATATCATATATGGTTTCAAGCATGAACTCCATCTACAAGTGTTATCAACTAATAAGCGTTGAACTATGGGCAGAAAAACTAGAGGCAGTTTTCTGATGATAAAACATAGTGTGTTTGGTTTTGCATTTGAAATCCCCAAACCATGGTTTGCAAAAGCTACAAGAAACAAGCTATTGCCAAAAACCATGGTCTGGACTTTCAAATGCATAACAAAACATGCACACAACATCCTTACTCTTTTGCTGTTATTCTTTTCAGGGACATCTCCAGAGGAAGCCTTCATCTTATTTGACGTATCCTGAATATTAAGAATGAACGTTTTCATGGCAGTTGGATCATCAGCCCTTATTTTCATCCCACAACCTATGAATACAAATACAATAAAAATAATCATGTTTACCTAATTGAGCAAGTTCCTATGAGAATCATCTAAAAAATCCTGCTACTGTATAATATTACATGGGTCCATCAATTTGAACAGAAAAGGGAGAAATAAAGGGGATAAAAGCAGTTGTATACAGCAACACAGGTCGTATGCCTATGCATGCAGTAATAACCATGATAAAAATAGAAACATAGAGATGATATTAATAACCAACTGTGGAATATATGTAAATAATGATGTATATAAGAAGTACTTTGAATTGATTAGGTGTCTTGGAATTTGAGCTAGGCTTAACCAACTCCAAAAACTAGCTCAAGGGGCAAGAACTAAAGAGTTGATCTAGCCTTATAAGGACAGCATTGGTCACACCTCTAGTTGATGTGGGATCTCAACATACCCCGTCATGCCTAGGATTAGACATATGGAGGTAGACAGATATGGGTGACCCAATAAAAGATCTAGGATATGATTTGATATTGTCTTAAGATTTTGGGCTAAACTTAACTCAACCCCAAAAGTTAGCTCAAGGAGTGAGGAGAGGATTGCCCATATCTTATACAACTACTTCAGCCGTATCTCTAATCGATGTGGGATCTCAACAAGATCATGTAATTATTAGTTTCATAGGATCTCAACATGAGAAATGCAAGAAAACGCAATGTGGTTGATAAACTGTTAGGACCTGAGGCTAACCTGGCCAAGCATGGTTAGCCTTCTTAATACATAATTCAAAATTAGACTTTATGACTGAAGCTATCTAATAGTTTTAAGCTAGCTAAATGGGCCCCTAAGTGCTTATTGAACCACTCAAAAGTTCCAACTTAAAATTTAAAGTTCGTGTCGTTCAGTTCCTCGGTGTCAAAGTGGTCCTGTCTAACCCAGCAAAACATCGTATGATATCAACAAAGTAGAAAATCCTTATATAAAGGAAAATACTCAAATAGTCCATTTCACCAGCAATCCCTTCAGTGAGGGACTTCCTTTCATTATTTTAGTAAATGATGATCCAGCAGTCAGTTGCAAATGAGGATTTGAAGGGAACTAAATGAGCCTCTATAATTTGGAATAAAGCAGAATGCAAACAAAAAAACTTACTTTGTAGCACAGTCAAAATAATAGAGACATCCACCTCGGTCAAACGCTTGCTCAGCATGATTAGAAAGTCAAATATTAAATCACTGAAAAATATTTAAGAGATATTTATTAGGAAAATATAATTAAAATGTTATTATATGATGCATGGTGCAGTACAATTTACCCACCTAGAACAGACTCCAAATATACATAAATATGATAAGAGAAGAGCAATATTCCGCAAGGAGAGATTGTCTTGTTTATGATACTCATCCTGTGCAGAAAACATGTGAAGATTATAATTTTGTAGTCTTTACAACACTGCAGTGAGAGCAAATGATGATTTGGAGAAGAAACCAAAACCGACAAATGAAATGAAACAAATAATACACACATACCATTGGACTCTAAATTCTAATTTACTTTGTTATTTTGTTAATAAGCTATACCTCAAAGCATTTGGCAAAGGAAGCCATAAACTTTGCACCGAAGTCCATACCAACCAAACAGGCCATCCCTGCAACAAATGCACCAAACACAGCAGCATATCTACACAAGAAAAATTGACAGTTACAATGAGAACAACATAAAACACTCAAAGGAAGGAAGATCAAATAAATAAAAAGAGATTATGGATAAACAAAACACTCAAAGGAAGGAAGATCAAATAAATAAAAAGAAAGCTGAAGTAATAAAAGGGCTAAGCAATATTTCTGAATGCTATAGAATATTTACAAAAGGAACAACAACCTCTACAATGAAGATTCTTAAGAATTGGAAGTTGAGCCTAACTCAACCCAACAAAACCGGCTTGTAATGTAAAGAGTATCTCTACTTATAAACTCATGTCCAGGCCAACTCACATCCGATGTGGGACTTCTTAATAAAGATCAATTGTTCTAAACAGAATCCTGCAGAAGTTTATCTATAGCTATTTAATCATTTCAAACACGTGTTTATCAAACAAGCATTTTGAGCCACTTCTTCCCCTCTTGTGTCTACAAAGAATATCCTTATCCACTTTTTTTTCCTTTTTTAGCATTCTAGTAAATTTTCACTGTTCCACGTAGGAGAATCTTCTGCATGTATCTAAGGTTTTAGGCTTAAACTAAACTGGACTAAATCCGTAGACAATCAATTTTTAATGGTTTAACCATGTCTTGTCTACAATAAATTTGATCGAGTATCTTCGTCGATTTTATGACTTAGTATCTTCAACTATTTTATGACTTTCCCTAACCATCACAATGGTTCAACAATATGCTTCCAAACATAGAAAACAAAATATCACAGATTTAGCAAACTTTGCACAGGGAGGTCTGAGTAAAACAGGAGGGCAAAAAATCCTTACTGTTTATTGCCACGGGGGCCTCCAGAACATGATGCTAAAGTCTCCTCAATCATAATCTGTGAAGCAACACTACGAGGAACAGACTGCAAAGAGATTAGATCATAGAAGTGTCTGTTAAACCTCCAGAGAAACATATCTGTTTGTATTTCATAGAAGCAACAAGGTATTGATAAAAGCTACAAGGGATATGCATATATCAAACATTGAAAGTTAGCATCAAAATATGTCAAGGCCACAAGTCAAGTAGTCAGACTAGAAACTATTCGAACAATTATTGCAACATCCATTTCCATTAATTACTATGACCTTATATACTTTAATTTGAAGCAAAAACATGGGGAGGTGCAACGGCATGAATTAGTATGGACACCAATTCTTCGCATAGACAAGATAACCAACATTTAATTTTTTTTTTTTTGTAATTTTTTATTGAACTTATTTTAATTCATAACCACAAGATACATCAATTGATAACCTCAGGAGAACATCAACCTCCATCGTAGGGTTAGCTAAAGGTCTTGAGTTTAACCATTTACCACTGGACATATTCAAATTTGAGAAGGCAAACTAGGTTGAGTTCTTTCTTCCAGATTGATCACTTTATTTTCATTAATGGGCACATATAATATAAAAATACAGTTTTTTATTGTAAAAAGTTGGCATGTTTTATTGTACAAAATTTAAAACAAAATTGGCAGGATTTAAAAATTAACAAATAAGAGTAACAAATCCTAGAATCAAATGAAAATCCATTTGTTAAAAAATTATAGAAATGGCATACCTGAAAGATCAAGGACAATTCTCCAGTAATTGACTCAACATTTGATTCAGAAATCCTGTTAAGAAGGCCTGAAGAAACAAGTTCAAATCAAAAGAGAAATAATAAATGACAGACACACAATTAGAAATATGAAATCAAAACAAAATCTCTCCCCTTCCTACCTCGTACACGTCTTCGAATTTGAGTATGCTCCTCAGGTTCATTGCCAGCACGAGCTCTCAAGTGAGGTGCTATATATTTTCCTTTCTCTTTCTTCTCAGAAACTTCAGCAGCAACATCCCCTGATGTCGCATCTGTTCCACAGGATTCCACAGGTTTGACTATGCAAACATCTTCCTGCTCTTGATTCGCCAACTTTCTTTTCTTATTCTTCTTCTTCCTGGAAGTTTCACTATCGGGAACTTCTTCAAATGCTACATCTTGATCAGGAGCTTCCACAGGTCCCGATGCGCCATATAATGACTTTGCTTCCACCCCTTTCTTTGACAACTTCTGCTTCTTACTCAACGTGCTCTTCTTCGACTTCCTTTTTGGTAATTCATCAGTATCAAGATCCTCCATATCTCCAAATAAATCATCACCAGACGGAAATCCTTCAAATAACAAGTTCAATCCATCATCCAATCCCCCCAATTTTCCTTCTTTCACCTTAAGCCTCTTCGAGAGTTTTCTTTCCAATTCTAAATCCTTTTGGGCAGCGAACGAAATCTCCGACACACCCAACTCAACCCTCTTCTTCTTGGAACTTGTTTTAGAACTCTTCTTCACTTTCCTTACAACAGTGTCACAAGTTTCATCTTCTGACAAGGCATGTTCTTCAGCTGCCACTTGTTTCTCAGACAAAGATTTCAATTTCTTCACAACTTGTGTTTCATTGAGACTAGGACTAACTGATTGGTCCAATTTGCTTTCAGGTTCTAACTCTGGATCTTGATTGGTACTTTTTTTAATAGATTCAGATTTCTATAAATAAATTAATAGAATTTTGTCATTGTTGGGGTACAAAAACAAAAGAAAACCTCAAATGAATGGAGTAAAAGATAGGTCTATTTGGATTGGCTTAATTGAGCTAATTACTGACATAAGTTTTGTGAGACTATTTGGGAAAACTTATAAAAAACAGTTTATGACATTTTTCAAATACTTATTTTCATAAGTTCTCCAAGATAGCTTATGAAAATAGCCTATGGCACATATAAAAACAATATAATTTAATTTTTTGCAGTGGAAATAACTTATGTAAGCTTATACCTGGTGTTGAAGCCAAGATTGGTATTTGGATGTTTTCTTTGCCAAACGGGATTCTTTCCTTCGTTCTCGGCGTGATTTTTCTGTGGTTTGTTCCGCTGCAACATAATTTAATAACAGATAAAATCAGATTTAATGCAAACCAGTGAGTTTTTTTTTTAAATTAGAAAAAAGTATTACTTACCCATATTTCCAGCTTAAGTTTACGAAAAGGAGAAGCAAGTGTGAACTGAAGAGGTTAACCAAGCACTAGAAAAACAAGAATAGGGCACAATAAGTTCAAAATACAACCATGAATAAATGAGGTAACATGATAAATAGACATTTGTTAAGTAACATAACATATATATCTTCAGTGGCGGAACCAGGAAAAAAAACTTGGATGGTTTACTAAGGAAAACATAAGCTAACTAAATCAACCACAATCACTAATGATCCACCTACACAGTAAGACAACAAAACCTCCCACAACTACTCCAGAATTTTTACAAACACCTAAGATGGAAACAAAACACAAGTCAATAAAAAAGTAGCTAATAATAAACAGATATAAGCCTGCTTCCGCTGCAAACCAGTATCGAAACCAATACTCCAATTAGGACTGTTCATGGTTCAGTTCAGACAAAGAACTGAACCATAACAATGGTTCGAAAAAACCGAACCAAACCATTATGGTTTATAGCCAAACCGAACCAAACTGTACTTATAGTTCAGTTAACCGAACCGAACTGTTTTTTCTGAACTTACTCAATTATTTCAAGTGGAATTCTGCAATATGAAAAACATGAACCACAAGCACTTTAGAGTCAGAAACAACTCAGTTATCAAGAATGTAATTAAGAGTAAAGAATATAATGCATCATTCTTCATAACCGAGAACAGTAAATAAGTACGGTTGGGTTTGCACTTAATAATGAACAGTCCTAACTCCAATCCCTTCCTTTTTCCAAATAAATACAACCAAGAACACAGGCTCAGCCTCAAACGATGAAGAAATGCAACAGCATGCAGACAACATTAAACTGCAGCAACACAGAAAAAGAACAGATGCAGGAAAAAATGCAGAGAGCAGCACAGCAGGGAATTACTTAAGGCAACATTAAATTGACAGATGCAGAAAAAATGCAGCGCCAGGAAAACAAATAGCAGTAAATAACAATTAACAAGTACAGAAAATTGAAACAAGAACAAAATAACAGTTAAGTTAACAGAATAAAATCACTTAATTTGAATAGGAAAAAAATCAACAATCAACAATGTGCAATCACTCATTCAATCAAAACAAAACAATCCCAAAAAAACCTAAGCTTTCAAGAATAAGATCAAACAAGTGAACAACAGCCGGTCAGAGAGTGCAAGAGAGAGGGAAACAAAGCTTACCGGTTGCCGGTGTGTTTCAGAGAGGGAGAAAGCTTCGCCGTCGGCGGTGAGACACGCGGGAGTGGGAGGAGAAGAAGAACTGGCGCTGGTGGTCAGTGGTGGCGGTGGTTAATCGGAAACAGAAGACAAATAGGGGTTTGGCTTCGCAAAGTTAGATAGTTAGCGGATGAAGGTAATTTTGAGTATTAGATAAGGGCGTTTTAGTAATTTCATCTATTGTAACAATTTTTTAAAAAGAGTTTAATCGATATACACGATCTTCAAATAAAAAACTACAATATCATTTTGCCATGTCATATGGGTGAAGTGGGATGATGTGATAAAAATCTTTAAAGATGGTTGATATTGATTGACAATGTAACATTATTTTATCATGTCAGTGCATATTCTTTTTTCTCTGAGAATGATTTTGATGGGCTAATAATTATGGGCTTCACTTCTATGGACCGAAAAATTTAAGATGGTTGCTATTCGCCTTCCTTATATTGATAAAAATCTCTTCTATGTTTGTATTTATCGAAAGATATATCCTGGTAGTATAAATTTAGCTTAATTAGTAAAATGGTCCCTTAAAGACATTTTTGATTTCACATTGGTCCCTTAAAGAAAAAAAGGTCTGAATAGGTCTCTTAAAGAAAAAAAGGTCAGACCTCTTTTTAGGGATCAAACTGATTAATGGAGATGTTTTTAAGGGACTTATTCGGACATTTTTTTCTTTAAGGGACCTATTGAGACCTTTTTTTTTAAGGGACCAATCTGAAACCAAAAATATCTTTAAGGGACCATTTTACTAATTAAGCCTATAAATTTTATCGGGTGTAAATTTTACTAGAAAATGTTTTTTTAATAGTATAAATCTTATTTGAATATATTTTTTGATAATGCTTTTTTTTTTAATAAGCAATCTATGGACCAAGAGGAACCATCAAAATTTAACTCGTACTCCTTGCATTTATCATTTTATATTCCTACAAATCATCATAAATGTTTGTTTATTTTACTCCCAACTTTTTTTTTAAACCATTTTTGTTAAAAAAAAACTTCAACAATGCTCAAAATCACCTCCTATTTACTGTCAGTTTGTAAAAGTAGTTTGTCATTACATAAACATATTTTGAAGTTGTAAATAAGAACCGTAATCTCGAGTCAAGTTTATGAGAACACAATTTTTGATGCGGTAAATAATTGTGATGACTAGAAATATCATTTGTCTCAAATTAAGATATTGAGATTAAGTGATTAATGAGCTCTTTGCAGGACGAATCGTTTAGGAGAATCTAAGTTTGATTTTTAGTGTGAACAATTTTTAGCCAAATTTTACTTACCTCATGACCGAACTCTAGATTATCAGGTTTTTTTTTCTTCGTGAAAACTTGATGGTAAATGTCAAAAAAAAAAAAAATTTCTTTTGAATGATCAAGTGTGACTTTTCATGACATTCTTTTTTTTTTTCTTTGGTGAAACTTTTGATAACATTCTTACATTGATGCAAAAATGAAAATTAAGATAAAGTAAGTATGATGCATTTTTTGGGGTGATCGATTTTGTTGGCTCAGTTTCATAACAACATTTACAAGAAGCAACATAAATGGTCTAAGAATAGAGGAGATAAGGAGAAGGAGTCAAGCCTCATGGCTATTGGCCTATTGCCTCAACGTTATTTACAATTACAATATTATTACGTTATTTACTATTTACTTACATACACAATATTAGTGATTAAATTAAATTACCAATAATCAAATTCTGCCTAAGCCGTCCTTAGCTGTTTGTGGCAACCCCCTCACCCTGATATTTCATGTGTATATCAATGAATTATAAGGGACTTAATAGTTGATTTGTTGTTCATTTTTTGGATATACATGTTGTATTAGTAAATTTCATATATTGTTTGTTGTTCAACTGAATTATCAATGAATTTTTTTTCGGGTAGTGTCTAAATTTTTTAGCCCCACCAGTTATTTGTGTCTGGGTCCGCTCCTGCTTACAGTCATCAATAATAAATTTTAAACTAATATTTACATTAATATTTGTACGAATATATATATAAAATAACCTAAATTTTTTTATAAAATATTTATTTTTTATTTTAGAAAAAAATCGGGCTGTAGCCCCACCAAACCTTGAAGAGGTCCGCCCCTGTATACATGTCCACCCACATATATACTCTTAGAGTATTACTCTATCTATGCAAGTCATTTTGAGATCATCTTCAATAAGAGTATCTAAGAGAGTTTCATAGACTAATGATACCGTATCTTAACTTTTTTATTATTGGAGTTCCATGACGTGGCACAGATGATATCAAAATTGATGATACTGGTACCTTAAATAAGGTACCGTATCATCAATTTAATGTTATTATTATTTTTATTTTTGGTATATCAATTCAATTTAATAACTTCCATATATGTCAAAATATTATTGTTTGTCATTAATGTATGATACTCAACAAATGGTATCACAATTGGAGTTAAATATGTATGAATTGCAGAAATATTACATGACATTGTAGGGACCACTTGTTAGTAATGTATGATACCCAAAGTGGTATCACAAATGGAGATGCTCTAAAGGAATATCTCCTGCATGTGTTTCTTATTTTATTTTTTATTTATTTAGCTTCAAATTTTTTAAACATCCTTCTATAATATAGTATTTTATAACTAAATTAAATCCACTTATTAATTATTTGAAATAATAATTTTATTTTAGTTCTTAAAAATAAAAATAAATTGTTTTCATCCTCCAAAAAAATTTCTATTTCGTTTTTTATTCATAAATTTATGTTCATGTTAATGTTAATATTGTGACTCTTTTGTGTTTATGATGTGTTCATCTATTATGTCGAACATCTTTATGTTCAAAATATATTACGAACATATAAAAATTATATTGATTTTTATGGACTATAATCATAGTTTGACTGCCCCCACTGCTCAATATTTCTGGCTCCGTCACTGCTGGGACATATGCTTCTGTCAACAGGGGACTATTATTAAGCACCACATCTCGCGCATATTTTACATTATAGCTTGCAACTGATTCAACTTTCCGCTTCTGGGAGATCAAACATGGCTCAATTAGTTTCTACTAGACTAGAAATGAAGAGCATAACCAATCTGCTTTTGCACCATGACAATCTCACTTTAATTACGAGGACCTACACATATTAGTACAGTATATCGGGGTCTCTGACAAGAACCACACATGCAAGTTTCCCTGCATGTGGCTAGTCCGCGCTTTCCGAGGCATTGCCTGACTGCCTGTGACTCAGCATGGGATAAGAGGGCGCCACACTTTCGTGTTTAGAGCATTGTCCAAATGAATAGTCAGCACCTAACAAGCAAAGCTTTCTTGAAGAGGTTGTTTCCTTTTCGGCGGCCGCATTTTCTTCAGATGTAGGGGCAAGGCAAAGGCAAATTTTCTAAAAAAGCGGTTAGGTTCTCGCGTCCCTATGCCCAAAAAAAGGGAGGGGCGAGTTCGGTTCGAGTGTTCATCATCGAGTGGATCTATATGCTAAGGGGGTGAGATGAGGTTTAGCGTTCTGCTCACAATAATCCAATTAGTTCGCCAGGTAAAAATACATTAGACATTCCATCTTCTGAAACCAAGCCCCAGGAAAGTCTAGGTTGGCTCCCAACTCAATCTCAGCCGGCATCCTCTCTCGAGGGAGTGGAGTCCTGGAGCAAACCTAAACTACTATTTGGTTTGAAAAATAGAATTTGAATCTTACTGAAAGGGCAAAAACGAAAATTTGAAAAGCCCGGATACAATATAGGAGGTCTAAATTAAGCGAAAATTTCAAAATTTTTAACCAAGTTGGATTCTTGTTTTGTTTGATTAGCCGACCCATGACTTTATGGAGTAAAAGAAAATCTGTTCACAATTGTTGTTACTGCACATTTTATATTTCCCTTTGACAAGTTCCATATGGCATATATTGAACAACTCACCATTCCAAAACAAAGTACTATGCATCTTTCGTTTTCTCCAAATTTTATTAAAGTATAATTCCATTCTATTCGATAGGACCAAGTACTTACAATCATCCACTTCATATGATTAATTAAAAAAAAATATTTTCATAACACTTAACTTGTGTGACAGGCTTCTTCCAAATGTACCATGTCGATAAAATCAATATCCAAATAATCCTATATATAGTTCAAGTTAAAATGCAATCTAACAAATTAAATCATCTAAGCAATAACATTTGCATAGCATTTTTTTGAGATTTAACTTTAAATTTTCTCTCAGAACAAATCAAATGGCTCCTTCTCACGTAGCATTCATTGCAATTTCCATGGTTTTGTTTTCTTCAGTTGCTATGGCAGCTGATCACATTGTGGGTGATGAGAAGGGTTGGACTATTAATTTTAACTACACTCAATGGGCTCAGGACAAGGTTTTCCGTGTTGGCGACAACCTTGGTACGGAAATTTTAATTTTTTTAATTTTTTTTTTTTTACGTGAAGAGGGTAGAGTTCGAATTAACTTAATCTAATATATGAACTAACTAATTATGTTTAATCTTATTCTTTTAGTTTTCAACTATGATCCTTCAAAGCACAATGTTTTCAAAGTGAACGGAACACTCTTTCAGAGCTGCACTTTTCCACCAGCAAACGAGGCACTTTCCACCGGAAAAGATATCATTCAACTAAAAACTGGAGGGAGAAAATGGTACGTTTGTGGCGTAGCTGATCACTGTTCTGCTCGTCAAATGAAACTTGTCATCACTGTTTCTGGAGAAGGCGCACCTGCTCCTTCCCCAACTTCTAATGCTCATTCTACTGTATCATCTGTATTTGGAGTCGTCGTGGCAGCTACGGTGGCCATTGCAACCATCTTTGTTTGAGAGATAGTGTGATTGCTTAATCTTTGTTATGTTATTCGAATAAGAGTTTGCATTGGCAACTTAGCAAGATAATGGTATCTTTGTTTGATTTTTTTTTTTTTTTTAATGAATTATAAATTATGATTTATTTATAATGTTATTGTACTTTGATCCCAATATTGACGTAACACATGAAAATAATAGAGGAGGATTATAAAATGATGCATGTTAGTGTCATTCAATTAATAATGATTTTTTTTCCCTTTGCCCATTTTCTTACCAAAACAAAAATACTATTAATAGGCATACAACTAAATAGGCCAATGAACTTTGCATAAAAAAATAGCCAATGAATTAACATATTTTTTAACCTTAACTTTAACAAGATGTTCTGGTTCAACAGTGACTCGTGTTATGTGATAATTTTATTTTTTACTATTGTAATTTTGATTAAAACTCACACCAATACTATACTGTATAGAGCAAAATTAATTAGTAGCAAAAACTAAAGTGAAACAATATCAATCACGAACAATAAAACAAAATAAAGAGAAGAAGAATAATACAATGATATTTGTTTATCCAGTTCGGCGACCTATATATACAGAAGGACACTGGTGCAACTCTTCTATGCACTATCAAATATTTTCTTCCAAAGAGATATAAGGGTTGTAGAAATTAGCCTTCAACAATAAACATTAATTTCTACCCTTATCCAAGTCACTTTCCTCGAATAAGAGACTCAATATGATGTCACTTTGCCAAGATGTTATTATTAGAATGATTTCAAACCCCACTAATGCTCTCAATTCTAAGCCTTTTACTATCATCTAAGAATTCCCTCTTTTGATAAATTCTAGTTTACCTCTTAAATTAGTCTTTAAAAAATCCTACTTAAAAAATAGAAGGAAAAAAAAAATTATACTCCAGATTGGTCCGTAGCACTTGGTAGCAAACTGTCCATGCCTAGGCGCAAAATGGCAATCTTGAGCCTAGCTCTATATAGGCTCCTGTGCGCTAAGACCATCTCAATGGTGGTACCTATTTTTTTTAAGTATCGGTACTTAATAGGTATTCTCATAGAGCAAAACAGAAAACAATATCTAATAGGTACTATTTCTTAAATAAGCACCGGTACTTATATATTTTTGTGGGATCCAATTATAATGATAGTGTTATTAGTGAGATTTAGAGTTATTAGTGAGATCCATTTAAAACTTTTTAAGAGTAGTTAGATTGAAGAGATTGAATACTTATTAAGCACTATTATTAAAAAATTATAAACGAGTGCTGTGTACATGAGACACAATTAAGTGCCCAAAATTTGGTATCTTCATTGTGGATGTTCTAACCTGTCACACTAATTGGGTGCAAAACTCCACGATTCAACGTAAATAAGCAGAATGATTCACAAAACATAATTTTCTGATTTTTTATTTTAAGACAAACACAACATTTACAAACTTCAATATTTTGGTAGTATAGTTAGAGCATCTAGTAGTCTTTATGGAACCTATTTCGAGGTTTGTACATATTAATAATAAGCTGTCTTTATAACACTACATCATACTTATGCAACTTGTTGTGAATTCGGATCGAAAATCACACAAATAATATTTTAGTGTGTGAGACAAATGAATTGAAGCAACCAAAACAAAATAGATGAGCAATAATCAATAAATCAACAAAAGCTAAAACTACTGATGACAAATCGTCACACTCTCTAATCCATGCCTATTTTAGCAACATTAGATGCATTTTAGTAGGTTTTTAGCAATAAATATAAGAGAAATCTAACCATTAGCTTGATTACTTGTTTTGCAAGAAAACAGGAAAAACTGCAGGATTTGAATGATTTTTACTACGCTGGGGGCGTAGCCCATCACGCGCCGCGTGATGGAGCTCA
Source organism: Trifolium pratense (assembly GCF_020283565.1). Taxonomy (NCBI): domain Eukaryota; kingdom Viridiplantae; phylum Streptophyta; class Magnoliopsida; order Fabales; family Fabaceae; genus Trifolium; species Trifolium pratense. The sequence continues at coordinate 11,957,418 of NC_060064.1, read as the reverse complement.
CAGAGAGCCAAGATTGTGACTCTGATCACGCGCCGCGTGATGCCTTACCACGCGCGGCGTGAAGCCTTGATGAAGATGAAGATTGCTCTCTGACTTGATCACGCGCCGCGTGATTCTGTTACTACGCGCGGCGTAGTTGATGGATTTGCAACCACGCGCGGCGTGGTAGATCTGGCGCGCGGCGTGGTTGCCTTCTGTATATATATTTTCTGCATAATTCTGTTTTCTGGTTGGAAAATTCTGCAAAATTGATCTACATTCTGGTTTTGGAACTTCCAGATCGCGATTCAAGACTCCAGAGGATAGCTCCAAGCACGTCGAGAGCATGGATCCACAAGCCATGGCGATGAAGCGAGGAAGCGAACGAAGCACGATGAGGAGCTAAACTCCTTTGAAGGTAGAATCTAGGATAGTTTAGGATGTAGTTCAACTGAATGTAATCTGCAAATGTTGTAAGAACTTACTCTTTCTATAGTGTTCATCCAATACAATTCTGTTGTTAATGCTTTATAATCCTTCATTAGTGTTATAATGATTTCGAGTTAAGTCACGTGCGAGAGTATTGATTTAATTTCTGAACTGAATTGTATTGAGCATTCGAGTGTCTCCGGTCGAGAGATTGAGGCATAGAGTGTAGCGAACGATTGACGCGCGTTAATATCATTCGTTGTAGGTAGCTTCCGCCCGAGAGATCGGGGGAGTATCGACAACGAATAGAGTGGATTTTGACAAGAGATTGCGATTCACTAATTTGTCGATCTAGTTGTGAACACTTGAGTAAATTCCTACGACATAGTAGATTGCATGTGGTTTAGCTATAGACTAGATGATTCCGATGATTCTACCTCGCTTTTCCTTTATATCAAAGCACGTTTTCCAGCAATTCATTACTCAATATACCCCCAATTTATGTGTATTTTCTGTAAAATGTCTATGAACACAATTCGATTAGTTTGATCACACAATCCCTGTGGATCGATATTTTTATTACTACGTGGTTTTCGTGCACTTGCGAAATATTCCATCAAGTTTTTGGCGCCGTTGCCGGGGATTGTGATTGATTCAACTAGGCAATAGTGTTCATATTTTCTGTGTTTTCTTTATCATTTTCTGTTTTATATTTTTCTCCCGGAGCGTTCTACTTGTGTGTTTCATTGTGCATGCGGAGAACAGGTCCTCAAGAGCTGCAATTTGATCCAGAGATTGAAAAGACAGCTCGCGCAATTCGAAAGGCAACAAGGGAAGCCCAAGCTTCAAGGGGAACAGCTTTGCTAAGGGATACACCGGACTGTCAAGAAAGGACTGCAGCAACAATGGAGGAAGAACAGGTTCCACCGGTTCCTCAACCGCCAAGGCGTACCCTTGGGGATTATGGGAGGAGAGACAATGACGCGTTGGCAAATCAAGGCTTTCAGCCGGCGAATCCTGTCTCATTCGACATCAAGAACACGGTCCTTTCCGCCTTAAAAGAGAATCCGTATTCAGGTTCGGAAGCTCAATGCCCGAATTTACACTTGTCTCACTTCTATGAAGCATGCGACTATACCGATCCACCGGGGGTGAGCGAATCGGACAAAAGACTTAGGTTATTCAAGCATTCTCTCACCGGCCGTGCTAAAGATTGGTTGGACACGATACCCGCCGGAACTATTGAGACTTGGAGACAGCTGGAGCGGAAGTTCTTAGATCGTTACTTTCCTATTCATAAGTTCCTAGAAAGAAGGGCTGAAATTAGCAACTTCGAACAAGCGGATGGTGAAACGTTGTATGATGCTTGGGAGAGGTTCAAAGTTTGTCTTAAAAGGTGTCCGAATCACGGTTTCGATGGCCACAATCAGATGCAAATGTTTACCCAAGGTTTGAGGGCTCAAACGCGAATGATACTTGATGCATCAGCCGGTGGTTCGTTGAAGAACCGTGATGAAACTGAAGCAAGAGAATTGGTGGAAAGCATGGCTCAAAACGAGTATAGAGCTACTAATGATAGAGGAGCCAAAAAGAAAGGCGGAGTGTTGGAATTGGATACTCAAACAGCACTATTGGCACAGCAAAAGCTCATGACTAGCCAAATGGAAGCAATGATGAAGTTGCTATCCAATCCGCAAGTCCAAACTTCTCCAATAGGTAAAATTGACAATGTGCGCTGTGATTTTTGTTTGCAGGACCACCCAAATGGCGGATGCTTCCCGGAGGGTTCAGAGGAGGCTCGCTACTTAGCCAATTTTCGGAAGCCGTACAACAACAATAACAACGGGTCCGGATGGGGGAACGGTATGCAAAGTCAAGGTGCACCGCAACAGCAGCAAAGGCCTCCATCAAGGATGGAAGAGACTCTAAATCAATTCATGCTCATGACCCAAAGCAACTTTGAAGCGATGAAATCAAGTCAAGCAACCTCTAACAAGAATCATGAAGCTTCTATCAAGAATCTTGAGGTGCAAATGGGTCAGCTGTCAAGACAGTTTTCTATGTTGCAAAACCAAGGAGGTTTCGGTGGAAACACTCATGATAATCCTAAAAATGAAACTTGCAATGGAATCACTTTGAGGAGTAGAGAGATACCGGAAAGGCCAGCTGTAGAGAAGTCCTTGAAAAAGAAGGTCAATGAGGGAGAAGTTGAAAATAAGCAAGAAGTTGAAGTTGAAAATGAGAGACGTGAGGGAGAAGTAGAAAATGAAAATCTGTCTAAGGAAGTGGAGATTAGTGAGGATGAGAAAGAAGAAGTTGAAAAACAGAGGGAGATAAAAGAAAAAGAGAGTAAGAAGGTTGAGAAAGGTAAAGGAGTTGACGAATCGCCATATGCTAGGATGCCTTTTCCTAGGAGAAAGAAAGTTAAGAATCTTGAGCGGGAGAAGGAGTTCAAGAAGTTCATGAAGGTGTTGAACAAGCTTGAGATGGCCATACCATTGGTTGAGGCTTTGGAGCAAATGCCGAGTTATGCAAAGTTTTTGAAGGAGCTGCTCACAAAGAAAAGAAAACCATTAGATGATGAAACGGTAAGTATGACTGAAGAGTGCAGCGCCCTCATTCAACGGAAGCTACCTCAGAAAAAGAAAGATCCGGGGAGCTTTACAATTCCTTGTTCTATTGGAAATCTCACTATTGAAAAGGCTTTGTGTGATTTGGGTGCTAGCATTAATCTGATGCCGTTATCAATGATGAAGAAGATACCGGGAGCGGTGGCAAGGCCGACAACGATGAGTCTCTCTTTGGCGGATAGATCGATTGTGCATCCGGAAGGTATTCTCCATGATGTGTTGGTTAAGGTAGCTGGGTTTGTGTTTCCCGCAGATTTTGTGGTCTTAGACATAGAAGAAACTAGGGAGTGGGAACCTTTGCTACTTGGTAGACCCTTCCTAGCAACTAGCCGTGCCCTAATCGATGTGGAGATGGGGGAACTCATGCTAAGGACTGATGATCAGCAGGTTACATTTAATGTCTTTGATAAGATGGAGTGCGATGATGGAGACCCACAATGTTTTAAAATCCAGGTTTATGATCATATTGTTAAACATGCTCTTAAGTTACCTTGGAATGCACACTACTTGCCACATGGTGGCACTTCTTTTCCTTAACCCCTAGGGGTATGGAACGTCAAGCATCGGGACGTTAAACAAGCGCTGGTTGGGAGGCAACCCAACGGTTTCTAATGTTTTAGTTTGTGTTGTTTTGAAGTAGGTAGTCAGGTGTGCAGCAGAAGCAAGGACGGAAGCAAAACAGGGCAGAACAGAATTCTACTACGCCGGGGGCGCAGTACAATCACGCGCGGCGTGATCCTTCATCACAGAGGAAGAAGTTTTCAGAAGGCGTTACGCGCGGCGTAGGGGTATATCACGCGCTGCGTGAATACTGGAGAAATATGGAGTCTCTGACTAGTGATTACGCGCCGCGTGATGGTTATTACGCGCGGCGTGGCCTTGAGGAAATAAGTTCTTGACCGTTACAATTGGTACTACGCGCGGCGTAGCAGGGGTCACGCGCGGCGTGGCTACACAGGAAAGCGTGTCAAATTTGAATTTCTTCATCTTTTCAACTACTCCATCCGTCCCATCATCAATTCACACGGCCTCCCACACGAAAAACTCCATTGTTAACCCACTTTCACCCTTCAAACCTCTCCAATTTCACTTCTAATCACTTTCAATCACCCATTTCCTTCACATTCACATAAAACCTATATCACCCACTCCGAATTTCACTCCAAATCCCTCATTTCATCACATTTCACCACTTTCTCAAGATTAACCCATTTCAATCTATCTACTATCACCATGTTGACACGGCTAACCGGAAAGGGAAAGAAGAAGAGTGATGCTAACCCAACACAAGAGCCACCCAAGAAACCAAGAACAAAGATGAGTGCAAGCAAGGGCCAATCTTCTCGGTCCGCTCAAGCATCTCCTCCTCGCCGGAGCAGTGTTACCCGGCCACAAGTTCATCCCCACTTCATTAGTGAAGTTCATGAGAAAAGGTACTCACAAATTCGAACCTTTACTATTAATCAAGAGAAGGGTTTTGGTGAGGATTTGCTGAATGGTGTAGCTGAGTTAGGGAATGAGATAAAGTCTAGGGGATGGGAGAAATTTAATAAATTGATGATTAAAGATGAAGCTAATCCAGGTAATCAGATGTGGGTAAGGGAGTTTCTCGCAAACGCTTATTTGCCTGACCAGTCGTCGATTCCGGAGTTCTATTCGACGGTTAGGGGAATAAGAGTGTACTATTCCGCAGCTCACATTAATACATTATTGGGTTGTCGTGTGAGGGGTGCTTGTGAGTTGGTATCCGAGAAGGAACGAATTTCCAATGGTGGCCTTGCGGTAAGAGAAGAGTTAAAGGCGATTGTTTGTAGGCCTGGAGCTAGATGGCTGCCACACTCAGCCTCGTCCCTTCCTACTAGGTTGAGTTTGACGAGTTTTAACCCTATTCACCGTGCTTGGGGAGAATTCTGGCTTAAGAATGTCCGTGTGGTTGGTAATAACTCTGAAATTCAGATTGATAATGTTGCTGCTGTTCGATTATTAGCTGAGGGTCGCTATATCGATCTTGGTCTTTGGTTACAAAGGGATTTACATGAAATGGCAAATAATAATAATCCAACTTTTACTTTGGGGCATTGCAACTTAATTGCTGCTTTGTGTAGAGCAAGTAATATCCCTATGTGTGTGCAAGAAGGTGACTTACATCCCGTCCGGCCGCTATCTTTATCATACTTTGAGAAGAGGTTTGAGAGAGGACCTATTGTGCCCCGAGGTGAGGGGAATGCTGCAAGGGAGGAGGCTTTGAGAGAGGAAGAAGAGATTAATCGGTTTGAAGAGGGTAACCATCCGGATCAACAGGGGGATCCGGCGTATGAGTCTCAAGATATACCAGCTCAAGACCCTCCTCGTTACTCTCATGATATGAATCAGCTTGCTTCGATGTTGCATCAAATGGAAATTTCTCAATATTCCGGGCTGCCGAATCTCTACTTTGATATCGCCTCTTCCATGTACACCGAGGCGATGACTTATCGGTCTACTTTCCCTCCTCCTACTTTTGGGACTTTGTATCCCGTTGATACTAATTGGGAGGCGCATCAGGCGAGGGAGCTGAACTCATTTCAGGCCAGACAAGCATACAATTCTGGTTTGAGAGCTTCTGCGTTGGCGGAGATCGAAAGGCGACACCGGGTTGAGCAGGATGAGGCTGCTGCTATGGAGAGGGAAATGCTGGATGTGGATGGGCTAAATTTGAATTTGAATAGCCCGTTCACAAACTACTTCACTGGCCAGCCGGATGACGCGGTTTGACATTGTTGGTTCTGCTGCTGCTGCTGCTGCTACTATTCTCCTACTCTATCTCTATCTTTACTTTTTGTCTTTTATTTGCTTGGTTTGTAATAATATTCTGATGTTGCTTGGATATTGGCTGGATATTTTAATTGTGTACTCTGAAATTGAATCTTCTTTTGTTTTATTGTGGAATGGTTTTTACCTTTAGAGTTGTTTCAATATGTTGGCATGTTCCTTCTAGTTACTTGAGTATCAATTACTTGATTTTCTCCGTGTGTGATATGTGAAACTTGCAGTGCAATAGCTTGTTGCACTCATGTGATCAAGAGGCAAAGGAAGGGAACGCACACTTTTTGACCGGTTCTTTGATTCGACCCAACCGTGAGGTATTGAGCCAAACACTCTCATTCTTTCTATGTGTGATATCCGCTCATGTATTGTCTCTCGATTTTGCTTGTCGTCTTTTTATTTGATTGGTACTCTTGTAGCACACAAGAGGCATGTTCCTTGGTACCTTTGAGCCTTTCTATCCACCCTTACATATAATTATCCTTTGCTTAACCATTTTGAGCTGAAAAAGAAAATGTTATTTTTTGCAAAACCTTAAGAAATTTTTGATGAAAAAAGGAATGACTTTCTTGGAGGTTAGGCACCTAATTAGTGGTTGATGCGCATTGCTCACTACTAAGTTTGGGGTTGCTCTTTGGAATTAGCAACAAATAAAGTTTGGGGTGAGGGTACTAGAGAACTTACAAAAAGTTTTGATTTGAAAAATTGAGAAAAATTTCAAATTTTGCAAGGCAAAGAAAAAAACAAAAGTGAAAAAAGAGATGAATGAACGTGAAAAATAAAAAAAAAAATTTGAGAAAAGAAGTGATAGCCTTGAGTTCTAAGAATTGCAAAACTTTGTTTGATGTTTTGAAAAAGTTCTCTAGCCCACTATATTGCAAAAAAGGAAAAAGGTGGTTTATGAAATTTTTGACAATAGGGGGATCTAACTCCAAGTTTTTCTACTACTTATCCCAAAATGTCACCATCCACCCTAGCCAAGCCACGTTATAACCCTAAAAGACCTCTAATGTGTGTGCACAAAGTGAACCGAATGAATTCTTAGACTACTTGCAAAATTATTGTTGACTTGCATTGATGTGTTGATTTGAGTGAATTACCAAAACTGAAGAGTGCATGTGAGTAGTGTGATGAAATCATAGAGCTTTGGTCGAAAAGTGTGAACTACTTGAAAATGTCTTGCGGGAACGGTGGTGCAATTGAGCATTGTTTGCAGGTGGATCGTTGATCATCAGGTGAGTCTCACGTATGTATGATTCGAGTGATTTTAAGGAAAATGCCAAGGTCTTGACACGAAAGCTTGAGGTAAAAGTTGTTTCCTTGAGGACAAGGAAAGGTTTAAGTTTGGGGTTGTGATGACAAATCGTCACACTCTCTAATCCATGCCTATTTTAGCAACATTAGATGCATTTTAGTAGGTTTTTAGCAATAAATATAAGAGAAATCTAACCATTAGCTTGATTACTTGTTTTGCAAGAAAACAGGAAAAACTGCAGGATTTGAATGATTTTTACTACGCTGGGGGCGTAGCCCATCACGCGCCGCGTGATGGAGCTCACAGAGAGCCAAGATTGTGACTCTGATCACGCGCCGCGTGATGCCTTACCACGCGCGGCGTGAAGCCTTGATGAAGATGAAGATTGCTCTCTGACTTGATCACGCGCCGCGTGATTCTGTTACTACGCGCGGCGTAGTTGATGGATTTGCAACCACGCGCGGCGTGGTAGATCTGGCGCGCGGCGTGGTTGCCTTCTGTATATATATTTTCTGCATAATTCTGTTTTCTGGTTGGAAAATTCTGCAAAATTGATCTACATTCTGGTTTTGGAACTTCCAGATCGCGATTCAAGACTCCAGAGGATAGCTCCAAGCACGTCGAGAGCATGGATCCACAAGCCATGGCGATGAAGCGAGGAAGCGAACGAAGCACGATGAGGAGCTAAACTCCTTTGAAGGTAGAATCTAGGATAGTTTAGGATGTAGTTCAACTGAATGTAATCTGCAAATGTTGTAAGAACTTACTCTTTCTATAGTGTTCATCCAATACAATTCTGTTGTTAATGCTTTATAATCCTTCATTAGTGTTATAATGATTTCGAGTTAAGTCACGTGCGAGAGTATTGATTTAATTTCTGAACTGAATTGTATTGAGCATTCGAGTGTCTCCGGTCGAGAGATTGAGGCATAGAGTGTAGCGAACGATTGACGCGCGTTAATATCATTCGTTGTAGGTAGCTTCCGCCCGAGAGATCGGGGGAGTATCGACAACGAATAGAGTGGATTTTGACAAGAGATTGCGATTCACTAATTTGTCGATCTAGTTGTGAACACTTGAGTAAATTCCTACGACATAGTAGATTGCATGTGGTTTAGCTATAGACTAGATGATTCCGATGATTCTACCTCGCTTTTCCTTTATATCAAAGCACGTTTTCCAGCAATTCATTACTCAATATACCCCCAATTTATGTGTATTTTCTGTAAAATGTCTATGAACACAATTCGATTAGTTTGATCACACAATCCCTGTGGATCGATATTTTTATTACTACGTGGTTTTCGTGCACTTGCGAAATATTCCATCAACTACCAAAAGCAATAAAAGACACGATGAAATTGTTCACCCAGTTCGGTTAAAACCAACCTACTATGGGGGAGAGAGACCCTCCAATCCACTATCAAACTTCCTTCTTGATTACAAAGATTCATTACAAAAGAGTTGCAAGAATTAGACTTCAACCCTAATTCTACTATTTTCCCAAATCTCTTCCCGTGACCAAGAGATTTAATGATAAGTGATTACAAGGTGTTCTGGAACGAGCCTCCAATGCGCGGACATATCATGAATGCTCGGGATACCAACGGCTACTTCTCTAGGGCTTCTGTAACGTCAAACCCACCGGAATGATGAGCATTAACTGCTCATCAAGGCTCATTAGCCGTTTTCCGGCAGCCACTTGATGGCCATTAATGCCATCAAGGGCTTTAGCCATGCGCTGGGGGCTATATATATGTGAACTCATTTCACTTCCAAGGTACGTATTGTTAGCATAGAAAACCTTCACTCCACACTTAAACTGACTTGAGCGTCGGAGTGCCTGCAGGTACACAACCCCCCTCCGCTTCAACAGGGGCTTTGCCAACACCAACGCCGGCGCGGTCGCACTTTCTGATCAGACACGATCACAAGGTGTTAGAAACACTTCCCCAACCCTAGAATATACCTAAAAGGAACCCCTTTTGATCCTAGATTGATGTTGGATGAAGAACCCTAAAACCTCACATTTTTTCTCTCCCTCTCTTTGCAATATCAGAAAACGTGACACATATATATAGTACTGCACAATTTTCGCCCTGGGACACAGGAATTTTCGCCCGGGGCGGAACATCTTCCGCCTGAGGCGCCAAAACAGAAAATTTTGTGTCTTCCTCGTTTTCAAGGCAATTTCCAACAAATCTCCACCTTCCCTTTAAAACGATGGTGATGCCAACTTCCCATCAACCATCGTGTTGTTCCACAAGATTACACCACACCCTCTTCGGGCCCCGGAGTCTACCTCTCCGTACTCTCGAAAAATGCTTGCCTCCAATTGCCCTTGGATTTTTTTAGGACAACCCACAAGTTACACCATACCCGCTTCAAACCCCGGATTGTAACTTTCCGTACTCTTGAAGATTTGCTTGCCTCCAACCAACCTTGGAATTTTAGGTGGTTCCACAAGCCGCATTATCAAACTCTCCTTGCATCCAACTACCTCCAATAGTCCTACAAGTTACCAAGTTTTATCACCATTGCTTCCACACAAGATCTCCATAGCCATACCACTTTGGTGTACCTCCACCTCAAACCGAGTTTTCTCCACCAAAGCCTCAAACCAGTATATCCACTATGTCTTCCACCTTGTAACGTAAAACTTTTCAACTACTCCGAAATACACATTAAGTCATTGTTAGTCTCCAACACTTCCCGATTTAGTTCCACCACCTAGTAAACTTCATTTCACTAGTACAACTAAAACCAACCAATGTCACTAACAACCAATCGAAGTTTCACAACTTATCCAGATCATTAGAATCACAACTAGTAATAAATGCATAACCAATAGTAGAAACAACTATCTTTGCATTTAAGTTCAAGAATATACCTCACATCATGTAACAAAGAAACAACCACAATTGTCAAACCTTGTAAGACAAATTGAAAACCATACCTTGAACCTTAAGCTTTCCCGTCTCCAAGATGAACAAACTCCACCTCCAACTAGCTTTAGGATTCAAAAGTACTCCTTCTTCAAAACACATGTGATTGGAGCATCCAAAGTCCACGACTTAAACTCCACCGATTCCCAACTTCACCACACTATCACTTTCACATTCTCACAATGAAGTTGTTGTTTCACAAGTAACCCGAGTATTGTTCCACCGCCTCTCCAGGCCGATGTTGAGTATTATTACCACCGCCTCTCCAGGCTGATGTCGAGTATTATTCCACCGCCTCTCCAGGCCGATGTTGAGTATTATTACCACTGCCTCTCCAGGCTAACCTTCATCGCAATCTCCATTAGCTTTTTACCCCCCGAGGCACCGAATAACAACATGCCATGTTTTATCCATCATCCCAGACATTAAAATTGCTCTTGATCCCATCTTCACTTTCCACAATTCTAAATTGTCTCCGAAAAGTCCCTCGATAACCCATTTTGAACCCATGGTACTTAATCCGTTTAACCCTTTGCCCCACGGTGGGCGCCAATTGTTGTTAATTCGGATCGAAAACCACACCAATAATACTTTAGTGTGTGGGACAAATGAATTGAAACAACCAAAACAAAATGGATGAGCAATAATCAATAAATCAACAAAAACTAAAACTACCAAAAGCGATAAAAGACACGATGAAATTGTTTATCCAGTTCGGTTAAAACCAACCTACTCTGGGGAGAGAGACCCTCCAATCCACTATCAAACTCCCTTCTTGATTACAAAGATTCACTACAAAAGAGTTGCAAGAATTAGACTTCAACCATAATTCTACCCTTTTCCCAATTCTCTTCCCATGACTAAGATATTTCAATGATAAGTGATTACAAGGTGTTAGAAACACTTCCCCAACCCTAGAATATACCTAAAATGAACCCCTATTGATCCTAGATTGATGTTGGATGAAGAACCCTAAAACCTCACATTCTCTCTCTCTCTCTCTCTCTCTCTCTCTCTCTCTCTCTCTCTCTCTCTCTCTCTCTCTCTCTCTCTCTCTCTCTCTCTCTCTCTCTCTCTCTCTCTCTCTCTCTCTCTCTCTCTCTCTCTCTCTGCAATATCAGAAAACGTGACACATATATATAGTACTTTGCAATTTTCGCCTGGGACACAAGAATTTTCGCCCGGGGCGGAAAAACAGCAAGTCAGCTCCTTTTTGACAGCAACTTGCGCCTGGGGCGAAAATCCTTCCACCTGAGGCACCACCAACAAGGAAACTTTTGCGTCTTCCTCGTTTTCAAGGCAATTTCCAACACAACTCGTATACATTTTATACTCGAATATTGATAAAATAAGATACCATATATTAATGATGATATAATATCTTATTATGCAACTAAACTTTAAGGATAAGACATACTTTATTTCAGTTACTTCAACTTTATATATGCTACTCAATTGGCCACATCAAGTTCTTTCAATGAGAGAATAAAATAAGATCATAAATTCATCATTCTATATAAAACTAACTCAAGGATATGTTTGATATGCTAAGATAAAAAGGACTTGACACAATTTCAACTATAATGTGTTTGATTTAAAACCGTTTCTGAGATTGGACAAATTCCGGGCCAATGAACCATATAAAAACTAGAATTCTTATCCTCACATAATCACGAGACAACTTTTAATTCTTTGCACAAGTTGTCTTATTTACGAAAATAGCTTTTTATCCATCAAACATCGTGCAAGATAAAATTTATTCGATACTTTAGACTTTGTTCTATGTTATTTTGTCATAATTGTTCTGTCTAAGTATCAGTGGATCTTAAATATCCTCATTAGATATGCTCTTACTAATTGGGAGAGTAGCAATAGTTTTTCTATTTCCCTTTGACACGTTCCACATTAAATTTCAAATATAGAATTAGAAAACTCATACTTCCAAAACAATTATTTTTTGATACTTCCAAAACAAAATAGCAAACATATTTGTTTATTGCTTGCTTAGAATAAATTTATGTTCAGACTTCAAACTCATAATACTTGCAGATTATCCATTTCACAGTTAACTAAAAACAAAAGAAAGAGTTTCTTTACCTTAAAATAAAAAAGTTGTGCAAATTCAACCTAGTAAAAGCCGACCAAATCCGGTAGCCGTTTATAATAATATAATAATACTATTAATCTAGTATCATATATATACTATTATTATAGTCCAAGTTGAATCAACACACACACACACAAATCTATATATAGTCCAAGTTGAATTGCACAATTCATCAAATCAAAACAATTACATTTGCTAGCTAAATATTCCTTTGATTGAGATTTTACTTTTTGGTCTAGGAAATTTTTTACCGACACTCATTTTTTACATTTAATTTCAACACTTATATAGATAGAAATAGATTTCAAAATTTGATCAAATGGCTTCTTCTCGTGTAGCATTGATTCTTGCAATTTCAATGGTTTTGTTTTCCTCAGTTGCATTGGCAACTGATCATATTGTGGGTGGAGATAAGGGATGGACTGTTGATCTCAATTACACTCAATGGGCATCGGAGACGGTTTTTCGTGTTGGCGACAACCTTGGTATGTAAAAGGAAAAATTAATTTTCCATTTGGTTTAATATAATTAACTTTTTTATGGATGCATAAATTATGTGTTTTGTATATATATAAAAACTTAATCTAATATGAACTAATTATATGTTTTATTTCTTTCTTTTAGTTTTCAACTATGACCCTTCAAGACATAATGTTTTCAAGGTGAACGGAACACTCTTTCAAAGCTGCACTTTTCCAGCAGCAAACGAAGCACTTTCTACCGGAAAAGATATCATTCAACTAAAAACAGAAGGAAGAAAGTGGTATGTTTGTGGTATAGCTGATCATTGTTCTACTCGCCAAATGAAATTTGCCATCACTGTTCTACTGGAAGCTGCACCTGCTCCTTCTCCTCCGCCATCTTCGATGGCTCACTCTGTTGTCTCATCTATGTTTGGAGTCGTCATGGCAACCATGGTTGCAATTGGAGTCATCTTTGCATGAGAGACTTAGGAAATTTTATATTGTTTTAACACAAGAGTTTGTGTTCGACTCATGGCAAGATATATTGCCATATTTGTTTAATTTTTTAAAATTAATGAATTATATATGATGATTTATGTTGATGTTAGTTTAATGTGATCCTCAATTTTTTAAGTTTTTATTTATTTATTTATTTTATAATAATGAGGACTGAAACCCAGAAAGAAAAAAAAAAAAAACTAATTAAACGAGAAGTGAAAATCCCTAATACATCAACTAACATTAATGGACTACCCTATCAAACAAGTCTCATAAAAAATCTATCGTAAAAACAAAAAGTCTCATAAAAAACCATATTACATCAACCGTATGTACAATCAATATTGGCTTACGCATCCACACAATTATTAGTTTTACGATAAAGTGATGAATCACCACTTCCCACTCTAATTTCATCAAAAGCCGGATCTTCTCAACTAAGGATCTTCAAGAGTGTTTGTTATGTTTAAATTTGTCCTTGAATTTTGTTCAAATTAGATTGTAACTCTCAAAATAATCTGTTATTAAAAATGTTCGCTTATATTTTCTTTTGATAAGAGGGAGAGGCAGTTATAGGCCAGTTCTTTTACATTTCAATTCAACTCAATCCATGAGTGAAAAAGATAGAGATTATGCAATTGTTAAAAGAAATTAGTAGAATCAGAGAAGATTGAATCGAAGAGGAAGACATGAATGAACATGTCTCAAAGAAAGAAAAAGCTATACAATGATGAATTTAAAGAGTGGTGAGGATTTGATCATTCTCCTTTATTCAAAATTTTCAATCTTTATTATGTGTTAGTTAGAGACTTAGAGGTAGGTTCCTGGTCCGACTAGTCCAAACATTCAATCTATTCCGATTTTTAAAACACTGCTTATGAGTAGGATGAACCAACAAAATCTCCGAAAAATTGTTTATATTAAAGACGAGAGAGAAACTGCACTTTTCCTTTGACACATTTACCATCAAATTACATATTCCTCTCCCAATCTATAAAGATAAACAAGAGAGTTATTAAAGTGACTAGAAAATTGTTTCTAATTACTCACCCAATAGCAATCCATAATTTCTCTCATTTTCTCTCTCAACCTCTCACTTGATAGATATAACTCTAGAACTCACTAGAAAAAACTTCGACCATTCCTCCAATTGTTGCTACTTACCCAAGGTGTCTGCCACGTATTTCACAGTCTTAGAATCTCACCCAAAAAACTCTCGGACCTTAGAATGTATTTGGATGGGGAATTCTAAAATTTTAAGGGATTTTAAATACTAGGCAGTTCAATTGAATTCCCTGGATTTTCAAATTTCATTGTTTAGATAAAGGGATGAAATTCCATTAATTGTAAAATTCTTTGTTTGGTTAATGTAATTGAATTTCCTTCATTTAATTTTATTGATATTCGTAAAATCGACCCTAAACCTAAAAAATCGGCAGAAAACCTAAAAAAATCCGAAAAACCTAAAATCGGCCAAAAAACCTAAAATCGGGCAAAAAATCTAAAATCGGCCGAAAACCAAAAACTCGGCCGAAAAACCTAAAATCTTGGAAAAAAACCTAAAATCCACCCTAAACCCAAAAATCCGGCTGAAAAACCTAAAATCGATTATAAACCATAAAATGGGCCGAAAAATCTAAAATCGGGGAAAAACCCTTAAATCAAAACAAAACCCAAATGGTTTTGCCCGGTTTTAGGTTTTTCTTCCCATTTTATGGTTTATAGTCGATTTTAGGTTTTTCGACCGATTTTATGATTTTTTGCCGATTTTGGGTTTTTCGGCAGATTTTTTTGGTTTTCGGCCGATTTTAGGGTTTTCGGCTGATTTTAGGTTTTCGGCCAATTTTTGGGTTTCAGGTCGATTTTAGGTTTTTCGGCCGATTTTTTTGGTTTTCTGTTGATTTTATGGTTTATAGTTGATTTTGGGGGTTTTGGCCCAATTTTAGGTTTTTTGGCCAATTTTTTGGATCTAGGGCCGATTTTAGGTTTTTTGACCGGTTTTAAGGTTCAGGTCGGGTTTAGGGTCAATTTTAGTGTTTCAGATTGATTTTAGATTTTTTCTACCGATTTTTGGGTTCTAGTCGGGTTTAAGGTCGATTTTAACGTTTTCAGCCGATTTTAGTGTTTTTGACCATTTTCGGAGCTTCGGTGTTGATTGTGCTGGTCCGACGTTGACTTTTTTAAAATACAGTTTTTCTGTTTTCATTATTAGATCATTTAAAAATTCAATTTTTTTTTCTTTCAAATTTTAATATATTATGGCTCTGTTTGGTAACACAAATAAGCTAGCTTAAAGCTTATTATATGAGCTTATAAGCTTGTTTCAAAAAATTAGAGGTGTTTGGTAACAAGCTTTTTGTACTAGCTTATAGCTTTTTTTCAGATGCTATTTCAAGTAGCATTTGAGCTTATAGCTTATAGCTTTTTACACTTTATTCCATTTTTACCCTTTAATTTAATAACTACCCACCCTAAAAAATAAACTACCCACTATCAATTATGTAATTTTATATTTAATAACCACTTTAAAAGCTAATTTTACCAAACACTTTAATTTCAATAAGCTAGCTTTTCAGCTATCAGCTATAAGCTAGCTTTTCAGCTATTAGCTAGCTTATCAGCTGTCAGCTAGCTTATAACTTATTTTTACCAAACAGACCCTATATTTAAATCAAATTAGAAACACAAGAGAATTGTCAATTCTCTAGGTATCATTTTAAAATCCCTCATTTTCGGAAGGAACAGATCCTTTTCAAAATTCTTGGAATTTCACAAATCTTTTAAATTGTTATCCAAACAATGAATTTTAACTCAAATCATTTTAATTTTCTCAAAACATTACTTTCCGTCATTAAAAAAATACACTATTAGACTTTCATTTGCTAATAATTCCCTCTGTCTAATCCTTGCCTCTTAAGCTGCCTCGCGCATATGACTATGAGGCCAAGAAATACCATATGTTAGATTTTTTTTACTTGTAATTTAAAGACACACACAACAAGATTCTTTTGGACATATATTAGTTGCATCATACTACCATGTGCTATAAGAGCACACGTTAAAGATACTTCAAATAATAATTATATTTTAAACAAATTAATTTTTAACTTCTAAAAAGATGAAATATAAAATTTTCAAAACAAAAATACTATTTTAGCATAACACTAACAACTTAGAGCACATGTTAATTAGTTTTTCCTTAGTATAATAAAGATACATTTCTTGTATAACACTACAAATTTGTTTTAGAAATATGAATTGAAAATCAACATTACATGCATTTATATATATGAAAACAATTTATTGTCTAGGATATATATATGAAATCAACATTACAAAAATTATAATTAATTATCCTATTAATAATATACGTAAAAAGTGTCTAGGATAGAATGAGAAAACTACGCTTCTAAAATTGCTTCAAAATAAATTTCTATTTAGATTCCTAGTACTTGAAGATTGTCCTTACCTTTTCATGATCAAGTAAAAACAAAAAGTCTCTTTTTGACTTAAGAAAAGAGTATCTTTATATTAAATTAAATGTTGTACAAATGCCACCTCGTTTTAAAGCCGACCAATTCCGGTAGCCGTTTATAGTATATACTACTATCATATAAGAAAACCTATCATATATTATTATTATTATTATTATTATTATTATGTCATGTCAATAAAATCTCTATACACAGAATCTATATATATCCCAAGTTGAATTGCACAATTCATCAACAATAACATTTACTAGCTAGTCATTCCTTTGATTAATTGAGATTCTATTCTAGGAATTTTTTGCAACACTCAATTTTTAGATTTAATTTCCAGACGTAAGAGAGAAATAGGAATTAAGGGATAGATATATAAACTCATCAAATGGCTTCTTCTCGTGTAGTCTTCATAGCAATTTCCATGGTTTTGCTATCCTCAGTTGCATTGGCAGCTGATCATATTGTGGGTGAAGATAAGGGCTGGACTGTTGATGTCAATTACACTCAATGGGCTCAGGAGATGGTTTTTCGTGTTGGCGACAACCTTGGTATGTACTAAAAGAAAAAGAAAAAAAAAAAAAAAACTTTTTGCAATTTCCATATGTTTTGTTAATATGTCTATAATTTGTTAAGATGAAGGACTTCTGGTGTAATTTTGCCTTTATAGTACTTATATAAAACTTAATCTATTATGGAACTAATTATGTTTTATCTCCTTTTAGTTTTCAACTATGACCCTTCAAGACACAATGTTTTCAAAGTGAACGGAACACTTTTTCAGAGCTGCACTTTTCCTCCAGCAAACGAAGCACTTTCCACCGGAAAAGATATCATTCAATTAAAAACAGAAGGAAGAAAGTGGTATGTTTGTGGTATAGCTGATCATTGTTCTACTCGTCAAATGAAGTTTGTCATCACTGTTCTACCAGAAGCTGCACCTGCTCCTTCTCCTCCACCTTCTTCGGTGGCTCACTCTGTTGTATCATCTGTGTTTGGTGTCGTCATGGCAACCATGGTTGCAATTGGAGTCATCTTTGCATGAGAGACTTATCAAATTTTATATATTGTTATTAATACCAGAGTTTGTGTTAGCCTCTTAGCAAGATGTATTGCCATATTTGTTTGAATTTTTGAATTAATGAATTATATATGATGATGATGTTGATTTTAATTAGTGTAATGTGTGGATCCTCCATTTTTTAATAGCTTAAATACACTTTTACCCCCTGTTTTGAAAAATTCGGAATTTACCCCCCTATTTTTTCAAAACAGCAGGTAAAACGTCATTTAAGCCTTTTTTAATTTGTTATGTATTCATTTGTTCTTGATTTCATTCAAATTAGATGTAGACTTCACTATTAATTTGTAATTAAAAATGTTCTCTTACTTTTCAATTCAACTCAATCCATGGTGGTTAAAGACCCAATCCATCTATGCAAAAGACCCAAAATAAATTGACACAAGTGAAATTAATAATCATGTTCGATGATGTTCGATGCCTTCGTAATAAAAGAATTTCCTTTTGTGTCCCCGTCCTTCTCGCACGCTCTCTGCATTTTCAATATTATCTCTTTTGTTCCTTAACATGTGAGTGCGTAAAAACACAATTTTTGACAAAATTGCATTCGTGAGATAATCTGCGAACTGAGTTTGCATTTTAAAATGTTAACCTAGTCATGATCAGAATTTCTAGTCTTTAATAATAGTCAATGATCTTGGACAGTGGCCAATTTTAATAGGCCTCCGGAGTTTCTAGTCTTTAGTAAGCGTCAATGGTACGTAGGGTTGAGCACGATTCGGGTTTGGTCGGTTTTAGGTGAAAAATTCTTAATCTGTTAAAAACTGAAATGCCAATATCTAAGAATGCCATTTTTCATTCAAATACTATAAAAATTGCAGTGTAATACACAAACAGTATTCAAAGAAAAAAAAAAGGAAACAAAATACTCTGTACAATGAGCAACAATAACAAACACAATAGAAACAATAACAGAGGAATAAACCATGGAATAAGAACTCTCCACTGATTCATAGGAAGATCAAAGATGACACAAAACAAAAGAAATATTCATAACTGCTTTCTTGAATCCAAGCTCAATCGCGAGAACTCGTTCATAACTGCTTTCCCAAACCCGTGACCCGCTAACCCGGTAGGAACCTCCCGTGACACTTTGACCTGGAGCGGACAGATCGGGTTTCGGTCGGATGAGCTTTCGCTGCCCAGGCCTAGTGGGGAGAAAGAGGACAGAACAAAGTGGGAGGCGGGAATCATAGGAGCATCCTCAACTATTGCCTGCACTATTAACATCTTGCATACACAATGTTATTAACAAAAATTAAATGATACACCTAATAATAATAATAATAATCTAAATTTAAAAGTAAAAACCATGTTCCTTTGATCTCACAATAAAAGGTCTCGCCTAACAACTTCTCAATTCAAATTTTTTTTAACCAATAACTTTATTCTTTTAATTTGTTTCATTTCAAAGCTGAACACAAACCAAACTCAAGGGCTAAGGAAGTGTTTCAAAAAATAACCACATAGCTGGTGGAATAGCAACAGCAGAAAATTAAAATAACCGTAACCCCCAACAGACCAGCTCCAAAAAACACAACCATAAACAACAATTAAAATGCCTACACCACTAAAAGAACAAGCACCAAAGTCGTTACGGTTAGATAATAAAGTAATAGGTTGGACTTATATCATTGGGCCTTTTTGTTATATTTGAGCTTAAGTATAGGTTAGTCTCTTATGCTCTCTATATATTGTAGGATAACTCTTGTACTAGCTATTGATATTCTATGAAACCTAAGTCTCCATAGTTGATTTCTCTACTTTGTATCTCTGATTCTAACATGGTATAAGAGCGGTGGGTTAGCAAGTTTTCACAAAACAAAACAAAAGAAACATATATAGCAAATTCTAGGAGCAAATTCTAATTTCCTTCTTCCAATATGATGTAGGAGGGTTTCTTTAGTATTTTATTATTTTAGCTAGATTTAGTTTTATTATATTTTAGATAGATTTCTTATTTTTATATTTCACCTAGATTAGTTATTTTTATATATTAGGTAGATTTGTTATTTTTATTTAGTTAGGGATTTTCTTTTACAATCTTTTAGGAGATTTGTTATTTTTATTTATCACTACCATTTAAGCTAAACTATTGTAGCCTTGAAAGTAACCTTTTGATTTAATAAAAATACAGAGATTTTTCTCAAATTTGGTGGATTCCAAATTACTCATTCTGGTGAATTCCGGAAGTCTAGTGGATTCTATATTAGTTACTCTTTCTGGTGGATTTCAGAGCCTTATGTAACAAGTTTGTCGCTTGCGAACCTGTGTTTTATTATAGGATTAGCGATTGCTTTTCCTTCACGCTTCCGTACTGCATTACAATAGATCAATCGAACAACCAAAATCAGTATACAAAAACATCCTATCGAACCATGCTCTTAATACCACGGTAACAACAAAGATAACCAAAGAGAAATCAACAATGGAGGTTAGGGTTTCGGAGAATACCAATAACTTGTGAGTACAAGAGTTATCTTACAATGTATCGAGAGCATAAGAGACTAACATATACCTTAAGCCCGAATATAACAAAAAGGTCCAATGATATAAGCTCAACCTATTACTTTATTATCTAACATCTACTTTCAAACTCATGATGCATCAACAAGAAGCATTATGAGTTTGTCCAATGATATAGGCTTATGAATTTTAAATTTTAGCATTCTTATATATATATATATTTTAAATTTTGTTTTCTATTTAAAAAAAAAATCGGTTTTTTTAAAAGTAAAAAATGTTAAAAATTATTTTTTTTAAAAAAATATTTATTTTAGAGATTTTGTTTTTTTGTTTTGGTCCTTCATTAATTTTTTTTTCGTTTTAGTCCTTTATTTGCCACGTCAGAATGCCACATGACATGATGTTAGCCACATCAGCATTGTTGAGAGAGGAGGAACGAAAACCAAAAGGAATTGGAAAAAAAAAATACAGGGATCAATGTGATATATAGCCATTTAGTAATAGTAATAGATAGATAAAAAAAATTGAATGATCTAGAGCGCTTGATTGATCTAACGGATATGGTTGAGCCAAAGACAGGCTGCTTTTCCGGCCCGAAAAGCACTCACTCAATCCTTTGATACGATGATATATATCGTCTTTCTTTTTCTAGGATTAGCATATATACTTATCGTAACGTCTTTCTTTCTCTAATAGGGTTCGCGCCGATTTTCATTGTTGCTTCATTACTCAAACAACAACAAGGTATGTATATATTTTTGGTTCTTTGTTCTTTCTTCCTTTTTTGATTCCAGTTGATTTATTCATAATGTCTCTTCTTGCTTTTCTTTGAATCTCTGATTTGTGGGGTTAGGGTTTTCATTTTCATTCTTGTCTAGGGTTCACGATTTTCAATTCTATTCTATCTTTACTCTTCCTTCAGATATTTTCATTCTTCAATATCTTCTGTGATTATTATTATTATTATTATTATTATTATTATTAAGCTGCTTTCTTTTGGGGTTGGTTGGTTGGTTAATCAGGGTTTATTATTTTCCAATCAATTCAATGCTTATTTTGTTTGTTTGTTCTTTCATTTTAGCCCAGTGAATGATCTCTCACTCTATCTTTGACATCTCACAATGTTTTATTCTCATCCGCTTCATCGCGAAGCACGAAAATCTGGGCCGTATCTCCAACCACGAAAATTTGTGCCGGAACCTATTGAGGCACGTATTTTTCTCAACACTGCTTTTTCATTCAAACAATTTTATTACTTTCTTTCTCCATATTTTGGCTTCTTTAATAATATTAATCTCTAAACCAGCAGACCTCGGTGAAGATTGCTGGTGCTAATTTCCTCAAGCATTTGCGACTATTGAAGTGTCCATCGAAGCGTCGGCATACTAGTACCATTGATGACCTGGTAAGTTTTTTTTTTTTTTTTCGAAGTGCCATAAAAGTTTATGCCCCCTGTGGGATTTTTCTATGGTTTTCATTTAATTTTAGTTTCTTTGTTCATATTTGACTTCTTTAATGTTGAATAATATCTGAACCAGCACCACTGGATAGCTGAAGTGCGGGATTTGGTCGACGATGAAGATTTACTGACGGGTAGTATAATTATTGAGCTGAATGAAGAAATTCAAAAGAAAGATGTTGAAGTTGGAAAGCTCAAAGTTGAAGTTCAAAAGCTCGAAGATGTAGTTCAAAAGAAGAAGGAAACTAAGTTTCTTAAGCAAAAAACTGCTGCTGTTCGAAGTGGTCTGAGAGTTGAGGTTCGTAAGGGGAAAGCTGCTGAAAAACGAAAGCAGAAAGCTGCTGAAATTCGAAAGCTGAGAGCTCAAATTCAAAAGCTGAAAACTGAAATTGGAAAGCTGAAAACTGAAATTCGAACGTTGACAACTGAAATTCGAAAACTGAAAACTGAAATTCAAAAGCACGAAGCTGAAGTTAACAAGAAGAAAGCTAAATATGAAAATTACAAAGCTAAATATGACGAATACAGAGATGAACTAAAAGCTAAAAGGCAGAAAGCTGTGGAAGCCGGAGAACAAAGTGTTGGAGGCTTAACATGTTAAATGTTTGATTCTGTGTAGACCTCTTATAAATATTGTTAGGTGCTCTAGTAAAGCATTTTAAATGTCCTAACTAAAAGTAGGAAGTTGTGTGTAAACCAAACTATGTTCTGTTTTATCCTAAGTTATGAGTGTTAGACAATTGAGATGCAAGGAACCAAGCTCTCCAATTTGTTGTTCTTTACTATTTCCTATATAATTAAAATAACTATTTAAGTTGAAAACCACAAAATTAGCTAAAAGTTGCATAAGTTGTGTAAAGCATTTGGCATGTTGTTTTCTCTAACTCTGCTAATAATAATTTAGAAAAGGATATGTTTACTAGACTCGGTCAGTTTCACTTCAAGGCACATATTTTCCCAACACTGCTTTTGATTCAAACAATTTTAGTTTCTTTCTCCATATTTGGACTTTTTTTAATCTCTAAACCAGCGTGGTTGACATGTGAAAATTGGTTGTGGCTCTGCTGGTTCTTGGATGTGTGCTGAACACATTACAATTTTTTTTAGCCTGGAACTTGTTTTCATTTCAGAGTTCAGATCTTATGTAGTAAATGATGTTTACTTAAACTTCAGTAACATAAATTATCAACTGGTGTATTTTGCTCTGAGGTAAGAATCATATGTTTGTAAATGTGGATTGGCAGAATCAACATGAATGTCTTCATCTTCTTTAATAGAGACGATGGTTGCATTTTATCTAGGTGCTGAGTGGTGTTTTATAATATATGACATGAATGTAGTCTATCTTCTAATAGAATCTGCTTTCTGTTTTTTGTTGCACTCAGAATATATGATGAATGATGTTTTATAAAAAAAAATAAAAATGAATTGCATTATGATTTTGCGTATCATCTTTGTGTTGAGGAGCTTATAGACACCTCTCATCTTAAAAGGAGGGTTGTTGGTCTAGCATTTGATGATTTGAAGATTGAAGGTTCCTCCAAAGGTTAAAAATCTTGTGTGGCGGATTTGTCGGGGATGCTTCCCAACTCGCGCGCGACTTAGAGATAAAGAAGTTCAATGTCCACCGAACTGTGTTGTGTGTGACAATAATTATGAAGATACTGTTCACATTTTATTCACATGTCTTTTGTCTATCCAAGTTTGGAGTGCGAGTGGCCTTTGGAATAGAGTTGAAGGTGCTGTCAACACAACTAGTACCGCGTCAGAAACCATTTTTCTGCTACTGCAGCAGCTAAATATGCAAGAAAGTGCTCGGATGGCGGCAATTATGTGGAGTTTATGAAAACATAGAAACCTCAAACTCAGGCAAAATACTACATCAACATGTGCTCAAATAGTAGAAAAAGCTATGCGACTGCTTGATGCGTGGGTGCATGCCAAATACAGTAACATGTCAACGCCGAATTCTGCAGATACGGCAACAACAGAACGTGGTAATTCGGTCGAATCCAGCAGCAACACGGCCGGGCTGATGGCTAGTAAGTGGGAGAAACCGACACAAGGGAGATACAAGTGAAACATTGACGCGTTGTTCACGACTCAACTTAACCGCATGGGTATTGGTATGTGCATCCGCGACAACGAAGGTAGATTTGTGCTCCCAAAAACCATATGGAAATCATCGATCTGTAATGTGGATTTAGGCGAGGCGCTCAGCCTTTTGCATGCTATCCGGTGGATTCAAAATCTGCAACTTGATAATGTGGACTTTGCTATGGATGCCAAAACAGTTGTTGATCAATTCCATAATAAAGGGATTGTTTTAACAGAGGTGGTGGATGTGTTAGAGGAATGCAAACGTCTATTTAGTTTATATTTTGAAAACTCTCGTGTTGAGTTTACTAAGAGATGCGGTAGTTCATGCTCTTGCAAGGGTAGCCTCATCTCTAGATAGCTCTAATATTTTCGTTGATGTACCAACATGTATTCGTGGTTTAGTTATGAATAAATGCTATAAGCAACCTTTTTGTAAAAAATAAAAAATTTGTTTTGGTACAAACAAAAAGACAATTTCTAGTTTTTTTTTTTTTTTTTTTTGAAAAAGACAATTTCTAGTTGTGATAGTAAAGCATATATACTGTATTTGTTTATCGCCAAATTGTTTCAGAATAAAATTCTTTTCAGACTCGAAGTACTTTTCGTGCTCAAGTAAAACACAAATGTTTCTTAATACTGTCAAAGAAAAAGTCTTTTCACTTTAATAAAATATAAGTTGTGCAAATTCAACCTAGCTCGTGTTAGTAAAAGGCCGACCAAATCCGGTAGCCGTTTTATATTTATAAGTATATATACTTCAAATTTATTATTATTATTATTATTATTATTATTATTATTATTATTTTGTTATGTCAAATGTCAAATAAATCTTTCAAATCGTATTTTTGTATTTTATATTTTGGAATTTAGGTAAAATATATTTTTAGTCGGAGATAACTGTTCTGTCATATAGTGTCATGAGAATTTTCGACATTGTTATTTATTCATCATGACTATAATATATGACTTAATATTTAAAAATAAAATAAATTTTTTTAATAGAAAAAATAAAACAAATTTTTAGATCATATCTTTAAATAACAAACTAATCCAGAATATTTGCGTAAAAAAAAAACTAATCATCAA
This sequence comes from Trifolium pratense, assembly GCF_020283565.1. Classification (NCBI taxonomy): domain Eukaryota; kingdom Viridiplantae; phylum Streptophyta; class Magnoliopsida; order Fabales; family Fabaceae; genus Trifolium; species Trifolium pratense. The sequence continues at coordinate 11,932,632 of NC_060064.1, read as the reverse complement.
TAATTTTTGAACAAGCTAATCATAAATATTAATAACACTAGCGGTCAAATCAAACGGGCACGGTTATCATATGGAACACTAGCGGCCAAACAGACCGGTTATCGTATGCTGAGTTTGTTAATAAAAAAAATTTGTTTCTCAAAAACAAAAAAAGACATGCCTTATGTTACTTATGGTGAGTTTGTTAATAAAAAATTTTTGCTGCTCAAAAAAATAAAATAAAAACATTATGTTACGGTGAGTTTTTTAATAAAAATATTTTGCTACTTAAAAAAAATCAAGTATTGTTGGTATTATGAAAAGTCCACACCAAAATTAATTTTTTGTATTCTTAGGCATAAATATCCTAAAAATTATGATTAAACATAAATCTTTTTTTTTTTTGACAGAATGATTAAACATAAATCTAAATCTTAAATCTAACATTATCTTTATTTTAAATATATAATTCTAAAGCATATCTAAATCCCCACACAAAAAATCTATATATAGCCCAAGTTGAATTGCACAATTCATCAACAATAACATTTACTAACTTGTGATTCATTTGATTGAGATTTTATTCTAGGAAGAGATTTGAAACTAAAATTCTCATTAAATGGCTTCTTCTCGTGTAGTCTTGATCCTTTCCCTCTCCATGGTTTTGCTTTCCTCAGTTTCAATGGCAACTGATCATATTGTGGGTGGTGACAAGGGATGGACTGTTGATGTCAATTACACTCAATGGGCATCGGAGTTGGTTTTTCGTGTTGGTGACAACCTAGGTATGTAAAAGGAAAAATAAATTTTCTTAAACTTTAAATTTGTTTAGTTCACACACTCAACTTATAATTAAGTTTTATATGGATGCATAAATTATGTGTTTTGTAAATATGTTTATAAGAATTTATTTATTGTGCATAGAACTTGATATCTAATATGCACTAATTATGTTTTTGTTTTTATTTTCTTGTTTTAGTTTTCAACTATGACTCTTCAAGACACAATGTTTTGAAAGTGAATGGAACGCTCTTTCAAAGCTGCACTTTTCCACCGGCAAACGAAGCACTTTCCACCGGAAAAGATATCATTCAACTAAAAACTGAAGGCAAAAAGTGGTATGTTTGTGGCATAGCTGATCATTGTTCTGCTCGGCAAATGAAGTTTGTTATCACTGTTCTACCAGAAGGTGCACCGTGATAAGGCAAATGGTACTTCTTACTTTCATTGATCATAGCAAGGCCTTATATAGCCAATGTACAAGATACAAGTTAGTTACAACAAACTTAACAAACTTAACAACCTTAAACTAAGCTAACTTGCGCCTTAAGCTTCAGCTGCAAACACGCGCGTGCCTTGACAGCAGGCCTGGCTCATAGGCTTGGCAAGCTTGCTCATGAGCATTGCATCTAACTAGCTTATATTTGATCAATATACACCTAACATTGCCTCTCCTAAACTGAACCATGTCAAGGCTTCAGTTTATATCTTCAAGCTTACACAATCCAAGCATATCTCTGAACTTACAAAAACTCTCAAGGGATAAGGCCTTGGTCATAATATCTGCAATTTGCTCAAAGGATGAGCAATGTAGCAGCTGTACCTTTCCATCTTTGGTCAAATCTCTGAGAAAATGAAACCTAACATCAATATGTTTACTCCTTCCATGCATCACTGGATTCTTTGACAATTTGATTGTGGAGCTGTTGTCACAATACAATGTAATACAATCCTTTTCCCTGCTGCTGATGTGATCAAGTATTCTACTCAACCAAATGGCTTGACAAGCACAATTGGCTGCTGCTATGAATTCAGCTTCAGTTGTTGACAGGGTCATAATTGGCTGCTTTTTAGAACACCAGGACACAGCTTTTGAACCAATCATGAACACATACCCTGATGTACTCTTTCTATCATCAAGGTCTCCAGCATAATCTGAATCTGACCACCCAACCAGCTCATCATTCTTTCCCTTTTCAAACCACAAACCATAGCTCACAGTCCCTTTCACATACCTAAGTATTCTTTTTACTGCTGCAACATGAAGTTCTGTAGGCCTCTCCATAAATCTAGCTACTAAACAAACTGAAAATGCTAAATCAGGTCTAGTGGCAAGCAGATACATCAGACAACCTACCATTTGTTTATAACTGGTTGAGTCACAAGCTATTCCATCTTCATCCTTCTTCAATTTGTTTCCAGGCACAATAGGGTTGCATACACTATTGCAGCTTTCCATATTGAACCTTTTTAGAACCTCACAAGCATACTTCTGCTGAAACATGAAGATCCCTTCTTTTGTCTGTTTTACTTCAATTCCAAGGAAATATCTCATCTTGCCCAAGTCAGTCATAGCAAAGTTTCTCTCCATTGATGTTTTGAATTTATCAAATAGGGTTTGATCATTGCCTGTAAAGATGAGATCATCTACATACAAGCTCACAATAATGATTCTCCCATCTGATTCTTTCTTTACAAACAATGTGTGTTCATGAGTACACTTGACAAAACCTTCTCTGCAGAAGTAGGCTTCAATCTTGCTGTACCAAGCTCTTGGGGCCTGCTTCAGACCATAGAGAGACTTCTTCATTCTATACACCATCTCCTTTTCTTTCTTCTGATAGCCTAATGGTTGCTCCAGATATACAGTTTCATCTAATTCACCATGTAAAAAGGCACTTTTCACATCAAGCTGAAACACATACCAGTGGTTTGTTGCAGCTATAGCTAGTATTGTCCTTATGGTGTCCCATCTGGCCACAGGTGCAAATACCTCATTGTAATCAATGCCATGCTGCTGAGAATACCCTTTTGCCACTAATCTAGCTTTATGTTTCTCAATCTTTCCTTCCTCATTGTACTTAGTCTTATAAATCCATTTAACACCAATTTTCTTTGCTCCATCAGGTAAGTGTGTTAGTTCCCAGGTGTCATTGCTTTCAATTGCTGCTATTTCTGTGTCCATAGCCTTTTTCCATACATCATGTTTAGCTGCATCATTGTATGTCATTGGATCTTCACTAGGGCTGAAAAAGGCTTGACTGTCACTGCTTTCTCCTGTTTCATAATCTCCAACCTCATAGTCATTCAAATAACCAGGTTTCCTTGAAACTCTTTTGCCTAGTTCATTTACCTCATTGCTTCCCTCTTCTTCTGAATCAGATACAGTTAGATCCATTTCTTCACTGAGGGGATTGCTGGCATTACTAGCATCATCAGGTGCATGAACTTGTGCATCATTTGAATGATCATGATGACTACTTGTTGAACAAGTTTCTACATCAATTTCACAGTCAATCACTTGCTGACTTGAATTTGATTTCTCAGTTACCTTGTTCTCCCAATTCCACTGCTTTTTCTCATCAAATCTAACATCTTTGCTAACAAGAATTCTTTTCTTTACAGGATCAAACAGTTTGTATGCTTTTGATTCTTCACTTATACCTAAGTGAACACATATTATGCTTTTGTCATCTAGCTTTTTCCTCAGATTATCTGGTATATGCACATAGGCAATGCAGCCAAAATTTTTTAAGTGGCTTACAGAAGGCTTGATCCCACTCCAAGCTTCTTCAGGTGTGACATCTTTCACTGCAAAAGTGGGGGATCTATTAAGCAGATATACAGACCAATTCACTGCTTCAGGCCAAAAAGTTTTTGGTACATTTCTTTCACTAAGCATACACCTGACCATATTCATAATGGTTCTATTTTTCCTTTCTGATACTCCATTTTGATGAGGAGTATAAGCAGCTGTGAGTTGCCTCTTAATTCCATGAAGATCACAGAATTCACTGAACTCATTTGAGGTATATTCACCACCTCTGTCTGTTCTTAAGCACTGAATGGACTCTTTTGCCTCATTTTCAACCATCACTTTGAATTTCTTGAACATTGCTAGAGCTTCTGACTTTTCATTCATGAAGTAGATCCATGTTCTTCTGCTTAGATCATCTGTGAAAGTGATGAAATACCTCTTTCTTCCATTTGACTCAGGGTTAATAGGTCCACATATATCTGAGTGAACAAGTTCAAGCTTGGTACTAGCTCTCCATGAACTTTTCTTTGGCACATTTTTTCTCTGCTGTTTACCCTTCATACAATTGGAACACTCCTCTTTTGGCTGTTTCAATTTTGGCAAACCAATCACCATTTCCTTATGAGCCAGCACATTCATACCTTTGAAACTGAGATGACCATATCTCTGATGCCATAAGTTGGCATTATCATTGCTATCATTTGAAGCATTCATGCAGTGAGGGACTATAACTGGTGCTTTGATAACAAACATTCTATTCATTGTCATGTGTGTGGCCATGATCAACCCTTTTTCCTCATGAAAAACTTTGCAAGTATCATTCTTAAAGATAACAGTTAGGTTCTTTTGCTGTAATTGGCCTATGCTTAACAAATTATTCTTCAGGCCAGGCAAATAGTAAACATTTGTAAGTACTTGAGTAAAACCTTCAATATACAATTTTAGGTTACCTTTTCCTTCAACTGCCATCTTTGAATCATCACCAAGCTTGACTGAATCTTTGAAAGTGCCATCATATTCAAAGAGCCAGTTCTTATTTCCCACCATATGATTGCTGCAGCCAGAATCCAAGAACCACAGCTCATTCTTTGCATCAGAAATGGTTGAATCTTGAGATTCATTAGATTTTGTTCCTTGAGCCATTAGCAAGATTTCTCCCCTATCATCAAACTCAGCATACTCAGCATAGTTTGCATTGTCTTCCTCCCAATTAGGACACTCTGACTGAAAATGTCCTAACTTATGACATTTATAGCATTCAACCAGTTCTTTGTTGAATTTTGATCCTCTTCCTCCTCTACCACGGCCTCTACCACGACCCCTTGCATTAGAGTTATCTCCTCTACCTCCTGAGCCTCTTCCACCATTAGAAACCTTCAGAATTTGCTCTTGTTCATCTTTCTGATGCCTCATTCTTTGTTCTTGAACCAGCAGGCTGCTTTGCAGCTGATCCACAGTCATTGTGGTGGTATCATTAGACTCTTCAATTGAGCACACCACATAATTGAACCTTGAGGTTAAAGATCTCAAGATCTTTTCAACTATTGTGCTCTGAGTGATGGTGTCACCATGGCATGTCATCTTGTTTGCAATACTCAGTGTTCTTGAGAAATATTCATCAATAGACTCACCAATTCGCATGTTCAGCATCTCAAATTCTTTCCTCAGAGCTTGCAGCTGAGCTCTCTTGACCTTGGTGGATCCACAATACTTCTGGCGCATTGAATCCCATATCTCTTTTGCAGTGCCTCGAGTGAGGATTGTTTCAAGAATGGATCTTTCTATTGCTTGAAACAAGAAGTTCTTTGCTTTCAAATCTTTCAACTTGCTCTCTCTTGCAGCTTGAATTTGATCTTGAGTTGCTCCTGCAGGAGCCTCAATTACTCCATCCTCGATGAGACTCCAATACTCTTTGGATCTCAAGAGATTCTCCATTAACATAGACCAGTGATCATAGTGTCCATCAAACTTGGGAATTGATGGTTGCAGGTAGTTGCTTGAATCCGCCATGGAATCTTCAAGCAAGAACACGATGAAGAACTTTGTAACTAACTACGGTTATTGCAAAGGCTGGATCTTTAGAAGGTAAACTGATACCAATTGATAAGGCAAATGGTACTTCTTACTTTCATTGATCATAGCAAGGCCTTATATAGCCAATGTACAAGATACAAGTTAGTTACAACAAACTTAACAACCTTAAACTAAGCTAACTTGCGCCTTAAGCTTCAGCTGCAAACACGCGCGTGCCTTGACAGCAGGCCTGGCTCATAGGCTTGGCAAGCTTGCTCATGAGCATTGCATCTAACTAGCTTATATTTGATCAATATACACCTAACACACCGGCTCCTTCTCCTCCACCTTCTTCGGCCGCTCACTCTATTGTATCATCTGTGTTTGGAGTCATCGTGGTAACCATGGTTGGTATTGCATGAGAACTTAGGAAATTTTTATAATACAAGAGTTTATATATGTTTACCTCTGGGCAGTATATATTGCCATATATTTGTTTGAATTTATTGGATTTATATTGATGTTATTGTAAAGTGAACCATAATTTTGCAACTTCTTTGCCCAAAAATTAATCGATGTGTGCAAAAGATTGACCCAAGAGAAAGCAACATCTTTCTTGAAATTAACTCAATTGAGGTCCAGAACCAAGTGTACTATAATTTCATGTAAAGTATAAAAAAGTAATATGTAATCTTAAAATTAAAATTTATATGAAAATTCATCCCATTGGTTTTAAGCTAACAATTTTGGTTAGAGCATAATTAACTCTAGATGTATAATTCCACATTCTAATAATAATTTCATGATTAAATTTACAAACAAACACATTTCTAATACAAGTTTCAAAATTAAATTAAACAAGTTATTCCAAAGACATGTACATGCATGTACAACATTATAAGAACATGATATGATATAATTGTCACTTTTTTCACAACATTAAACTTTACACAACCACATCAAATTAAACCATAATATAGTGTCATCTAATTTTGAAAATATGATTGACCTTGAGCCATGACACTTTTACTCATATCCACAAGATAATTTACAATAACCAACACAACAATAATCACAACCATAAATTTAAGAGCAACCTCTCTAGTAGTTTCTACATCATTTTCTCCAAACTCATGATTTTTTGACAATATCTCTTCTTCTATGTTTCTTCCTCCAAATTTCAAACTCTGAAATGTCTTTTTCTCTTGATATTTATAATCATCAACATCTTCAAGTTCTGGCATTTGTTCTTCTACTAGCTCCTCTTGAGGTATTAAATCAACTTTTTTTGGCATTACAACTGAAAGAATGTTTTGCATGAAATTGCCACGAATAGCATCTTCATTGCAATATTTTGGAAGTTCAAATTCTTTCTTGAAACGTTTCCATTTTGTTCCATCACATGGACGTTCTCCACTTATCACCAAAAAACCAAGATGGTTTATCTGAATTCGTATTTGCTCTCTCTTAAAACCTGAAATCAAATTAATTAATAATGCCTCATATATAATGTACACAGTTATTGTTTATCATGAAATATTAAGTGGTTAAATATTTTTTTTTTTACGGTTGGTTAAATATATTTTTGTTACTTATATAATTAGATTTTAATTTCTACAATTAGTAGAGATAATTTTGTTAATCTTGACAAAAAAAAGAGACATAAGTTTGTTAAAAAACACATAGTTTTTTTTTTTTTTGTTGAAAGGTAGTTATTCTTCCAATTATTGAAAAAAAAAAGAACTAGGGTTGAATAGGGTTATTTGTATTCAATCGATTAAATCATCAATAATGTTTGCTTGTTAATTTTCTATATTTTTCTTTCGATCGAACTTAGACAGTGGCCTCAAGTGATTAATGAGCTCCCTCTAGAACGTATCGTTCGGGAGAATTTGAGTTTGATTCCTAATATGAACAATTTTTGACCAAATTTTACTTACTTTGCGACCAAACTCTATATTTTCGAGATCCCTTTTTCTTGAGAACCAGATAATTAATGCAAAATAAAAAACTTGTAAATAAAAATTGTAGGTTATTTTCACAAAAGTGAGTTTTGGAATGTAACATTCCTTTGCAGTTTTGTTTTTTTTTTTTGGTATATAACCCTCTGGTTCCTAGGGGAAAGGGGTCCTAGTAGTCCTGATCGTTCGGCCGCGAGGTAAGTAAAGTCTGGCCAATAAATTATTCCACCCAGGAATCGAACTTGGGTTCTCCGAAATCCATTCTTTTTTGGTGAAGCTCATTAACCACTTGAGCCCAATGACTTAGTTATTCCTTTGCATGCTTTATTTGTAAGGAATTATGTATGTTTCCACGCACTCAATAATTCCCCACAATCGATGGCCACAATTAAGAGTCTTTGCAGGTCGGGTTTGGTTAATTTTAGTCAAATTTGTATATTTTATATCAAACTCGAACCAATTCAATTCGGGTGTGAGTGGGTTGGATTGCGTCAACAGTTCATAACAACAGTTCATAACATTTAAAAAAAAAATAGTTAAATCATTTTCTATCTTATGAGAATTTTAAAATTTAGACTAAATTTTTGTATTTAAAATTTTATGAAATATATCAAATATAGTATAAAAATTTAAGATTTTAGCACATACAAACTTTAAACTATATTAGAAAAAAATAAAGAATATAACAATTTTTTCAAACGGACTAAGTTCACGGTTTCATGAATTTATAATCATAAACATGTTACCCAAATCAAACCATTTCAAATTTGAATGGACTAATTTTACTTAACCAACACTTGAACAAGTTAGGTAAAATACGAGTTGGGTTGCGGGGAGTGTTTCATATGGGTCTAAGAAGTTGTCTCCAAGTTTCAATATATACATACGTTTGTGGTTGGACTATGCCCGCAACTAAATTCACCTGTCTTTCATGCTTTTGTAAAACAAAAAGTATGAACTATAGATGGAGGACAAAGGACAATGAAGTTGAAGGGGCGATAGTGTTTTATTTCATTTAATTTGAATTGTCTGATCTTGATCGAATATTTATCAATGTTTTGACTGCGAAAATCTCTAATTTCAAAGGAGTTGGGTCCCTTTGTGAGTTAAGGAAATTTAGGCATAAGTGCAATTTTGATATTTTATTCACGAAATTCATAATTTTGGAAATGTACAATTTAAAAACGTGCAAGTGTAATGACCAATATTCCGAAAAAAATAAAAATGAAAGGTGTAACGACCAAATTTGTGAAAAAGAATATGTGTGAAGATTAACATAGAGACTACTCTAATGAATAGCGATGGCAATGGGTAGGGTATGGGTAGGGTACTATAGTACCCATCCCCATACCCGCGGATTGAAAAAATACCCGTACCCATCCCCATACCCGCGTGGGTAACAACCTTTGCCCCCGTCCCCATACCCTATGGGTATCTAGGTCCCCATACCCGTACCCGTTACCCGCATTTTTACTAAAAATAAATTGATCAATTATAAAATATCATATAATTTTAATAGAATTAAAAAAATTTCAAAGATTTTAATATTGACCAATGAAAATTATAAACAAAATTATTACTAACCTTATGTTAAAGTTCATATTTATGTTAAATATTCACATTATTTTTATATTATGTTATAAATAAACATTTTTATTAAAAATATGTAATAGTTTAGTAGAGTTGTATTGTTTTAAATTGATTTACATATATTATAATATAATAATATAAATAAAATAAATAAATATATATTATGCGGGTATGGGGCGGGGTGGGTACTAAGGTACCCGTACCCGCACCCATACCCGTTCATTTTTGCGGGTAATTACCCATACCCATGCCCGTACCCAAAATGCGGGTTTTTACCCTACCCGTTGTGGGTAATTTTTGCGGGTACCCTCTGAGTATGGGTCAAATTGCCATCCCTACTAATGAATTTGACAATAAGAAAACCAAAATTATAACTTAGACACATGCAATTAAAAACATGCCTGGAAGATGAAGTTCAACGGTGTCACTGCCTTGTTCTCTACGCCACTTATAAATAGGATCAAAATCCTCATAAGTCCGATTATGTGCATGCTTGCTTTCCATTTTATTTCACAACAAAGTCTTAATTTGGTGCTTGATTGATCGATGATCAATAAATTTATTAGGTTGAAGGAATTAAACCTACTAATGAAGGGTACAAGGGCTTTCAAATTTGCCTTAAAGAGTTGGTCATAAGCTAGAATTATTCTTTGTTAACCTTTCCAAGTCTTGGCAGCTTGAGGATTTGGGGTATAGAGTAATTTGTATTTGTTTGTGTTTGAATAATCTCTTTCCTTTGTGTGTAGAGATATATTTTGCTTATGACTTAGGAATGGGATTATTCCTTTTTGTTCCATTCGTGATCAATGGGCATATGCAAAAGCTATGTTAAGAAGCAAGATCTAAAATTGAAAATGAAAAGGAAACATATATGGGACATCTTTTTTCTAATGTCAAGTTTTGAGGCATTCACGCATGTGGTGTATATTAAGATTAAACAGTTTAAATTTCAAGCTATGTGATTTTTATTTTAAAAAAAGTTAAAACCCACATTAAAATTTAAACTATTTGATCTCGATCAAACGATCAAAAATATACTGCCCATGTGAACACGTCAAAATTTTGATAGTGGAGAGGTTGAGCAAAATAATGATGAGGAGATTAAAGTAATATCCTGACATTAAAATTTTAACGATAAATCATCAAAGCCAATAGTCAAGTTACAATTAACAAAGTCTTCAATCTTCATCAAAATGTCTTACTCATATTTTAAGCCTTCATCAAAATGTACTAATCATGTTAAAAATTTGTTGTGCGCTGTATTTGACATTAAAAGTTGTCACCCAATGTAACGAATGTAATGTAAATATAGTGAAAGAGATTGAGGAACAAATTAAGGCCAAGCTTTTTGCGTGTCCTTTTTCATTTTATTTGTGTTTTTTCATTTTCAGTCACATTAAGTTTTTTTTTTTTTTTTTTTTATGTGTCTATGGAACTTTTATCCAGTTTTGTGGTTGTAGCAGATGGACAACAATCCAAGAATATTTTCAGAAACCTAAATGTAAATAGATAATAATTAGTGGAAAGGGGAAATTATTATTATTATTATGGTTTAAATAAATATAATTTTAGTTCATGCAATTAGTATTTTTTTTATTTTAGTTCTTGTAAGTTTTCTCTTTGGATCCTACAAATTCAAAAATTATGTTTTTAGTTCGGCAAAAATAACACAAATAGTTATTTTACAATTGTCTTCGGTGAAATTTGGATTTCACTCCAAAGAAGACTATAAAATCAAACTCTTCTAATTGAGTCGACATATCGTGGACAAAATTTTACTTTTTAAAAAAAAAAAAAAAAACTTACACTTTTGTCTTTTTATTCTTTCAATTTTTAAACATCTCAAATAAATATATGCCAAAATATAGCTATTCACCCTGCAATGAGCTAGCTTTGGATTTGAATTAGGCCTAAATTCAATTTCTCAAGGTTCTTTTCTAAATAATTGGTGCCATTTTCTTTATTTTGACTATGTGTACGTGCTCATGATTTTATTTTATTGATTGTAGATTCAAGATTCACACAGCAAGAACTTCCTGCATGGCAACCAATTCTAACACCTGGATGGGTATAGCTTCCAACATATCTGATTTAATTTTCCAGTAACATATATACATTGCTATATATGCAACAATATTTGTCTTCACTTTTAGGTGTAATTAATTGGTTTCTTGATCTAACTCGGTTATTTTGTTTTTCTAGGTCATTTCAATATTTACATGTGTATCGGGCCATGGACCAGGGTGTGATTTGTTAAGGCCCAATACGAAAAAGCCCAATGGGAGCATCTAAAGGAGAAGCGTGAAAACAACCATGAAAAACACATGATAAGCATGATCCACCATGACTTGGAGAAGAAGGAAGAAACTTGGAGAAGAAGGAAGAAACTTGGAGAAGAAGGAAAAGAAACCGCCCACTACCCATGAATTCCTCTCCAAGCAAGGCGGTTATCAAGCAACAAGAGGGAGATGTTTTGCCTATAAATAGGATCTTCTTCAAGAGAATAGGGGAGACTCTCTCTCATTCTGAGAAATCACCATACTTTCATTCTTGTAAAGACACAATTCTTTTAATCTTGTAAAGAGAAAATATTTTTCCTCTAATCATACTTGTATCCATTATCAATCTTGAATAATACAAACCCCCTATGAGAGAATGATCTGACATATAAAATTCTCAGGGTTGTTGGGATTAAACCAAGTGTAATCACACCATTTAATCAATAATACAACCCCCTTTGAGTTTTACCAGAACATTTTGGCGCCCACCGTGGGGCTGCGGTAAAAACATTTGTCCCAGCCTACCACATCAAACTAGACAAAAATTAAACATCTCCACATCGTATATCGCAAAGAAAGAAGGCCAATCTGGGAAATCAATCACGTTGACAAACACTTCCAGTTAAGAGTTGTCTGATTCGCTCTTCGATTTACCAAAAGGTTTATCCATCTGCGTTTGGTATGGTCGCCGCTAGCCAAGCTTCAGGCGACAACAATGAAATCGCCGTCGCCGCCGTCATATTCGTGAAAAACCGCCGTGTCGGCACCATGATTATGTGGGAACTGGTCTAGTGACTGGGTTCAGAAAATATATGACGATCGAAGCAAATCAGCATGGAAGAGTCACCATATTCGGTAGCATAACCCAGGTGATATCATTCTAAATCTCTTTGATGAAATTTATAATTTTATTTGGTTTTCTCAATAAAAGCCACCATGGATGAATTTATGTTATTGGGAGAAAACACGCTGCGTATGAATCTATTACTGCATATGAATCTAATCATTCTTCTCTTGTCTGTGTTTTACTCTGATTCTTACTTCTAAATGTATCGGATAGTCTTTCAAGATATTAATTTATAATCTTTGATCATTGCGTTTCAAAACAAAAATGAAGAAACCCGTATATTTATTAATTCCCTGAATTGCTCTGTTTTTGACTTCCCCCAAAAAAGGCTTCTCACATTTAGTTTATTGATATCGCTTTAAAGAAAATTGGTATTATTAACTGCTAAAAGAAAATTTGGATATGAAGTTTTCACGGTTGTAGAAGAGATAAGAAATAATTGGAACAAAGTTATCTGATTATCTACATTTAAATTATGGAAACACACTTATTACCTTTGTCATTAATTATGTTATTCAAGCTCTATTGTTTAGGATTCTGAATATGAAAATTCTATGAGTCTTTCAAAACTTATCATGCTAACCTGAAAATGTCTTTTGAATAAAATACTTGCTGACTAAGTTGCAATTTTTTATGTGTTTCAAAGGTTTGTGTAAACCCTCTAACTATCAGGCTTACCTTATATTTATGCACGATCAATAGTGAACCTGTAATGAATTATAAGTGATGATATTGTTATAACGGTAATAGTAAGGCCTTTATCATTTAGTGTTTTCATTTTCATAGTTGAAAATTGTAGTCTTTCAAGCACAATCATGTTCAAGTGAAAGGTTATATAAAAATTGCATTATGCTTCTGCACTGATGTGGAAAAGGTATGAGTGTATCTAGTTTTGTAAAAGTAAAAGTAATAATAATTTATCCAGTTCCGTTCAGAAAAATGATGGATTTCCATGTCATATTTCGACTCTGTATTGCTCTAAGCGTGGAGATAATTTGCTATAAAATATATATCTGTGTTACTACTAGATAAAATCTGCATAACATGCATATCCTTCCTCCTGCAATTACTTTCTGTGCTTTTGCTCTCTAAACTCTCATTGTCTTGTCAAGCATTATGTTATTCTTTGTTTATAATTAAACGGCCTGGTATATTGCCTTTTCATATTGATTCTTTCCAATATGTGATGCTCATGTTGGACATTGTTGAGTCTGTGGACAAAGTACTATTTGATTAAACTTGAAGTAAAAGAAGGTCAAATACAACTTCGAAGATCAGATCCGTCACGTTTGAATTGAAATGGTGTCGCCATAGTTGATGTGAATCTAAACTCTCCAACTCGCCGAACTGGCGCCACAGCGACTTACCGTCCAACGTCGTCATCTCGCCGTAGAATCGTTTTTGTTGCTAGGCGACTCCCGATCCAGGTGTTAACGTTCTTTTCCTCTAACTTACCATTTAATCATATAGTTCTCGCTCTCTCTATTGTGATAATATATTATTTGTGCATATATATACGTTATCGGTTTTATTAACATGGTTAATTTATAGTTCATGAATCACATTCTATCGCCATCTATAATAATAATAATAATAATAATAATCTCATCAATGAGTAAAAGAAAAGAACATCGGTACTTATGTATTTCAAGGTTAATCACTAGAATGAGACTTGTTTTTCTTTTAGTGTGCCACTTTACAAGTTCTAAATTCAAGAATCGGTGTTCTGTTTTGTTCAAAACTGTTTGTGCTTATTTGATATGTGATATCTTTAACCCTGCTATAATTTATTCTAGCACACGATAAAATATTTTGTGTGATTGTATGAACTAACTTTCTTAAGACCTCATGTAAACATTTTAAACATAAAAGAACTTTTGCATGAAAGAATTTCAACTCTGATAAGTAGAATAAGTCAACACTTTAAATTAAAATGACCAAGACAAATATAACCAACAGAGAAAGTATAAAAATTTTCATATGTTTCTACATTTTTTCGGTTAAGAACTAAATTAGTATTCTTCTTACAAAGTATTTTGCTTTTTACTTATAACTAACATGAATATGCTTTCTCTACGTATCACATTTTTATCTGTTTCGTTTATCGATTAATTAAAATTAATCATACATGCAAAACTAATGAAGTATACGAGACTTATTATTAGCCGACGTGTTTTTTGCATATACTTGAAGCACTTGCTATAATGTCACCTTCTTTGAAATTTATCTTGATTAGGAAATTTAGTTTATTCATCTATGATTTCTATTTTGATTCATTGATGTTAATCATAGTGCAGGACAACGAACAAATGTGGAAAATTAACATGAAAATTCAATAATTATCACTCGGCGAGATAGAAGCCGCCAACTAATATTTCAGGTCGAAGCATATTCCGCGATGACTACCGCAATGGAACTCAGTCTCGCCACGCCAAAACATAATTGTTTTTTCTTACTAGGCGAGGAGCGCCGCAACAAACCACTCATGGCGGTATCATTTTCGTTTGTTTTATTTTTCATATATTATTATCGTTGAACCTCTAATGTATCAAAGCTTATTTGCAGTAATCATGATTAAGCTGCGGGCTCTGAACAAAAAATTATTCAAGATCAACTCATATGAAAGCTCTGAACAAAATGTAGGGTTGAAAGGCCCTGGCGTCACCCGTAGGGGACGTCAAAAACAGAAAATAAACCAAGGTTGAAAGGCCCTGGCGTCACCCGTAGGGGACGTCAAAAACAGAAAATAAAACAAGGTTGAAAGGCCCTGGCGTCACCCGTAGGGGACGTCAAAAACAGAAAATAAACCAAGGTTGAAAGGCCCTGGCGTCACCCGTAGGGGGCGTCAAAAACAGAAACTAAATCAAGGTTGAAAGGCCCTGGCGTCACCCGTAGGGGGCGTCAAAAACAGAAACTAAATCAAGGTTGAAAGGCCCTGGCGTCACCCGTAGGGGGCGTCAAAAACAGAAACTAAATCAAGGTTGAAAGGCCCTGGCGTCACCCGTAGGGGGCGTCAAAAACAGAAATTAAATCAAGGTTGAAAGACCCTAGCGTCACCCGTAGGGGGCGTCAAAAACAGAAACTAAATCAAGGTTGAAAGGCCCTGGCGTCACCCGTAGGGGGCGTCAAAAACAGAAATTAAATCAAGGTTGAAAGGCCCTGGCGTCACCCGTAGGGGGCGCCAAAAACAGAAAATATACAGCGAAGAAAGGCAAGATTATCAACATCACCAAGAGGAAAAGCTTGCACGCACTCAAAACAAGGCGACATATCGCCATACCAGCTACAATCGCCAAAAAGACAACAGGTATAAAGTTATTCATAAATGATATATAATTATATTTAAAGAGCTAAAGACATTGCAGGTGCAAAGTTAAAAATTTTCAAAGGCGAGATTATTGTCAACACCAGACACAAAGTATAGTGGAAGTACGACTCCGAGCAGCGCCAATTCTTTTTAAATTGCCAAGAAGTCACAAAATAAGGCGTGCAAGCCTGGCAGTACGAAAATCAACTACAACAAAGAAGGGCGAGTCATAATGACGCCGAATCATTTACAATCGCCAAAAAGGCAACAGGCGAGATTGTTGTCAACGCCAACGTAAAAATGCAAATACAACGGAACAGGCGAGACGAATCGCGAAAGACGAAGAGGCGAGATTGGTGACAACGCTAGCTTGAAAATGCAAATACAATGAAAAAAGAGGAAGGGCGACTTGCCAACTTGCTCAAAGTCGCCAAGAAACAATGACAACAATACTCAAAGCCACAAATGGTGTATATCAAGATATTCAAAAGTCATAGAAGGGCGTACAAATTATCTAAGAAATATCAACAACAAAAGGAAGGACAAGGCGCGGCAAGCAAACAAATAGTATGAGTCAGCAACAAATAGGCGACATAGAACCACGCCGAGACATAATAATCGCCAAGTTACTTCATTCAAAAGCACTTCGCCTTCTTGAAGCCTCGTGCTTGGGGGGCTGTGTACCGGGCCATGGACCAGGGTGTGATTTGTTAAGGCCCAATACGAAAAAGCCCAATGGGAGCATCTAAAGGAGAAGCGTGAAAACAACCATGAAAAACACATGATAAGCATGATCCACCATGACTTGGAGAAGAAGGAAGAAACTTGGAGAAGAAGGAAGAAGCTTGGAGAAGAAGGAAAAGAAACCGCCCACTACCCATGAATTCCTCTCCAAGCAAGGCGGTTATCAAGCAACAAGAGGGAGATGTTTTGCCTATAAATAGGATCTTCTTCAAGAGAAGAGGGGAGACTCTCTCTCATTCTGAGAAATCACCATACTTTCATTCTTGTAAAGACACAATTCTTTCAATCTTGTAAAGAGAAAATATTTTTCCTCTAATCATACTTGTATCCATTATCAATCTTGAATAATACAAACCCCCTATGAGAGAATGATCTGACATATAAAATTCCCAGGGTTGTTGGGATTAAACCAAGTGTAATCACACTATTTAATCAATAATACAACCCCCTTTGAGTTTTACCAGAACATTTTTATAGCACTCATTTTTATATCTATTGGGATTGGAATTGGGACTGGTATTGGGATTGCTTCGTTGAATGCATCGGAAAATGTAATAAAATAAATTTACGCTTAATTAGTAAAATGGTCCCTTAAAAATATTTTTGATTTTATATTGGTCCCTTAAAGAAAAAAATGTCTGAATAGATCCCTTAAAGAAAAAAATGTTCGAATAGGTCTCTTAAAGACATATCCGTTAATCAGTTTGGTCCTATTCAGACATTTTTTTAGGGACCAAACTGATTAACGGAGATTTCTTTAAGGGACCTATTCGGACTTTTTTTTTTCTTTAAGGGACCTATTCAAACCTTTTTTTTCTTTATAAGAGACCAATCTGAAATCAAAAATATCTTTAAGTGACCATTTTACTAATTAAGCTTAAATTTATTACCTATATATAGTATGAAATGGAAATGTATAATTAACTATATGAAGCATCGACAAAGATATATATATATATATATATATATATATATATATATATATATATATATATATATATATATATATATATATATATATATATATATATATATATATAGATACCGAACAACACTGACACGTTGACACCAATAATAATTTGAAAAAAATAATATAATTAAGTGTAATTAATAGTGTTAGTATGGTGTCGAACACTAATATGAAGAATGTTTGTGCTTCATAAGCAATTAACAAATTAATTGTATATTGAAATTGAACTAGAAATTATGATGCAGGTGGTTGAACTTTCGCTCCGATACGATGATCAATGTCTTCCATCTTCTTTGGTTGAACTTTCTTATTAGTGATTTTCAAACACTAATAAGAAATTGGTGATCAACAAAAAGAACATAGGATGGAAAAGTGACCAAAAGGCCAAATTTGGATCTGATATTTATCCTTAAAATGGTGCAAGACTTAACGAGAGCATACATATAAGTAATTAAACTTATATATTTTTATTGTTATATAATTTTTATCGTGTTAAATATATTTTTAGTTCTTATAAATTAAAAGGTTGAAGGAAAAAAGAGTGCGATTCTATCAACCACAAGATGGATTGGTGGAAAAAATGACTTCTTGGGGATTGCTTATATTCTCATTGGTGGCCTTTCCTTGGTGTACTCTCTAATTTTCCTACTTATGCATGTGATGAAGCCAAGGTGAGGAAAAACCTTTATGTACTAGTGACACATGATTTTTTTTTTTTTACTAAAGAACGCACAAATTTGATCACTGAATTTAGCCAATTGTGCTTATTTCTCCGATTGCAGAGTGGATATGAAGTGACTTTACTAGTATTCAAGTTTAGAATTACAACTTACAACTTGTGTTTAAATACAACCGTTCATCTTACAAGATTAGCCTTAAAATCGAATCCCTAAATATTAAGCTCGAGCAACCTGCTCACTTATCGGTAAACTATTAGTCATACCCGATATATTTTTCTTTGTTATTCCAATTCAGTCCACATAAATAAAAAACCTCTAAATTTTTTGTTGATCCCCTTTCTTTACTTAAAATTTGCCTTTTGTCTTGACTAATTCTCAAACTTCATATTATGAATTCAACGTCTTAGTATCTTTGTGAAGATTGTGATATGTAAAAGAGAAAAGCTAGCCTGATTCTATTTTGTGTCATAGATTTTTTTTTATGTCTTTATGTTTAGAATTTGCATGCTAACATTGTTTATATTGTTGTGTGTATATGCAGACCCCTTGGAGATCCAACATACCTGTCTTGGAACAGAAATCCAAACAGTTTGAGCTGATGATATAGGATAAATAAATAAAAAATGAGTTGATTTTTTTATAAGCTTTTTTGAGTTGATTTAAATTTAACAGTCACATATAACACATTATTTTTCGGTCTCAAGAAAGGATCTATCATGAGGCTTGTTGTGTACTTGACTGATTGAATTATAATCTACATCTAGATGTATGATATTGATAGACTTTTCCTACTATTATAGTATGTGGCAAAATATAAATCTGCCATTTTGATTTGAGTAGTACTTGGTAATTTTTTAGCTTTTTATTTAATTTTAGATTTAAATTTCCATATAGCATTGCATATGTGAATGTAATATGATCCAGATTTACTGCTGTCAAATAATGTTATAGTTTCATGCGGTAATCAATCATGACCGTTGATTTGAGATTAGACAGTTTAATTTAAAATACAGTTTTATAAAGCAAAGTAATCTCAACCATCGGTTAGAGATTATCGGACGGTCGAGATCTTGATTTAGATCAAGGAGGTTTTGTCGGTAGCATCTCAAGATCTTAGTGGATTCACTTACGGAGCGTGAAGACCGGACGTAACCCAAAGTTTAGGGTGAACCAGTATAATTGCTTGTGTTGATTCTCTCTTTCCCTATCTTTTATCTTGTGCAAACACCATACACATACACAACTCACATTTTATTTATAATTTTAAAGGTAAAATATATTTTCAGTCTCTACTTTTATAGCGAATTTTGGTTTTCGTTCCTGTAAAATAAAAAGGACCAAAATCAAAATTGATCATATTTGCAGATACCAAAATCATATTTAAGGCTAAAATAAACTTATATATAATAAAGACTAGTAAACAATTGTGGCACTAAGCACAATTCGAGATAGACGGCTGTCAGGGGCCCATATTTAAAGAGCCGCAAAATATTTTTTAGTAATACATATAATATTGGATTGACATAAATTTATTTTAATATTTTTTAGTAACAATGTACTCAGTAAACAGACACAGATACATAGTGGAGGCAGTGGGAACAGCCGACTCCACTTGCTTATTTTATTTTGGCTTAAATGCAGTTTTACCCATCTTGTTTTGAATAAATCGGAATTTTACCCCCCTATTTTAAAATTCAGAATTTTATCCCCTGTATTTTATTTTTTTTTTTGGATTTTGCCCCCCACACCAAAATTCTACACAAAATCTGCTTCTGAGTTTCAAGTTCAAAGCTTCGCACATAACTCAATTTGGATCAATAATTCACCAAACTGGTACTGAAATGACCGAAATCGAGTTAGTTTTCCACAGAATCAAACTCCACTAAATTTGGAGTTAAACTAAGAGATTAATTACCGTTTTGGTGAAAGTCTGTCCAAATTAATTATCGTATGGAGCTACTACTGATATTTTCGTTATGTCTCTCACCCCATAGCTCATTTTTTAATAGTATTTACATGTCATGAAAGCTAGCTAAATTACCCTTGTTTTCATTTCAATTTCGTCAAATTTGGAGTTACGATGTGTTAGATGATGTTGAATTTGAAGATCAGAAGTAGATTTCTGCAGAATTTGTAATTGGACAGACCTTCACTAAAACGATAATTAATTTCTCTCAGTAACTCCAAATTTAGTGGGGTTTGATTCTTTGGAAAGTAACTCGATTACGGTCATTTCGGTATCAGTTTGGTGAATTATTGATCTTCAACGTTGATGATGCTAAAGTCATTGAATCTGCACTGGATTTGAACCGAAACAAACCTGCAAATCTGAACAAAGAACAAACACTGTAACAAGACACGACAAACACCGTACTAAGACGGGATAAACAAAAGCAAATACTCCGCACTAAGACGGGATTAAAACAATA
This sequence comes from Trifolium pratense, assembly GCF_020283565.1. Taxonomy (NCBI): domain Eukaryota; kingdom Viridiplantae; phylum Streptophyta; class Magnoliopsida; order Fabales; family Fabaceae; genus Trifolium; species Trifolium pratense. The sequence goes on along the minus strand of NC_060064.1, from coordinate 11,912,295 downwards.
CCAGATGAAACGATCACAAGAGAGAAAACTCGAATAAAACCTAAAAAGTGTGTGGATATCACTTATTTAAATAAAATGAAATAGAAAACAATCAAGAAGGGTGATACCGGATCAAAATTGACCCTAAACCACCCCTCTTTGATTGATAAAACAAAAAATCAACCAAAGAAAAGGCTATGCAGCGGCAAAGAAAGCGGGATCCTTTTATTTTTAGTTAATACTTATATTTACGTAATGTGGCCCTACTTATATGAACTATATATTGTTTTGGTTTATAACGAAGTCGATGGTGATCGAACCTAGATCACATGCATTCGATATAAATCTTTTACCACTTGACCACCAAACATAGTAATTTATTTCTATGCTATTACTGTTTTTACATAATCAATTCATTGCACTGCAATAAATTATAAAATTAATACGAATATTGATGTCTTAAAAGTTAGGCCTGAGCATCGGTCGATAAAAACCACAACCATTTAATTTGGAACCAATTCCGACCGTCTATATCTTCGGTTTGTTCGGGTTTGGGTCATACGGGTGGCGGGTTGAACGGGTCGGTTATTACGGGTTATATCGAAACTTTGTTTACATCTAAAACTCATCCATTCTCAAAAAATTCCTAATTTTCGAATAGTTTAATACCTCGTACACAATGCAACAAAAGATAGACGAAGTAAATTAAAAAACAAAGAAGGTTACATGCAGTTACTTTCTTTCAATATGTAGATCTAAAGAAAATAAAATATCAAGTAGAAGAGACGTAGAAATTAAAATAGATCTAGAATATACATATTAGAATATTTTTCCCACCTTCTTCATCACCATATTATTAATTATAAGCTTTGTAAAATATAACATTTTTATCTTATATCATAGATGGATAAAAATAACAAAGAGAAGAGTATATGAGATTGAGAGGGATAGAAGGAAAAAAATTAATTTGCATCTGATGGTTGTTCGGTCGGTTTCGGTTATGGAGAGATAGAATTTTAGAGACCCGCACCCTCTCGTATGCAACCGTTCATCCCCGATTTTTCGCAATTTGTTGACCCGAGACCCGACCCACACCCGACCAAATGCTTCAATATGTTGTCGGTTATATCGGTTTTGAGTCTGGTCTCGGGTTCATGCTCACCTCTATTAAAAGTATTGATTAAGCAAAAAAAAAAACTAACTTTCTATTAAAAAAGTATTGTATTACAAAGAAATTGTTTATAGATGCTTCAAATGAAAATTTAGTTTAAATAGTTATTTTTAAAATGTTATTTTAAATATTTCGTCATTTTATTGAAATTTTTTTTTGGATATCTAAATTCAAAAAATCACTTAATTTTAAAAATATTTCAAATAGATTTTCATAAAAATCATTTTTGAAATATAACTTTTTGTGAAAATTATAATTTTAACTATGTTTTGATCTTCAATAATATATATTTATGTTATATATGATGTCAGAATTATTATTTAAATTATAAAAAAAAAACAAATATAAAAAAAACTTTTAATATTTTGAAAAACAATTTTATAAAATATATTTTTAAAAAGTCAAAGAAAATATCTAAACTCTTTTTTAAAACCGAAACAAATAGACTGTATATTTAGGGAATGAATTCTCTCATGTGTGATTTACACTTGATAGAATAAAGTGTAATCTAACACAATCTAAATTCATTTTCTCTAAAATTTTATATGTTTTTCTCCCTTGATCAATGGTAACACATGAGAGAATCTATTCGCGTGTATTTGCCTATAAATACCCTTCTTCTATTACTTTTGCTTAAATTGATTTTATAACAACTGCAGTACTTATAATTTTGACACCACTTATCAAATTTTTTGGATCCGTCGCTGCTAACTTGCAACCATGAAGCTTGATACAAGTGGTCTTGAATCGTTCCCTTCACTGATTTCACATGGAAACGATGTCGCCGGAGAAATCTCCGCACCTCCATCATTCGAACTTCCCAATTCCAACAATGTGAGTATTTGATTATCCCTACATGTTTTGAATTTTTCGAAAAATCTGAAGAAAAAAAATTAGGGTTTAAGTTTGTTTATGAAATATTGGGGGGATGAAATTAAAGACTAGGTTGTAGAGAAAAAGGTTGAAACTTGAAAGTTTTATCTGAATATTTTGTGTTTTTTGTGTTTTGCTAGTTCGATGGGTTCCTTAAAGAAGCTATTCAGATGGTGAAACCCGCTAAGGGTACTACGACTCTTGCTTTTATATTTAAGGAGGGTGTTATGGTAGCTGCTGATTCTCGTGCTAGCATGGGAGGATATATATGTGGGTGTTTATCAACTCTTTTGTTTGGTACTGCTAGGGTTTTATGCTATGAAGCATGGACACCGACACCGATAATAATTTAAGAAAATAATTCAGTGTAATCATAAGTGTCAGTGTCTTGTGTCTAATCGGAGGAGTGTTTGTGCTTCATAGGTTTTTTTTTTGAAGAATGTGCTTCATAGGTTTTATATTACTTGCTTCTTATTAAATAGTTTTTTGTTTTGTTTTTTGCTTATAGCATCACAGTCTGTGAAGAAAATTATTGAAATCAATCCCTACATGCTTGGGACAATGGCTGGAGGTGCTGCTGATTGCCAGTTTTGGCATAGGAATCTTGGCATCAAGGTAGTCTAGGCTACCCTTCTTTTTTTGGTGATTACTTTTGTTAGGCCTATTGGTACTGTATCTTAGTTAAGTGCCTGCTGCATGCTGGTTTGTTTTTCTTAAAGTGTCATTCCTTTACCATGAAACGGATACAGACACGGACACCAGACACACACGGACAGGTCGACACCGATAATAATTTGAGAAAATGACATGATTAAATGTAATCATAAGTGTCGGTGTCGTGTCGGCACCGACACGTATCAGACACACGGCTAATCTGAGAAGTGTCCGTGCTTTATAGTTCCTTTATTATTTCAAAGCAATTATTGTGTTGTTGCTAGTAGGAAAAATGTGGGGTCCCTTTTGAAGCATGTTAAACTCTTTAAATGAAAATTATGTGTCCCTAGACGGTAGCTTAGGCTGTGCTTAGGAAGTAATCAAGGAGTGAAAGAAAGTGAATGGGGTTGGGACAATGGGAGGGCAAAACTAAATATCTGCCTGTGCTAGAAAATCAATGGTGTATGGCCTTTGGAAGCATTGATAGAAAGAAAGTTATAATGTTTAAAATTGAGACACAACATATGCTTTAAGACGAATTTGTTTTGAAGGATAGTTATGTAATTTAGAGATTACTCAAACTCATTGTCTAACTTCCTCAGAATTTTTTTCTGCTTAAGAAATGTGGAGAAATTAACTTAAAGGGCTCAACCAGGCAAGATGAAAACATATTTTGATTCCTTTTATATTCTTTGTAGTTGCCCAATCTCAATAATTTGTATATGTTGGTCGCTGTCCTATATGAATTCATATTCTATTCTAATTTATAAAGTAGGCATATGGCTAGCATGTTTAAATATTTGAAGGTTAACTCTAACTTATAAATTATAATGGATTCAATCAATGTGGATGTTTTTGTATGTTTGGCAAACCCCAAGGGAGGCCACAACATAATCCACACTTATGCACACATTGGTGTGGATGCTTTCATTAGTTTTCCGTGAATTACCTTTAGTCTTGTTACACTAAGACTTGGATGCTATTTAATTGGCATTGGTTTGGGATGAGTATGTTTTGAACTTGTATTTGGTTCAGATTGACCCATGTTTATATGATATATGATATACTGTTTGCTATTGTGTTTGTGGGTCTGTTTAGGACAAACTGTTCCTTAATTGTTACAAAAACTATTGCAGATTAGTTTTATTGTGGTCAACGTCAAAATGTCAAGTTTTCATTTGTTTATTTATGTTTATATTATTGTTTTTATGAGTTGCTTCTTGTATTTTTTATCCCCCTCATATAATCTTTTGGGCTTTGTCTTCCATTGTGATTCCTACCTCCTTTTTGATCAATTAGCTGACTTACTTACCTTCATCAAATGTTTCAAAAACTGGCTTGTTCATCGACTCAGCAGGGTGAAGGGGTCACTGGTTGAACCGCATGGCTTAATCGGATTAAATTGAATGACTCGGATGTATAACACAGTCTCTATAAAATTTGTATAGATATTAAATCAGAGTGAACCAGATGACTATCTTTTTTTTTAGAAAATACTCGTAAGAACTATTGAAATCTGAATCTAATCTATTAACCATAACATTACCCAATCAACTACATAACAAAACCCATTGATGATTTACATAAAAAAAAAAGATGTGAGGGTTATTTTTGTTTTACTAACGTGGGGGTTATTATAAAATAAAAAGGTCGTGAAGGTTTGTGTTGAAAAATCACAACTTGAATGTGGCTGTAGCAGGGCACTGGGTAGACTATGAACCCCTGTTCGATCTATGCGTCTAATTAAAGTGACAAATTATTATTTTTAATTAAAAGCTACGTAAGATCATTAAAACGGACCAGTTTGATTCTTACCAGTCTAACCAAATATTGACTGGTTCAAATACATTGAGAATCCAATAAGCCGACTGGACTGGCTAACGGTCCGGTTCCCCAACGGTTCCCCAACACTGGCTTCATCTATGCCTGACTCTATGGTTTTTCAATTCTTGACTTTGTTCTTATGGACTAAAATAATTGTATATTGTTTTCCATTATATAACTTCTGTCCTTACATGTATGAGATTACAAATAGATTTTCTGATGTGGTTCATATTATCTGCAGTGTCGCTTGCATGAGTTGGCAAATAAAAGAAGAATTTCAGTAACAGGAGCCTCAAAGTTACTTGCAAATATTTTATACTCTTACCGTGGAATGGGGTTATCTGTTGGTACCATGATTGCTGGATGGGATGAGACGGTAATTCACATGTCCAATCAATAAATGACTTTTGATTAAATAGTCCTATTTTGACTTACAATGATTGATCTCTATTTAGGGTCCTGGTCTATATTATGTTGATAGTGAAGGAGGAAGACTTAAAGGCACCAGATTCTCTGTAGGATCTGGTTCACCATATGCTTATGGTGTATTGGACAGCGGGTTAGCTAAACTTCCTATTTAATTATTGTTTATAATTCTTGTGCCGAATCTTGTCAACAAATAACATGTTCTTTGTCATCCTAGGTACAAATATGATATGTCAATTGAGGAAGCTTCGGAATTGGCTCGACGAGCAATTTATCATGCCACATTTCGTGATGGTGCTAGTGGTGGAGTTGCTAGCGGTACCTTTTCTCCCCTATTGACCAGCTATATCTATCAGTTTATGACATTTTACTGCCAATTCACAGACATAGATAAAGAATTGCTAACAGACACTCAAATGTTTTTTTTTAGCAAGAGAACATTAACAAGATATCTTTAAATTTGTTAATGCACTCCCTGACCTACGTGTTACTTGCTAGCATACTACAAACGTTTTAAGCGAGTATTTTAGCCACTTGACCGCTACCCGACTCCCACTTCTTCTTTTTTAAGGGGTACTGTAGCAAGTTTAACTCTCATGCCATCCCAAAACATGATATCTATATTACTATGTGTCCACTTACTTGAAAGTAGTTCATGGTTTCTAAACTAGCTTAGTATTATTAATATGGAATACTATAGAAGTGTTATTATTGTAGCAGCTATTTTTGCAGCAGCTATATATGCATATTTTTTTGTTATAAATTTGTAAGGCATGAAATTAATTAATGTCACTAACTTGGATATTCTTTTTTTGAACAAACACTAACTTGGATATTCATTTATATAATTTCAGTTTACTACGTGGGACCAACTGGATGGAAGAAATTGTCTGGTGATGATGTTGGTGAACTTCACTACCATTACAATCCAGTTACCCCAAGCACCATTGAGCAAGAAATGGTTGAGGCTGCTGCAACTTGATTCAGTAACTCATGGATATCGTTGAGTTTTCTGTACTTCTCTGCATATTTTGAATCAATTGCATGGACCTGATTTATATTCCAAACTGTCATCAAAGTTTTATGTATACACAAGTGCTGATCTATTCTCTCATGTTGTGTAATGTGGAATAGTTTAACTGGGAAAAGGATATTGCAATGCATGTTTGATGTAGAATTGTTTGTCCAAATTTAGGTTTTAGTAGAAATAATGAAGAAAAAAATTATGTTTCTGACGTAATAAAATTGATTACTACCAAATTTACTAATTTATTCTTATCTGTTTTAATGATATTCAAGTTTTATATTATTAATTGTAATTTTACTCTATTAATAGGATATGAACAAAATAAAAATATGAATTTATGCATAAAAATAGGACCAAAAAAAAATTATACGAAATTTAGTAAAAAAAAATATAAAAACAATAAAAAGATTATAGAAATTTAGTCAATAAAAAAAATTATAGAAACAATAAATTCGCATAAAAATAGAAACATAAACAATTTTACTTCCAAGTTTACTAATTTGGTCTTATCAATTTTAATAATATTCCAAATTTTCTGGCTTCTATGTATTTTTTCTCTAATAAGAACCAACCACTAATAATAATAATAATAATATAATAAGATATAAAAATACAGTTTCTTTTTTTTTTTTTGAAATGATGAAGATACAGTTTTGGTTAACGGAAACTTACAAATTAATATAAAACTTTATTTATTTGTATAAACTATTTTGCATAAACTCGAAAATAAATCAATTCAAATGGACCTTTAATAAGGTTTACAAGAAATAGCATAATACTTTAACTTATATTTTAAAAATATTATTTTAAATATTTTTTTTATAATAATTTTTTATAACAAATTTTTAAATGTTTTATTCTAAATTAATTTAAATATCGAATAATTGACTGAACAAGATTAATCATTTTCTTAGAAAATATATTGATCTCACTTCTCAGAAATCCTAAGTCGTAGATACGCAACCATTTACCTTGTTGGATCTAGTCAGAGTACAAGTATTGAAGTATATATATTTGAACAAGCAATTGGAAAGGGAATTAGAGAGGAATAAAAGGAGATGATCCAAATCCTACTTATTTAATTACATTACGTTATTTCCTATAGTCTCCAAACTATGTTAATGGATAAATTAATATTCAAGCCGGACCATAGCCGTCCGTGACAGCAAAAATATAACAATGCACAAACATTCTTCCTACATAAGTCTTATATATATGTTCATTTTCAATGTCAATCATATCTAACCAAAACAAAGAAAGAGCAACACTAGTAATTCATATAGTAACTTCATCAACTAATTATGGCTCTTTCTCGTGCTCTTTTCCTCCTTGCTCTCATTGCTACTATCTTCTCAACCATGGCTATGGCAAAAGATTTTGTAGTTGGAGATAAATGGGGTTGGAGAGTTGGGGTTGATTACCAATCTTGGGCCGCAAACAAGGTCTTTCATGTCGGGGACACAATCAGTAAGTTCATTTCATTTACATTCTTTTTGGACTCTAATTTTATCGCTAAATGTTTGAAAAATTAAAATTAACAGTCAATTTCAATTATGTTGCTGGTAAGGACATGTGACAAAATGTGAAATTATTTTACGCGCAAAATAAAATTTATGGGTCCGTCTCTGATTAACCTTGACAAAATGTTGAATTTAACTTGCAGCATTCAACTACGTTGCTGGTAAGGACAATGTTGTGAGAGTGAATGGAAGTGATTTCAAGAGTTGCTTAGTTCCTTTGACATCACCGGTGTTGACTAGTGGACATGATACAATTCTATTCACAACCACAGGGAGAAGATGGTACATTTCAGGTGTTGCTGATCACTGCAGCATTGGACAAAAGCTTGTCATAACCGTGCTACAACCATCATCACATTTAGCTTTGTCTCCAGTACCTTCAGCCTCCCCGTCGCCAACACCCTCATCACCTGTACCGGCCCCTGAAGCAGTAGAGTCGGATGCACAGTGGTCTCCAGTACCTTCACCTTCAGCCTCATCGTCGCCGTCACCTTCACCTACACCGGCCCATGAAGCAGCAGCGTCCGATGCACAGTGGTCTCCAGTACCTTCACCTTCAACCTCATTGTCACCGTCACCTTCAGATACACCAGCCCATGAAGCAGCAGCGTCCGATGCACAGTGGTCTCCAGTACCTTCACCTTCAGATTCATTGTCACCGTCACCCTCACCTATACCGGCCCCTGAAGCAGCACCGTCCGATGCACCATGGACCGCACCCCGCCGATCCCTGCTGCCAAAGAAGCTATTCAAAATTATTCACAAAAATTTTATAGGTGCTTGAGTTTGGATTATTTCATGTGTGATGTTTTAGAGGGGCTATTTTTTCTAGTTACTAATAATTAACCCCTTATATTATCATTATTTATTTGTTTAAATAAAAAGAATCACATGTTAGCCGGTGATGATTTCAAATATGATCACATGTTCTTATTGTATTTCTTAGATTGAGGTTGCATTTGTTTTCCTCACTAGATCGCTTTTTTGTTTGACAAACTCATGATGCTTCTATCTTAATTAGCAGGACACCCGTGCGTCTGCACGGGAGTCGCGGCGTTGCCGCTCCTCGATAGCATGAAATAGTAAAAAATAAAAAGATATAATATTTTGGTTAAAAAAATAGGAAAAAACAATGGTAAAATTATCACAAAAAAACTTTAGGTCTTCGTAAGTTTTACAAGAGGCATTAGACAATAATATATTGCGATTAAGATATTGGGCTTTTATATTTTTAAGTTAGCAATCTAGTTATTTTAGGTTTGCTATATATTCTCTCTATGATAATCCTTATGTTTTAATACAATATTATTGTGATATTATTGAAATCCTATCTTTATCTTTCACTTGATTATCTGTGTTGTTAACATTCCTTTCTAATAATACCTTCAAAAGCTATAGCTTTCTCGTGGCAACTCCTCTATGATAGAATCCCGACTAGGAGCAACCTTGAGGTTCGTGGTATTATGTTGCCGGAGACACCTTGGGAGTGTATGGGGTGTATTGGTAAAGTGGAAACTTCTACCCATCTTTTCTTGCATTGTCCTTGTGTCATGATGGTGTGGAGTGAAATTTTCAAGTGGTTGGGGGTGTTGGTTGTGATCCCGCCTTCAATTGCTTCTCTTTTTGAGGTGCTTAAGGAAGCCGCAAAGAATGTAAAAATTCGTAGAGGTTTCGTTATGATTTGGCATGCAACTTTATGGTCCATTTGGAAGGCAAGGAATAATGCAATTTTTGCTACCGGTGTTTTCAATCCAAGGATGATTGTGGAGGATATTAAAGTGTTGAGTTGGAAGTGGTGCTTGGCTAGATTGAAGGTGTCACCTTGCTTGTTCTATGAATGGAGTTGGGACCCCGGAGATTGCCTTCTTCGTTGATTTTTTGGAGTGTTTCTTAAGTGTTTTGCTCCTTTTCTTTTGGGTGTTTTGTCTTGCTTGAGGTGGGGTTGGTCGTCCCTTTGTTGTTTTTGGTGGGGCGTTCCCCTTTGTGTCTTGTGCTGGGGTCCTCCCCCCTGTTTTGTTTTTCTTGCCTTAGCTAACCTTGTACATCTTGTATAGTTGGTTGCTTTTTTAATAAATTTGCCGATTCAAAAAAAAAAAAAAAATCATGTTGAATTATTTCATATTGAAAATTGTATACACTTCTAACTCTTCTCTCTATGTAATCCAAGACACAAATTCTAATCTAATCACATAAACATTCTGTTGTTTTTCGGATTTAAAAAACCGTTAAAAAATAATTTTACAGCCACCGAAGAGATTACTGGGTTGGGTCGCGGACTAGGTCGCTCTCTTTAAGACGTTTCGTGGCACTGCCCAAAATTGTGCAAGCAGACTATCAACCACGCCGTTCCCAGGATAAAACAGCCCAGTTTCAACTGTATACCGATATGCTACTGCACGGTAGAAATCGGTCAAAGAATACACCTTCTTGAATGGTACTACAATACCACTCGAATTGATGCTACGACATCAATCTATTACTCATCGGTGATTCAGTGGTACTACAATACCACTCAGATTGATGCTACAACCTCAATCTATGAATCAACGGAACTACGATACCACATGTGGTACTACAATACCACATGTATTGATGATACTACAATATCTATCAATATAATGACACTGAGGTCATTCCAATATGGTACTAAGACCATTCTTAAATCAAAGGGATAATGGTGCAATGACCATTCTTAATTTGAAGGAACTAGTGATAATTTTATCACTCATAAACCAAATTAAAAGTAATAAGGTTTCTCTTTTATTCAAAACTTCAACTTATGAAATATTCTAATATACACAAATAATTTCGTTAGAATTAAAAGTCTAACAAGACAATGGAACGAGTTCAATATAGACATATCAAACTTAAAATCTACAAAGAAAATCCATTATATTCAAAACATAATTTAGAATCAAATTTCTTTCTAAATCGTCTTTAATTATGAACCTTTATCAAAAACACCGTAACATGACCAATAAAACCTTAGATAGCAATGGTTCAATCAGAAGCTTAAAACTTTCATACAATATATATATAACAACCCGTTTATTATCATTATTATTATTAGAATTGGTTAACTCAATTAACCACTCGGGAGCTTACACTCAAAATGCTTCAACATATTAAAATCATTATAGGAATTGGAAAACATATATATATTTTCATAAAGAAAAACGAATTGTTTGATTTTAACTTATTGTCCGATATATGGAACTATAACTATAAGAAGGCATTTAAATAACCTTTCAATGGAAACAATCAAACAAAAGAAAGTGGGAGATTAATTACCTTCAGAGGAAAATTGTAGCAACAACTTTGTATGAGCCTTACTGCCATAGTATCTAAACGCAAAGTGATGGAGACTCAGCCATCAATTATCGTTCGTCTATGTTTTTAAGGATAAAAACCTAGTATTTTCTTCTAGCCATTTTTACTTGTTATCCTTCTCACTTCATCTATCTTTTTTGTAAAAAGGACTCCTTGTTCTATGATATATGGGTATCAGCTCAAAAAAGAACATAGAAAAAACTCTCGTAGGAAGTCTTAGTGTAGCCATAAAATATAGTTATTCTCCCATAAATTAACAGTTACAAATTGATGGAAAATAAAATCACCATAAATCAAATAAATAATTGTGAGACTTAATATATTTATTTTCTCAAAATTACACACTAGTATGCTACAACATACTAGTATGCTCTAGTACCCGATAAGGGACTCAATTTTATTTTCAATTCACACACCAATGTGAACTTTGTTCCAACACATTCATGACATGAAAAAGAAGTATGCATGGTCCCTACATCAGGAAAAACAACTAATGATGCATTAAATTAAATATCAATAATGCAGAACAAACTTATCTTCTTTTCACTGTGCTTCTGAAAATAATATGAGGAGATTGCATTGTTAGATATTTTTTCTCCACTAAAAAAGTATAAGAGTTACACAATAGCAAAATAAAGTTAAAAGAGAAAATGTATTCCCTTAAGAGACAATCTATAGAAATAGAATCAACATACCACTCATAAAAGGGGGGAAATTGGTTCATTGCATAACTTCATGATGTAGATTTAAGTGCTTCTATGTGAGTCGAAGGGTATAATTAAGTGATAATTTTTTAATAAAGTAGTAAATAAAAGGGGGGGAATATAAACGAGAAAATGTGGAATAAGAAATAAATGATAGAAATTGCCACATTCCACAAGAGAGTTATAAGATTGAGGTACAATCACCATAAAAGTAAAAAGCACTTGATAAGATTCAAGTTTGGTTGAAAGAAAAATCCCAAGTGCATTTCTCTAATCTCGCACAAAGTGTTTTCTACTTCTAAAGTTATTAAAAGTCATACAAATGAAATACTTATATAATCTAAGACAAAATGCAAAGCGAGCGCAATAGCATGTTCATTGCAATAGTTTCACATTCAACAACAATAACTACAAAGGGAAAGATCATAGTATGTACTTGGACGAAGGAACCTAATCTATCACAATACCAAGTTTTTCTTTTGTCATGAAAATAACTCCATCATTGCACTTAAGCAAATTTAAGGAAGGTTTCTCCGAAGTAAGCACGTGAGCAGGCGTAGAATCCGTATTAAGTTTATTGTAACACCAATTAAAGTCATGAATCAGGTTAAAAGCAAGCCTACAAGAGATTGGGTTCACTTGTTTATTCTCGCATATGCGGTCATTATACGCGCGATAAATACTGTAAAGTACAACAGCAAAGAGAGGTTATTTAGTCTCTTCTATATTCAAAATAATTGAGTAAATACCAATTGTTAGTTGGTTTGGTTCAATGGTGATTGATGCTGAACTTGATAGGGAGGACCACGGTTCGATCCCCCTCAACTATGATTAGGAGAGACTGGAACCACTTAATGTCATATAACTGACTCTCGAACCAGATTAAACTAGTGGTAAAAGTCCAAAAAAAAAAAATTGATAAAATAATAGATGGGAAGTCATCGCATTGATGAATTGGTGCTTGAAAGTTTGCCAAAGATTACCACCTTTTAATACGAGATAGCATGGACGCAATCCGTAAAGAGGTGCTATTCATCTTCGGTTGCATCATTGCAGAGAGTTCAAACCGTTTGACATTTCATTTGACATTGATCCTTGTCTCTCATGGTTTTGTCTTTTCTATTTTATTTTTTATTTTTTTGGTACATGTCTTTTCTATTCTTTTTATTTTTAATAAAAATATATTATATTGTGTTTTGCTTAAACAAATATTAATTTCATTGTCAAAAAAAAAAAAACAAATATTAATTTCATATACATGCACATGTGTCGGTTTACGTGTATGTATAACGAAGCAAAGCAAACCGGTAAACGCTCAAAGGATCCAAGTCATTTACCGGCGATCGAGCAGAATCATCATGACTTGCGACTTAAACAATGGCCACCCATTTTTTTGTCCTTTTACATTTCTAACCCCCTTAATTTTATAGTATTTCAATTCAAACCAACTGCTTTACGTAAATTTATTTGTATTTTGTGATACATAGAAGTGATGATAATTGTCCACAAATCATAGAAATATCAAAATTGTTAAGTTGAACATTGGAGTTCGAATACCATTTTTTTTATTTTATATGTGAGTTTTCAATGACTTATCATTTTATTTATCTATAAAAAAAATATGATCAACAACATGCGGTACAGTAGTAAATATTTCATTTCTTTAACTATTTTATTATGAGTTCGAATTTTACCGGTGCAAATGAAAATTATTTGTTGGGATGGTTAGCTCTTAAAATATCTTGATTTTACAACAAAAAAAATTGACATGATTTTTTTAAATAAATTATATGTTTATTTCTGTTTACAATCAATTTTCAGATTAAGAGATTTTGATAATTCATTATTGGACCGCGAGATAAGAGCAATAATTATTTCTCCAATGAATTGAACTTTGACTCTCATGAATGATTTTTTCTTAAAAGAGTTCATTAACCGGTTAATTACAATCACTTGTTTATTTTACAATACATATTTGTTTGAATACTTTTGTTGAAAAAAGAAATAATATTCAGTCAAAGAAGTATTACATTAACTTTTTGAAAATTAATTGGGAAATTAGGAGTTTATTATTAAATTAAATTGACATCAATGGTGAAAACATAAAATTTAAACACAATTATTTTTTGACTTTCATCATCAGTTTAATCTGAATCGGATGTTAATTCTGACATCAAGTGGTTTCAGGTCATTTCTGATCACAGTTGCGAGGTAAACACGATTCTTTGAAATTATAAAGTCACTAAAATTTTAAAAGGTGTCTCCGAGACAATATTTAAAGAAACAAAAAAAAATAGTAATATAATTTTAAAAGGAGCACACTCAATGTCTTAAAATTTTAAAACAGATTATTCTTCTACTTAAAATGTCTGCTTTTATTTCAATTATTTCTTAACTATTGTTCCGAAACACTGTTTAGTACGACCCTCTTCCAAATATATTAAGGCATTAAGCTAACCAGTAACAAATTTTCCTAAACCTTTTAGGGTGATAAATGGTTGGTTAGAACATTCAGAATTTAAAGGTTTTGTGGAATCAACATGGAAAAGTTATGATATTAGGGGTAAAAAAAGTTTTTGTCTTGAAAGAAAAGCTATAACTTCTTAGAGAGAGCCTAAAGAAGTGGAACAATTTGGTTATCTGGATCTTAATATAGAGAAGACGGTCTCTGATATTAATGAGTTCGAAGGCCTTCTTTCTAGCACTAATGAGGATGCTGATTACCTTATGTTAGAGGGCCTAAATAGGGAGTTTTTGAAGCAACTTCATTTTAAGGATAGCTTACTCAAACAGAAGTTCAGATCAAAGTGTGTTAAAGAAGGAGATTCTAATTCCAAATTTTTTCATCAATCTTTAAAAGGTAGAAGGAGACATACCCATCTAGTGGCATTGAGAGATGGTGACAAATGGGTTCAAGGGATCAATGAGATCAAGTCTTTTGTAAAAAGTTACTTTGCTAATAACTTCACTGAAGAATGGAGTAACTGTCCTACTCTAGATGGGCTTTCGTTTAACTCCTTGCCGAAAGCAGATAATTCTTCTTTATTATCTCCCTTTTCGGTTGAGGAAGCTAGAGAGGTTGTGTGGAATAGTGATGGTAATAAGTGTCTGGTCTTGATGAGTTTAACTTTAACTTCTTGAAGACTTGTTGGGACATCCTAAAAACAGATGTTATGGGAGTTTCAAAATGAATTTCACAGTAGTGCTTTCTTTCCAAAGGCGATCACTGCATCTTTCTTGACACTAGTACCAAAAAATGACCATCATCGAGTATTATCAAATTTTAGACCCATTTGCCTTGTTGGTTGTTTGCATAAAATCCTTTCAAAGGTGTTGGCGGTTCATCTAAAAAAAAGTTATCCGTAAATTGATCTCAGATTGTGAAACGACCTTTGTTCCTAATTGTCGGATACTGGATGGAGTTTTGGTAGTGAATGAACTGTTTATTATTGAAGGTAGATTTTGAGAGGGCGTACGATACGGTAAATTGGAAATTTTTGGAGTATATGATGCGGAGAATGGGTTTTGCGCAGAGGTGGCTGAAGTGGATGAGAGCCTGTATTTTTACTAGCTCAATGTATGTGTTTGTAAATGGTAGTCCTACTGAGGATTTTGTTGTTGGTAAAGGGCTGAGATAAGGGGATCTGTTATCTCCCTTTCTTTTCTTGATAGTTGCAGAAGGTCTCACTCGCTTAATGTAGAAGGCTGTTGAAAATGACAATTATCACGGTTTTAAAGTTCGCAAAGTTATAGTTTCACACTCTCCAATTTGCAGATGATACCGTTCTAGTGGGTGAAGGGAAGTGGGATAATTTGTGGTCGCTTAAAACAATGTTGAGAAGTTTCGAATTAGTATCGGGACTGAAGGTTAATTTTTACAAAAGTAATTAAGCTCTATGGCATTAATCTTGATGATAATTTAATGTCCGCAACGTCCTTCTTTTTACACTATGAAGTAGAATCGATTCCTTCTTGTTTTCTAGGAATTCCAGTTGGAGCTAACCCAAAGAGAAAGGTCACTTGGAATCCTATAGTGGAAGCTATGAAGAAACGACTTAATACTTGAATGGTCGAAATTTATCATTAGGTGGAAGAGTTATACTCATTAATTCGGTATTCTCTAGTCTTCCATTATATTTTTTCTCTCTTTTCAAGGTACAAGTGTGTGTTGCAAGAATTGATTAGTATCCAAAGGAGATTTCTTTGGGGAGGATGTTCTAATATTAAGAAGATTTGTTGGGTTAGTTGGGACGCAATTTGCCTCCCAAAGGGTAAAGGTGGTTGGTATAAAGAATCTAAATTATTTCAACCAAGTTTTACTTTGTAAATGGAAGTGGAGAGGTTTGTGTGATCATAATACATTATGGACCAAACTATTATAGCATAGATATGAGAGTTTGGCTAATAATTTTTTGCACTCTAATCTTAGCAATGTCAAAGGTCAATCTTTGTGGTGGCGTGATATTATGAAGATTGGGGAATTGAGAATGATGTGTGGTTAAGGACTAATGTGAGCAATGACGCAGATAGCAGACGATGGGGGCTTACTCAATCGGGTATTTGTTCGGTGAATTCGACGTACGAGTTCCTTCACTTTCGTGAAGTTGTTGTGACTATTGATGAAAACACAGTGAAAGCTCTACAATAATTATGGTTAAATGATGTTCCATCCAAAGTGAGCATTTTTTTATAGAGGTTATTATTATCGCGACTTCCAACTCGTATGACCTTGGCAATAAAATCTATCCTTGTTAATCTGCATGAGCAATGTTGCATTTTTTGTTTTGAAGAACAAGAGGAATTATCTCATGTGCTCTTTAATTGCTCTTTTTCTCAAAATGTATGGAAGCAAATTTTTAAATGGATGAATGTGGATTTCATCTCTTTTGATGACAAATCGAAACATTTGTCCTATTTTGGAGCTTTATTGAAAAATAAGAAATATGAAAAGCTCGTCACATTATTTAGTTGGCTACCACTTAGTGTCTATGACATGCGTGTAACAATGTGATATTTAGAGGAGAAACTATTGGTTTATAGGTAAAATAGTTAGTAAGTCTTCTTGTGTTTTTTCAAATTGGTGTAAGGATCCGTTAAAATGCATTATTAGCATGTAATGGTCCCTATAAGAATTGTAAGGGTTAAGTACCCCTTGTACTCCTTATAATTTAATTTTTGCTTATTAAAAAATAACAAATTTTCCTTTTACAATTATTAATTTATTTTAATTAAAAAAAAGTTATCGGAAAGAATTTTGTATTACTCCTAAAAATCAAGAGGACATTTATGGAATTATGAAATTACAGTAGTCACTCACTCCATTGTGCCAAACATTGTAACAATAACAGCAACAATGTTGGCTCTTTAACGAGGTAGTAGTACAAATCATCATCACATTCTTTTGCCTCGTCACACATTCTCTCTCTGCAACTCTTTTCTCTGCTGTCACTTTGAACACAGCACACAACACCCTTTCAACTTCAATCCCTCATTTCATAATGCAGGTGAATCAAAACTTCTTCTTCTTCTACTACTTTTTCAATTTCAAAATCCCTTCTTTTTTCTTTTTCTAACTTCATTCTTATTCTTATTTCGTTTTTTCAGACAACAAGAACGGTTCAAGTGAAGCAACTTTCAGATCTAGCTACTGAGAGAGAGATTCATGAATTCTTCTCATTTTCTGGTGAAATTGAACATATTCAGATCGTTAGGTGGCTAATTTCAATTCCAAAATTCAATCTTTTTACTAAAATTTTATATACCCCTTTTGTTCCTTCAATTCAATTTTGTTGTTTTTTTTTAATCTTAGCACAATTTTACGGTTTTTTGCTCATATAGCAAAATTGGGAGGGTTAAAAACGACAAAGAATTGATGGGTTTTTTTTTGCCTCTAGTTCTTGGGAAGTGTTCCGGTAATCCAGAGTTTTGTAAGTAAAGTCTGATCAAGAATTCGAACTCGGGTTTTTTTTTTAAATGATTCGTCCCAGGAGAAGCTCGTTAACCGCTTGAGCTCAATGTCTTCGTTAAATTGATGGGGTGTTTTTTAATTTTTGATGATAAACAATTGAATAATTAAACTAAAATAAAACAAAGAAGGATAAGAGAGTTATAAGTTTTGTTTTTTGTTTTGACATTTTTGTGAGGGGTTTCATGTGCAGGGTATAGTGTAAATTAAACTGTCACAATCCACTAATCCACTTTACTTATTGTAATTATTGTAATTAAGAGAAGTAATTGAAAATAAATTCCATGGTTTCTGTTTTATAATTTTGAATTTTGTTGTTTTGGATTGAAATAATTTGTGAGTTGAATTTTGCTCTTGAAACTTGCAGAGAAGTTAAATCCTTATTATGGTTGCATATTTTGTTTATACTTGTTGCAGAGAATATGGGAAACCAAAGACTGCATTTGTGACATTTAAAGATCCTAAAGCACTTGAAATCGCGTTATTGTTATCGGTAATGTTTCTTTTCTTGTCATAATTTTGTTAATGGAGCTGTGGTGGTAACTTATCTATTGTCAAGTTTGATTTTTAGAGTCAGTTTGGATAAAATTTTACACAAAAACTTGTAGTGAAGTAAAGTTGAAATTATCCTGTCATGATTATGAATCTTTGAACTGATAGCTTTTTGCCTAAGTTGAAATTAGTTTATGCATCTCAATGGTTTTAGAAGCTCTATTATCAAACTTCGTCATAACCAAAACTTATAAGGTCATTAGTTGTTTGTTAAGAATTGAATACTTATCTCAATTGAAAAACTCGTATAAGGCATAAGCTAATCTAAGCCAGTTTTAGTCATTGTGAAAATCTCTACCTCGACGAATAGTACATGTTTTCATTTGGTATACAATTTATGTTTGTTCTACATGTTGAAAAAAATGTTCAATTGCGATTCTGTGAAGGATAATTGGCCACTTAATTGAGTTCTTTTGACTATTTCTGAAAATCAGAAAGTGAGAACACTTGAATTGAAGGAAACTAAGATTGAAATCCTCAAGAATCTAGATGTCATTTTACAGCTTCCAATATATTTCATTAGTATCATTGAGTCGGTTCCTTTCTATTTCTCGTCTATTATTTTTTTGACATGATCAAGTCTTGGTATTGAGTTTGAAACTTATTTGTCTTATATAAGCCTCTTCACTCTGCGGATTGTGAAATCGAAACTTTTATTGTATTTATATCAGGGAGCAACAATAGTAGACCAGATTGTGAGTATAAGTCCGGCTGACAACTATGTTGCAAATCATGAGATGCAGGTAACTTTACCAAATACGAATAGCTCATAATTACATGTGCATATCTCGATATAAAAAAAAGCCACTTATCAAAAGTAATTTATGTAGGAAGAAAGAGTGGTGGAATATGCTATAAATGTTGCTCCTGAAGATGGCGCGTCGAATACTGAGGTAAAAACCAAAATACAAATTTAAAATTTTGCATGATCGGTTTTCCTGATGAGATGTTAACCATGATTGCTACGACAATTCAGATTGTGTTTTTCTGATTGAGCTTATGGTCTTCTGTATTACGTCTCTTTCAGGAGGAGAAACCAGGTGGAAGAATTTATCTTAGTAAAGCACAAGATGTAGTTACAAGTATGCTGGCTAAAGGATCAGCGATAAGACAAGATGCCGTGAACAAAGCTAAAGCATTTGATGAGAAGCATCAGTTGACTGCCAATGCTTCGGCAAAGGTCAGTTCTTTTGACAAGAGAGTTGGACTGACGGAGAAATTGACAGTTGGACTTTCTGTAGTGAATGAGAAAGTGAAATCTGTGGATCAGAGGCTACATGTTTCAGATAAAACAATGGCAGCAATATTTGCAGCCGAGAGGAAGTTGAACGATACTGGATCAGCTGTCAAAACAAGCAGGTTCGGTTGAATATGACACTTCATCTTCATTGCAGCATTTGCATTTAGAGCGAAATTACATATCGCATATGCATGAACCTTGTGGCTGAATTTGTTCCTATGTTGTTTGCACGCAGATATGTGACTGCCGGAACATCATGGTTAACTGGTGCATTTAGCAAAGTGGCAAAAGCCGGAAACGTTGCTGGAACTAAAACTAGAGAGAAGTTTAATATGGCTGTTTCAAACTTGACAACAAAGGTTCGACATTTCGCACTCGCTAAAGATAATATAATTTTTTTACCTGTAATGGAGTATGTTGTTACTTTATATCTTCAACTAAAATTTGAAGTCTGATTGATTGAATCATTCGGTCATTGATGCAGGAACCCACATTGGTTGTATAGGCCAGAATTTTGTGATCATGGTCACTTCGTAAGGTCTCAAATGAAGATCTCTGTCAGAGCTGTTGTGTGTTAAAAAAGGTTTGGTCTTTGAGATCATGCACTGCTTTCTCTCCCTTTCTCTCCCTCTCTCTCTCTCTCCTTCAACAGTTCAATGTTTGTAGTACTAGCAACTATAGTGATTCAATTCAATCCAATTTTTTTGTATTCTTTTATCACTCTGGTGGTTTAGCTGTGTTACTTCTATGTAATTGGTGATTTTGGCTTCTTTTCTTCTCTTCACTTTTTGTCAATAGGAAATTATAGGTGTGATGCAATTGTATTTCTTTTTTCAAAGTTGAAAAAATTTAGCTGTGTTGTTCATGTAAGGTAACATCTTTGTTTTGTTGTCAACACTTCAATCAAAGACTTTTGTGGCATATATCTTAAGATTTTTTTTATTGACGCTCTGGTTCCCAGAGAAACAGGTCCCCGATAATCTAAGGTTTGGTCGCGAAGTAAATAAAGTCGGGTTAAAACCAGTTTCCATCTGGAATCGAACTCGGGTTCTCTCTAACGATTCATCTTAAGGGAGCTTATTAATCACTTGAGTTCAACGTTGTTAATTTGTTTCCTATAGATATTTTGAAAAATGAAACATGGACCATAAATTAACGAATTGAGTCAACTATAGACCATGATGAAACACAATAATTAGGATATTTCCATGTGAAATGATAGAAACCAATACACTTCTCTTTTGACCAACATGATGTCTGCTGTCGGGTAATGAAAGAGTGCACGCCGTGCAAAGACAAAACTTTAAAAAAATGTTACATCGTCACTTTGTTCATATGTTAGCTGTGTGTAATTTAATTTTTCTTAATTTAATCTAGGTTCTGTTTCTGTCATTATCTCTAATAAAATATGGATTTGAACTTTGTGTTAGGATGTTCTTGAGTGATTGAATCCTGGCCATTGATTAAAGAGAAGTATTCTTGTATTTATCTTTGATCTTTAAATAAACATTTGTGGCTAGTTATTGAGATTCTTTATAATAATAGAATTATGGAAGCCACAAAGTTATTATCTAGCAATGGTAGGTCACTCTACCTCAAAAGAATTGTCGATGATCATTAGTCTTTATCTGTTCAAAATTAGGCTAATTTTATAGTGCACTATCTACTATTTGATCAACAAGTCACTGCATTACATTAAATTAGATATGATTTGATCTATTATTCATTAATATAAAATATATTTGTGCATAGTATAAGATAATTTTTATTTTATTTTTGGTACATAGTATAAGATAATTTTACTTGTGTTGTGCATATTACACAACCTCAAAATTATACCGAAGATATTTGAATAGCATTTTACTAGAATTATGGAAGCCACAAACATATAGTATATAGCAATGGTAGATTGGTAGGTCACTCTACTTCGAACCAATTGTCTATCCATCATATATGTCTTTAGTTTTTTGTTTTTTTTTTTTGAGTAAATAAGCTAGTCTACTTAAATTTTAAATAAGTTTGGTTCAAAATAAATTAAATATAAATCTTTGAGTATTAATTCTAGCAGACAGTTCGTACCAGTATAATATTTCCAAACCCACTAATGATGGTGGGGGTTTGGGTAGTATGCATGATGTTCTGGATTCAATCCTTTTCTACGTTGTAAATCAAAAAAATAAAAACCCACTTGGGGTTGGTCTAGTGGTGTTGGCTTGGGTCCTTGTAGTATGCTCTTCTCAAGGTTTCAGGTTCGATTCCACTTGGCGCCAATTTCGGTGAGCCAAGTCCATACCAAGTAAAAAAAAACTCTAGCTTTAAATGGGGCCCCGCAAGTGGACGGTGAGATTGGTCCCATTGGATTAGTCAGTCCTAGGACTAGATACAAAGTTTTCAAAAAAATAAAAAAATATTTCCAAACCCAACAAGGAATTATTTGGACCATATAAAACGTAGCCCAACATATAGATCGGCTAATTAGGTCACACTTGTCCCTGACTAGATAAACACTGGGTGAATATGACATGGCATTGGATAACGGCTAATTGGGTGAGTAGTGCCTGAATCACGAAAAACTAGAAGTCATCTTGGAAAGTGGGGATAATGGGCAGTGGAACGAGGGATAATCTCTCGTACCCCCTCCGGTCAAATCCGTTCATTTCGCACTCAATGATGCTCTTCGTTTAGGACGAAACGCTCTTCCTTCCTCTTCAGGTCCACCTAGCCCTGTACTAAGAATTAGGTTGGAGCTATTCATTCACTTTTCACAAAACTACTAAACCCTCTGATCAGGTATACCTTGAAACTCCACACACAAGAACACAATTTTTTCTTTGGGTCAACTATCTTAGTGTCTAGAAATTACACCCTTAAGGTGAATAACTGGCTTGGGTGTCAGGAGTTCGAACCCCGACCCCTGCATATAAAATACGATGTTTTTACCAACTGAGTTAAGCTCACCAGGACCAAGAACACAATTATTTTAACCTTTGAATATGTGTGAGATGCTTTTATTATAAAATATCAAAATTGCAAACACATACATTCCTATTGACTTTTCTATTAGTAATTTTAGAACTAAATTGACTATCTAAAAATTGATTCAATGACCTAAATTATTAATAAAAGAGATACTTATAAACGTGGTTGAAATTTTTTATACATTAATTCAAAGACTATAGTAATTAACATCATCTCACACATTTTTTTAAGAAGCTAAATTAGTCCACCCATCAGAGAGAATCGAATCTGACACCTTAAGAAAGAGCATACTTTCAAGTCCTATGCCAATACCACCGAACCAACTCAAGTGCGTTATCATCTCACACATTTCATTTGAAAACTAAAACAGTTGTTTATCCATAATTTTTCAAGTCTAATTCAAGCCTGTGCTTAGAATCCTATCCAGGGGAAAAAATTACCAACTAGGAATGGGTTTGGAAAAGTACAAAACCATATGGTGGTACTGTCCGTTAAACCTAAGGCTACTCCTTCAAGAGTGGGAGGGTGTAAACCAACTATGTCTATGTGTGTGTAAGCTACTCATTGGAGAGTTCAGTTGATGTGAGGTGGGGGCTAGTAAATGCCAAACCAAACATGCAATAAAATAAATATGGTTTTTTATAGGAAATAATCTAAGCTAAGGGTAGATATTGTTGGGAACTAGAAAGGTAAAATTACTGATATCAAATACTCATATCAGTAAAAGAAGAATGAATAAATATAAATTCACACAAATATAACTACTTAATTATAGGTAGGCACATACACATCAATATGAGTCACAGACAAGCCTTGCAC
Source organism: Trifolium pratense (assembly GCF_020283565.1). Lineage (NCBI taxonomy): Eukaryota > Viridiplantae > Streptophyta > Magnoliopsida > Fabales > Fabaceae > Trifolium > Trifolium pratense. Next base: position 11,889,232 of record NC_060064.1, on the reverse strand, counting down.
AACAGTCATTCAACCAACAACAACATTGATACATACACAACAATGTGAGGCACATGCCTTAAACAACAGTTATTGGGCCAATAATATTGACACATACACATCAATGTGAGGCACATGCCTTAAAAAACACAAATTGTGGGTATTTTTGGCATCAAGTGGTTCCGGCCCCTCTCAATCGTAGTTGCGGGGATCGAACCGTGATCCTCCTTACCGAGTTCAGCGTCAATCATCACTGGACCAACTAACGATCATTACTAGTTTGTTACCATGTTCTACACTTCTACCTAACTATCTTGCAACGAAAGTGAATTAATTAAAGAGCTATTTCATGCAATTGGATGTATTATTGGTAGTTATGAACATGTTTTTTGTTCTAATTCTCTAATTGTGGTAATTGATTTTGGCTTTACTAGTCAAAATAAAATGCAAATTAAACTATCAAAATGGTTAATGTTACGGTAGACCACCTTCACAAATAGTCCACCGTGGACAAGTGATCTACCGAATATGAATTTTACGAAATTCACTGTTGGATTGAAAGTTTATATCGTATAGATCATCCATAAATTTTTTAAAATTTTTTGAAAATCATTTGATATGTTATTGAGACCCATTAAGATTTACGTTATTTAATAAACCGTTAATCTTGATGTGTCTCAATAACATATCAAATGATTTTCAATTTTTCTAAATTTTTCTATGGATGATCTATATGATATAAACTTTGAATCCAACGGTGGATTTTGTAAAATTCGTATTCATTATAATGTTATTCATAACTGGTCCACCATGGACCACTTGATGAAGTGGTCCATATTAGAATTTACCATCAAAATATATAGGTAACAAGCCATTACGAAAAGGAAAAGAAAAATGTGCATAAGTATTTAGAGGAGGAAATCAACTTTTGTCCCATTAAAATTAAAGTACATTGCCACTTAATGCATTACAAAAGGAGAAGACACTACAAAAGTACATTGTTACTGAAATGATCAAAATAAACTAGAAGTCATAGTAATTCAAAAACAGTAGCAACTCATAATTTCATTACATGGTGATGATCTTCAAGTTAACTAGTAGAAACGATCCATATATATCAAGCTGATCTTACCCTTAAAATGCAATCTTGTGGACTTTGAAGATGCTTTGAACCTCCTCCATATCCGAATGATTTTCGCCACCCTTGTGCATTGAATCCCTCCAATCTCTTCGGCATCACATAAATCCTCTGGTAACTAGTTGAAATAAAATAAGTGCTTCACTTTCATATTGCATTCATGCTCTCTACTCTCTTTGACAATGGGGACATGGAGAGAAAAATCCTATGCGGCAACCTTTGATACTTATAAATTATAATCACTCCCTCTTTCACGTATGGTTAGCCAATTTCTGATCGGTCAAATTCCATATTTTTATGGATGCTTGTCTTTCTTGTGTAAGCCTTTTTTACTAAATAACAATCCCCGAAATTGAAAACCAATCCTAATAATATAAAAGTGAACCACCATATTGTTGGATGGCTCAGTCACATCAAATTTTCTAGTTGAGTCTTCATAGATCCGTGACATGTATAAAATTTAATAAAAATGTTTATACTTCAACCTCTACTTATATGAAAGGTTTATAATTTTTTCTTGATACTTCAACCTTCGAGTATTGATAGAGAGATTCATAATTTACGCACTACTTATAAAGAGGTTTACAATTTTTTACGTAAAAATTATCAACCTCTAAGTACGTATAGAGAGGGTTATAATTTTTGTGTACACTTCAACCTCCAAATATTGATAGAGAGATTTATAATTTTTACACGCTACTCATAGAGAGGATATAATTTATGTGTGTTGCTTATAGAGAGTTTTTTTCCGCGCTAGGTCAACATCAAAATATTGATAGAGAAGTTTATAATGTTTACGCGCCACTTATACGAAGGTTTATAATTTTTGCATGATACTTAGACCTCCGAGCATTGATAGAGAGATTCGTAATTTTTACGTGCTACTTATAAAGAACTTTATAATATTTTTTCGCGCCACTCGTAAAGAGGTTTATAATCTCTGCGCGCCACTTGTAGAGTTTTTTAATTTTTACGCGCCAAGTCAACCTCTAAATATTGATAGAGAGGTTTATAATTTGTGTGTGCCACTTGTAGAGTTTTTTAATTTTTGCGCGCCAAAGTCAACCTCTAAATATCGATAGCGAGGTTTATAATTTATGCGCGCCACTTATAGAGTTAAAATCTCTAAGTAAAAATTATCAACCTCTAAGTACGTATAGAGAGTAATAATTTTTGTGTATACTTCAACCTCCAAATATTGATAGAGAGATTCATAATTTTTACGCGATACTCATAGAGAGGATATAATTTATGTGTGCTACTTATAGAGAGTTATTTTTTTTAAATTAATTTTTTCGCGCTAGGTCAACATATTGATAGAGAAGTTTATAAATTTTACGCGCCACTTATAAGAAGGTTTAGAATTTTTGCGTGATACTTCGACCTCCAAGAATTGATAGAGAGATTCATAATTTTTACGTGCTACTTATAAAGAACTTTATAATTTTTTCGCGCCACTCATAAAGAGGTTTATAATCTCTGCGCGCCTTGTAGAGTTTTTTAATTTTTGCGCGCTAGGTCAACCTCTAAATATCCATAGGTGGTTGTTAAAAATGGGAAGAAAAAATTGGCCATCGATAGTTTTCATCTCTTCCTAAAAATTTAATCCTCATTGCAATCATTATGATGCACATGAAGTCTTCCTTGCATGCACTGTATTGTTTTTGCTATTAATTGGTGGGTATGATATTTAGGTGTAGAAAAGAAAATGTTAGATGCTAATTAAAATGTTGCATGCAATTTTATTGGGTAGATGATTTTTTTTTTCTATTTAGTATTCCACATTACACGTGTGATCATGGTTTCTTGATATGATGAAGCTTATTGTATTTCAGAATTGTTCATGGTGATACATCAATCTTTTTTCTCTATTTGAAGTTGCAAGTTTGATTTTCCTTCATGCATGATGATCTTTAGTTTGGTACATTGATAAAAATACAAACTTGCTATCCAAAATAAAACATTTGCACTATGAGCTTCAAACTCATAGGTTTGCATCTTGAAATATATGCATGGCTATGAATCATTGTGGAAGAGGAGATGGAGAAAGTTAGAGAGAATTGTAGTGGAGGTGGTGGTTTCGGGAAGAAGATGAAGATTTAAGGTGATGTTGTGAAAGGGAGAGAAAAAATTGATGTGTGTGTGTGTGTGTGTGTGTGAGAGAGAGAGAGAGAGAGAGAGAGAGAGAGAGAGAGGTAGTGGTGGTGATGGTGGTGGTTTTGAGAAGAAGATGGAGATTTAATGTGATGTAGGTTGTGAAAGAGAGAGAAAATTGATGTGTGTGGTGTGTGTGGGTGAGAGTGAGGGTGGTGGATGAAAGGTTAAGCTAGTGTGTGTATTTGATGGATTGAAAGGGGTTTATATAGAGTGTTTGAAAGTGAAGAGGATAGATGGATGCTAAGTGAAGCTTTTAAAACCAATGAAATTCTCACACTTGCAATGCAATGAGGATATGAGAAACATAGCAAATGGTATTATGCAAAACCATGGATGGATAGTAGAGAAGAAACATATGGTATTATGCAAAACCATGGATGGATAGTAGAGAATGAAGTAGAAGCACTACACTTGTCACTTAGGGTGTCATTTGACTTGAAGAAGATATGTGGCCAATGCATGCAAGATGGAGGTTCCAAAAGCTTCTTGAGTGATCATCAAGGCACAATTGTCACATAGTGTGATAGTTGACTTTGTGAAAGAAGTGAATTAAGTAGCAACAATTTCCAAGAAACCTACAATGACACATTGTCTTTGTGAATGTGAATTGGTTGGATGGTAAGCTAGACATACATGACATGGATGGTGAAGAATTTCTTGATTGGTCATGGATACATAGATGATATGATAGACCAATCTATACATGACATATTGACATGGGGATGGATACATAAATGGCATGATGATACATGTTTCTATATGATGATCTAAGCAATAGATTGGATGCATAAGACCTTCTACCTAGGCAAGTGGAACATGATCATTGGATGAAATTGACAACATATAAGTGGATGAAATTGGCAATACATAATTGGAGATCATTCAAATGTGGTGAGCACCAATTGGTCAATTGGATTAGAGTTTCATTAGGGTTTTGGTTTTGAGTCTCAAAGTCCACCAACCTTTAGTATAATAGGATTTTTGTTATAAAATAACACAATTTTGTCTTGACTAGGATTCAAACCCGCGACCTTTCAGTGCAATGCAATATTTTCAATCACTTTGGCAAGTATACCAATTGTGATTAAAATTATGTGCAATAATTGATAAGCACCATCAATTTTCATAGGAAAGATTTCATACAACAATTAAACACCATCAAATTGCATTGCACAGTTTAAACAATTAAAAACCGATAATTAGAAATCTAGCAAATCATCAAATCATACATTTTCTTAGTGTTTTATTTTTCGAAAAAATTTACATTTTTTTTATCCTAATTCAATATTTTTTACTAATTAATTAACTAAACATGTTAACCATTTTCTTGGTATTTTTTTTTACGGAAAAAAAATCATTGGACTTAAAAGTTACTTTTTTTTAACTAAACATGCTAAGAAAAATGTACTTTTTTTTATGTCTTTCTGAACTTAAAAGCTTGTTCATGTTGAGGAGTATGGTTGATCGTATTACTGCAAATATATATCAAGGTGATATTTATGCAAATAGTAGTTGACTCCAGGTATATATCTCTTAGAAATGAGTATTGGGTCTAACTCATCCTTACAAAACCGGCTTGTAAAGTGAGAATTGCCTCTAGTATATAAACACTTATTCAGGCCATCTCGCAACCGATGTGGGACTTCCTAAGAATATCAACGTGACTATATTATGAATTACGAAAAAAATCACTGATTCACATTTGTTTCTTTTGCTAACAATGTATCCTAACATTTCCGGATCAAAGAAGATTGTTTTCTGAATGGATTTTGGGTGATGGCGATGGAGAAATTGAAGATGACAACGACGATGATTTAGAACTTGACATTCCATTAGATTTATTGATTCCAAATTCAGGTGATCCTCTTGCTTCTATCGTTGAAAGCACATATCCCCAACTTTTACAAAACATGAACGATATAACGTGTTTCCAAAATAGAGCTATATTAGCTACTAAAAATTCAATAGTCAACACAATAAATGATTATATGTTGGATTTAATTCCTGGTGAAGAAAAAACATATTTGAGTTATGATACTCCACTCGCACAAAATGTAGATGGTCAAACAGTGGATGATGTTCATACTCCCGAATTTTTTAACACGATTTCTACGTCGGTACTCACAAATCACAAGTTGAGACTTAAAGTTAGAGTTCCTGTTATCAAAATTAGGATTATGCAATGGAACTAGACTTCTTATTACAAGATTGGGAAAACGTGCTATTGAAGGAAAAATTATTTCAGGAAGTAATATTGGTGATCAGATTTTCATACATAGATTTTCTCTAACACCATCTGACGTAAGAATTCCTTATAAATTTCAACGGAGACAATTTCCTTTAATGATTTCTTTTGCGATGACTATTAATAAGAGTCGGCGACAATCTTTAAAGCATGTTGGGATATATCTTCGGTCGCTAGTGTTTTAACATGGCTAGCTGTATGTTGCGATTTCAAGAGTTACTTCTAGAGAAGGATTAAAAATATTGATCATCGACATGACGACGAAGATACGACTAAGACTTCGAATGTGGTCTATAATGAAGTCTTCCGTAATATACCTTCCTTTGTATGAATATTTATCCAAAATTATTGTTGAACTATCGTTTAATGTTGCTAAATTTTTTTTATATACCTTATATTATTGCAATTATGATATTGTAATTTATAATTAAATATCTTACAGCTAATTAGACCCATGCGTGCACGTGTCAATGTTCTAGTTAAGAGAGAGTGTTGTTATAATTTGCAAGTGTTAAAAGTTGCCGCATAAAATTCTTCTCTTTCTTGTAAAGAAATTTCTTATATAGCATTTTCCTACTTAAGGCCCGACCCAATAGCAAGTGTGGAGTGTGTGACAACATTAAACCTCCAAATTTAGGAGGAATTTTAGGGTCTCAAAATTTTGAGGCTCTACATTAATAGTTATATATTGTCAATTTTTATTAAATATCATATGTGTATCTATCTATAGATTAGTGACAAACAATGATGTTTATGTGTGAGGTTCTTGTTTCAAATCTCATCATTGTCATTATAAGAAAAACAATTCATCATTGTCATTATTTTGCATAATTTTAATTCTAGTTCTTGTCATCTTTGTAACAAATGTAATTCTTGATTAGGATATATATATATATGTCTCTTTTTATGTTATTTAATGTTTATAATGAATGATAATTATTTTTTATGTATTTCTCATGTTATTTCAAATATAAATAGAGGATAAAAAATTAGCGCTTTTTCTTACGATAAACCCATTTTTAATATTCAAGTTGAGACTCCAAATAGTCAGGATAGATCTAATTGATACAATTTGTACTACTCTTGAATCAATACTACTTATTTTATTTTATTTTTGAAATCCATACTACTACTTAATATATATAATTTAGTAATTTAGTAAAAATGAGTTTATATAAGATTGTCATATGAGTATTCTTCCTTAGGATTTCAATACCAAGAAGTTAAATAGTACCAAGAAGTGAAGTTCATTCGTTCAATATACCATTACCATTAAGTCAGATTCATTCCAACTGTGATCGACCATAATTAAAGTCCAATACTGGTATCTGAGTAGCAGTAAACCAATCCTAATAAATTAAATTGTTTTATGCTTAAAAAAAACAAAAAAAATTTGTTTTGGAAAACATAACTAAGGGTATTTTTGGAACTTCAAAGTTAAATTGATCAAATTTGAGTTTTTTTTTCTTATAATTTGGGGAAAAAAAAAGTGCATGTTTTCTCTTATAATTTGGGACGGAGAGAGTAAACCACCAACCGCCGGCCCAACTTTTAAGAAAGATAAACTTCTCATACTCTCTAAGTTTTTTCATCTTCTTTCATCGAAAATGAGGTGATTTTGAGTTTTTTTTTACCCTAATCACCCTTGTACATATTTTTTCATTTTCTTTAATTTAAATAAGTGATTTTTCACGTAGATTAGTGTTCTTGACTGGGCCTAAGGCCCAATCACCGAGGATATTCACCTCTCCTTCGCCGAACTCGGCCCACAGTCGTGTCACCTTGCCCAACCAACTGTCAAGGAAGCTAGTCTTATGACTTTTTAGCAGTTATTTCGACAACCATTAAAGGCGAGGACGTCATATCCGTCCTCCCATTAATGACATTGTTTGATAGTCTTCGTGTAGTGTTCGTTTAATTTTCTGTTTTAGTGCATTGTTTGTTTGATTTTCCTTCTTATTGCGATGATCGTTTGATTAAATTGTTAGATTAATTCGGACAACTACAAATTCACTCGGTAACTAAGTTTGTCAATGAATCATATCCAATGACATAATTATTTTTAGGGATGAATATGTCATTTTATACTATTAACTTTAATATATAAGTGTGCAATAAAATATCTTTTATTTTAATTAAAAAAAAAACGTTATTACGGAGGAAATATAAAAAGGAAAATGTACTCTCTTGTTTCATATTTTGGGTCATAGTCGTCATTATAAACACGTGTCAGGTAGTTATATTGCCACGTGTCAATGGATAAGACATTTTTTTATTTGGAGTACGTGGATAACATATTTGTTTGGCGTTGAAAAATCCTAGAGACAACACAGACCTCGTCGTTGGACCTAACGTTGTTCGCAAAGTCAGGGTCGTTTTAGTCCAACAAAAACATTTTCAAATTCCCAAATTACCCCTTTCGTGACTGACTTTTTCCATCCATATCCCTTCATTTTAATTTATTTTAATTTTTACCTAAGAAAAATAAAAATTTCATTTTTATTTTTTTTATTCCCTTCAATTTGTGGTAAGAGGGTATATTCTGGGTTTCGATAATCGATGCTCTTTGGTCACAGAATTCTCCATCTATAACTCTTCTCATCTTAACTACAAAAAAGTTCATATTATTCTTTGGACGAGTTTTGGTTTTTTTCCTCAACAGGGTAAGAGGTGAGTTACACGCATTCTTTTCATACACTGTTGATTTTATTTTCAATTTTAATCAAATGGGTCTCTTAAATTTGTTATATTTTTCATTTTTGTGGAAAATAATTATCTGGGTATGTTGTTGGTTGATCCAAAACAATGCTTCATGTGAATCGGTGTTACATTGCTGTTGTTATTGTTTGTTGTTTAAGATTGTGTTGTTGCACACTTGGTATGGCGGTGATCTTATGATTTTTGAGATATGATGCGTTGTGCATTAGAGTTTTATGTAAAGTTAGTCTTTTTAGTACATGATCCTGTGGAACTGTGACATGATTTATGTTTTGTTTTGAACTATGTTATTTTGAGGTTGTTGTCATGTCCTGATTTAATTGCTTGAGTTATTTTTTAGCTTAAGAATAGTATTTGTGTGGAGGTAATGAATTAGTTGTTGAATGCATGGATCAAATAGGAAGTTTCGCCGTTGAAATTTCGTGTTTGGTTGTTAACTTGTTATTTTCCTTTCAAATTGTATCTTCCATCCTCCCTTTTAACCCAAAATGGTTTTGCATTGCATCAATGTCTTGTTTTTATTTCAATTCTGATAATCTTTATGATGATTGTTAGTGATGTGAACTGCTGAACCTGTGGATCTTGTATTTTTACCAAACAGAAGAATTAGTGGTCTCACTCATTTCAATATTCATAAGTATCAGCTGTGATCTTGTTTTGGAAGTTATAATTTTGATTATAGTTATATACATTTTGACTTGGGCTCTTCCTGAGATACCTTTATTGACTTCAATTTCGAGACTTGTTTGATATGAGTTTGTTGTTTTGTGTGGCTTCCTTTCCTAACAATTATTATTGTCACACAAGATTCGTCTTACCAACTGTTGATTTGCAGGTTTCTCTGCGGCCTGTGAAGGTGCTGGAAATTGTCAATATTTTTCCCTAAATAAATGATATTATAATCAAGATGTGGTGATGATGGTATTTAGTGGATGACTAATTCCACTTTTAACCGGATATCTCTAGTTGATGTTTTGATTACTGTATATCACATTAGCTCTGATTAGTGGGTACTGAATGACTCAATGGCCAGAGTTGTTTATTTTCGCTAGGTGTTCAAGTGTATTCTGGAGAGTGAGTTAGCTTTAGAGATCTTGGTTGTTGAAATTACCAATAACAGGTTAATATAATATAACAGCCGAGCCATTGGAGTCATCTTACAGATTTAAGATAAAATCTTGTGAAAGGTAATAAACATATACTTGGAGTGTACATTTTGTAATAATGGAAGTAGCTATTTGTCCACATGCACAGAAGCAGAATTCGCCGACAACAGGTCGCAAAGGTAGTCCTGGATCCCAAAAAGATTTGTGGCTTGTTGTGCGAGAAGGATCTCTGAATGATGTAGAGTCAGCATTGACATCAATAAAAAAGAGTGGGGGCAATATCAATGCGAGGAATACCTTCGGGCTTACTCCTCTTCATGTTGCAGCTTGGAGAAACCACATTCCCATTGTAAGGAGGCTTCTTGCGGCTGGTGCAGATCCTGATGCTAGAGTATGACAACTTCTCTCTTTTCTGATTTTTTTTTAAGTTTTGCAGATATGCGCTTGTCTTTTTCTATACCAGAAATTTTTCATGGTTTCATTTTATACTTGAAGGGAAGCAATAATTTAGGATAAACTTGCTATTGCTTTAGCCATTTTAGTCTATTAATTAACAGTGGAACTTGTTTTATTTTCAGGATGGAGAATCAGGATGGAGTAGCCTTCATAGGGCTCTGCATTTTGGTCATCTTGCTGTTGCAAGCATCCTTCTTCAGCATGGTGCCTCGATTACATTGGAGGACTCTAAATCTCGAATACCTATAGATCTCTTATCTGGAAACGTGTTTCAGGTTGTTGGAAATGAACACAGTTCAGGTATAAGTTTCTGTGCTTTGACAACTTTGTTATGATTTGGTTTGTTGTTGGCAATAGGAACTAGTGAAATAGGACAACAATCTGACTTTGGTTTATCTTAGTTGCTACTGAGGTATTTAGTTGGGGAAGTGGTGCAAATTATCAGCTTGGAACTGGAAATGCACATATTCAAAAGCTACCATGCAAAGTTGATTCACTTAATGGCTCGATTATTAAGCTGATTTCTGCGGCGAAGTTCCACAGTGTTGCACTGACTGATCGTGGAGAAGTGTATACTTGGGGATTTGGAAGGGGCGGCCGTCTTGGGCATCCTGATTTTGACATACATAGGTATATGGTCTGTTTATGTATTAAGAAAACATGTTTTTTGTTAGTATTGGTGTTACCATGTATTGATAATTAAGATCGAGTTTTTTGAGAATTTGGTTAAGTTACTTACAGTTGACTGTCTTACTAATACTCACTGCAGTGGTCAAGCTGCCATCATCACTCCCCGCCAGGTGACTACTGGTTTGGGTTCTCGCAGAGTTATGGCAATTGCTGCAGCGAAGCATCATACTGTTATTGCTACTCAGGGCGGGGAAGTGTTCACTTGGGGATCCAATAGAGGTAAAACTTGGTGATATATGACAATACTTATGTTCACTATGTATCTTGTATTGTATAGTGTAACTGTAAATTACTTTACTGGATGCAACCGAGTAATCTTTTTCCCTATATCCCTGCCCCACCTTTTATTCAAATTAAGCTATAGGGATCAACCTTTTCTTCTTGTTATGCAGAGGGGCAGCTAGGGTACACTTCTGTTGATACACAACCCACACCTCGTAGAGTATCTTCTTTGAGGTCAAGAATTGTTGCCATTGCTGTAGCAAACAAACACACGGCTGCAGTTTCTGATTTAGGTGAAGTTTTTACTTGGGGTTGCAATAGAGAGGGTCAGCTTGGTTACGGCACCTCTAACTCGGCCTCTAACTACACCCCACATGTGGTCGAATCCTTGAAGGGAAAGACCTTGACCAAAGTTTCTGCTGCCAAATATCATACAATTGTATTAGGATCTGACGGAGAGGTAACTGTTTGCTGATTATGGTCAATTTCTTCTAATTGTAAGAAACTATAGTTGCTTTTAATTAACTTTTTCTACTGCTCCTGCACCACAAATTTGGAATGCAAACATTTTACAGAGGATTAAGGCCTAATTTTTTGGGCATTGATATTGTTCTTTCCCAAAATTATGTTCCAAGTTCATCTACTTGATTTTTTTTCAGGTACATGGATATGAAACAAATATTTTATCATGATTTTATGTTATTATATCAAGTATACATAGTTATTATTTGTCACGTGTCAGTAGTTTTTTTTTTTTTTTTTTTTATAGTAGTTTTTAGTTTTCATCTTTATATTCTGATTTTCCTTGTTTTGCAGGTATTTACCTGGGGTCATCGACTTGTTACTCCAAAACGTGTAGTGATTACTAGGAATTTAAAGAAAAGTGGAAGCACTCCTTTAAAGTTTCATCTCAAGGAACGACTTCATGTAGTTTCTATAGCTGCTGGAATGGTACACAGCACGGCTCTTACAGAAGATGGTGCATTATTTTATTGGGTCTCATCAGATCCTGATCTTAGATGCCAACAGGTTCTTATTCCCCGAATTCTTCACGTCACTTATGTTACGATTTTCCTTGGACAAACTTGTTGATTTGAAACATTTCGATGCTTTCCATTGGTATTGTTTTGATAAAAACCAATAATTGTGCAGTTATATGCTATGTGCGGAAGAAATATGGTTAACATATCTGCTGGAAAGTACTGGACTTCAGCAGTTACAGCTACTGGTGATGTTTACATGTGGGATGGGAAGAAAGGTAAGGATAAGCCGCTTATTGCAACTCGGATGCACGGTGTAAAGAAGGTTACTTCAGTTTCAGTTGGCGAAACACATTTATTAATTGTGGCTTCCCTTTATCATCCTGCCTATCCTATCAACATGATTGATAATTCTCAGAAGCTCAAGTTGAATAGCAGAAATAGTACGGAAGAGTTAAATGAAGACATTTTATTTGAAGATACTGATTCCAATAATACAACATATACGGTTCAAAATGATAATCTTAGACAGAGATCTACTCCTAGCTTAAAAAGTCTTTGTGAAAAAGTTGCAGCAGAGTCTCTACTGGAGCCACGGAATGCCATACAATTGCTTGAGATTGCTGATTCTCTTGGAGCAGATGATTTGAAGAAATATTGCGAGGTACTGATAACTAATCTTAACCGCCATACAAAGTATCTGCAAGTGCAAAGACTTCGTATAAGATTTTATTGCATCTCTAGTTTTGAATTATGTTCCATCGCAAGTACACACACAGGTCAATACTATCAAAGAAATGCTGACACGTTTCCTCGTAAGATATAAATTTGGCAAGCCTGCATTTAATATGTAGCATGACGCCAATTTGATTATTAATTGTTATAAATTCAAATTTATAATTAAGCAATCCTTATTGGTATATTTAACTGGATTTGCACCTTGTACATGCTAAGGTGGGTTGCATATATACTAAAGCTTCATATTATTCACTGGTTTCAGGACATTGTTATGCGCAACCTTGATTATATATTTTCAGTTTCAACACATGCTGTAGCAACTGCAGCACTAGATGTTCTTGCGAACCTTGAGAAATTGTTCGACCAGAGATCATCTGAGCCTTGGAGTTATCGACGACTCCCTACCCCAACTGCTACACTCCCTGTCATCATTGACAGTGAAGAGGATGATAATGAGATAGAGTATCAAAGGACCTGCGACATACCCACAAAAATGTCTGCACTGAAATTGGAAAGACAAGATTCCTTTCTACAGCCCAAGGATGATTCTGATAGTGAAATCTCCAAAGTAGTTCGTGCTATAAGGAAGAAGTTGCAGCAGATTGAGATGCTTGAAACTAAGCAGTCTAAAGGACATCTTCTCGATGACCAGCAGATCGCAAAACTTAAGTCTAAACCAGTACTTGAGAGCTCACTTGTAGAGCTAGGTATTCCTGTCGAGACTTCACAGAATAGAGAGTCATCTTCTATGCTACCAGAAGGGAAAGGTAATAAGAAAGGTAAATCAACAAAAAAACAAAGGAAAAAGAGTAGCAACAAATCAAGCATAGAGCAGACAGAAACAGAATCTGTTTATTCTAAAAGTGAAGTGATCCCCGAGTCTGAAGACCTGCTGGATATTGACATCCTGACCTCTCCTAATTCAAAGGTTGGTTTCCAATGTGTTATTCATGCCATCTGCGTCGAAATATACTTTTGATGAATTTCTTTTCTCTGCTCTTAAATTCTCATGTTTTGACTGTGGAGAGCGGTTTCTACTTTTATTTGATAGGTGGAAGAGGATATCTGTAAACATTCAACAGCAGACCAGGGTGAAAAAGATTTAACTTTTGTTGTACAGAAGAAAGATGCTTCAGAGTTGCTGAACGGCAAGGGTCCGTCACCCAAGGTCTCTAAGAAGAAGAACAAGAAGGGTGGTCTTTCTATGTTTCTGAGTGGTGCTCTTGATGAAGCCCCCAAAGAGGTGTCTCCCCCTCCACCACCGACACCAAAAAATGATGGTCCTGCATGGGGCGGGGCCAAGTTTTTGAAGGGTTCTACTTCTCTTCGTGAAATCCAGGATGAGCAGAGCAAAATAATGGGTAACAAGCCAGCTGGGGTTAAAGACAAGGTGGAAGATCCTACTGATTTTGGCAGTGCGGGGAAAATAAAGTTGAGTTCATTTCTTCATTCTAGCCCGATACCTGTTGTGACAACTCGAAGTCCTCAGGCATCTGATGGAGATAAAAACACCCCTCCTTGGGCTGCTCCAGTAACCCCTCCTCAAACCTCTAGGCTGTCTTTAAGGGACATCCAAATGCAACAGGTTTGTGAATTAAGGCTACCTTTCATGATTTTAGTTCCCATGCTAACTTTGAAACACGGACACTACTCGGATTAGGCATGTTCCGTTGTCGGACACGTGTCGATGTCGGACACCGTCACAACACCAAAACTTATGATTACATTGAATTATGCCATTTTTTCAAATTATTATTGGCGTCGACGTGTCAGTGTCCGTGTGTGTCCATGCTTCATAGCATGCTAATGTGTTTGTAATGCATCCTTCGTATCAGTTGGTGCTAATTCGTTGTGCATGTAGGCCGATGCATATTTAGGGTTCATTTATTTTGTGTTTCATGTTTTCATTTTCACTTCAATCAATAAACATAAGAGAATTTAGATTCAATATTTCATCACCATTTTCTTTTACAACTTTTGAAAACAGATCTAGCATTTTCAGAAATTTTGAAAATGGCATAACATTTTCAAAATTTTAAAAAACAAAAATGTTTTCTTCCTTGCTTGTTTCATTTATTAAGAGATACTAAGATATAAAAAACTAGTTTACAAGATAAATTAAGATACTTAAACATGATATTAAGATTTTATATTTTTATTTTCATATATTCTAACAAGTGTCAAGTGTTCAATTAAGAATGTTGTTTTGATAACAGGTCAAGAAACAGCAAGGCCTATCCAGCAGTCCAAAAACTAGAACTGCTGGATTCACTATAGCTACTGGTCAAGGCTCGCCATCCGAAGCAACTGGGATGAACCGTTGGTTCAGGCCCGAAGTTGAAACACCATCCTCGATTCGTTCGATTCAAATCGAGGAAAAAGCTATGAAAGATCTCAAACGTTTCTATACCAGTGTCAAGATTGTCAAAAAGCAGCAATGTTAAGTCTCATTTCAGTGATTATTGTCTACCCTTTCTTGCTCCAAACCAATGACTGTAAATTAGTCAGTAGAAGATATAGTTTTAGTGTGTACATTTTCTGTATTTTCTTAACTAGAGTTGTATCATATGATCAAGGTTTTTCCATTTACTCATTTTCAATTGTGTCTCATGTTTTGAGACTGGTCAAATAATTGGAGTAAGCTAAGTTGCAGTCAAGGGTAGACATGGTTGGTTACATATTTTCCTTACTAAAATTACTTCCAAAGGCTCAAGAATGTCAGAATAAGAGAATATACTCATTTCCAAAAATAAGGGCTTTGTATTTTCCATACAATCCCAGCTAGAACAGTGACCCTTTTGTAGTTCCCTAAAGTTGTTCCATTTATTTGAGGAATATTAAGACTTTGGAGTGACCACAACTGTTCATACTTTTTATAAGCTCTGTATGCACACAACTTGCAACACAAATTTATTAATTTATTTGTTTTTAACAATTTTATTTTATTGTGGCTTACTTTTTATAAGCTCTGTATGCACAGAACTTGCAACACCAATTGATCAATACTTTATTAATATATTGAGTTCTCTTAAGTTTTTATATGAACTTCAATGATTAAGGTCAAACAAGGGAGATATATGCACAAGCAGTAATGAATTTGTTTGCTCCTTTGGTCTATTTCTCTTTTGCATCGAAATGCTATGTTTATGCCAGAGAAATGGGAGAACACAGAAAAATAGGGAGAATAGGTGGAAGAATATAGACCAAACAAAAAGAAAAAGGTTAAATGGGAATGTTGTGGGGCAAAGTAATTTGGAAGAAAATAGAGAGAAAGCAAAAGGTGAAAAATGCACTACAAAATGATATGATGTGCTAATCTCATGAACAATGTGTATATGAGTTGATTATAGACATCAACTATTTGATGCAGTACCAAATTGTGAGCCTCTTTGTTATAGATTTTTTTAAAATAGATTTTTATAGTGTTAAATAATTTTGTGTAAAAAATTTTTACAAAGAAACTTTTTATAAAAGCTTCAGGTGAAAATTTGGTTTGAATAATTATTCTTAAAATATTATTTTAGGTATTTGATCATTTTATTGAAACTTTTTTTGAATATCAAAATTTCGAAAAATCACTTAATTTTGAAGCTATTTCAAATAGATTTTCATAAAAATCATTTTTAAAATACAACTTTTTGAAAAAATTATGATTTTGTGTGTATATGTTATATGATGTCAAAATTAGTTTTTAAATTTAGAAAAAACGAATATAAAAAAACTTGTAATATCCTCTTCAAAAAAAAAAACTTGTAATATCCTCTTCAAAAAAAAAAAAAAAACTTGTAATATTTTGGAAAATGATTTTAGAAAATTTATTTTTAAAAATACAAACAAAAAATCCATTTTTTTAAATCTAAAACAAACAGGCCCTATATCGAACACATTTTAGTTAAAAAGAAAAATTTATTTGTTGTCGTGCACAAAGGAAAATAAATAAGTTCTTTTTTTTTTTCTGACAAAAAATTAAATAAGTTCTATTATATATTTCACTTGTGCAACATAAAACTAGTATGAGTTATATGATGCCTTAATTGCTTTTCAAAATAATGGAAACAAAGTATACGAATTGAAAGACATGATCATGCCGAATACTATTAGACTTGCTGTATGAATATAAATAGTGGATGATCTGATAGCAAAAACCCGCAAGTCTATAAAATTTACTCATAAGGTGATAATTGTTTATACTTATAAATTTATGTACTAGTATAAATATTTATATGAAAAATTGTTATCGTTAAAAGTTCAAAATAAAGAACTCAATTGATAAGGTAAGGTACGAGAATGGGTCCTCTTTTGTGCAGTTTTCATTGCAGGAGGTCAGTCCCAAATCCAACCATTCAGTTTTTAAATAAAAAAATTAAAATTGCAGTAATAATCCATTGTGGGGTTGAGATTTTACTGGACAAAATAATGTACTGGAGAGGATCCTCTCCCGGTAAGGTACGGTACGAAAACAATTAGTCAAGAAAGGTACAGACCCTCAAAACTAACATAACCATTAACATTTGCTACACAAATATTTGTAACATTAATAGCTACTATACACAAAAAGCCTTCAAATTAGACATAAGAAAGCTTCAAACACGGGCAGTGGTACATGCGTACGTGCTCCTGAAACACCAGTTCAACTTGCATCACTTACTTACTTAGATGTACTTTAGATACTCAAAAGAATTCAATAGGGCTTTGTTTGGATCAAACAATTGTATATCATGATAATCTCTTATGTACAAATTATCTTGAAGAACTTATGAAAATAAATTGAAAATAATTTATGATCATGTCATAAGTAATTTTCATAAGTTCTCGCAAATATCTCACAAACACTTATCTTAGTAAATAATAAATTCAAGGGACCTATCCGGCCTATTCCGGGGATTCATCCCTCCTTGCAAAGGGTGCGATCATTCCACGCTTGTAACGTTCATACATCTTATTATGGTCTTAAACTCTTAATGGCTAATCAAAGTCTCGATTGTCGCGTCTCTCTCACCCATTATGAGGATCCTTTGGTAGGGAGGACCACGTACAGTTCGACCCCCCGCAACTACGATCGGAAGGTGGCTAAAATTACTTGATGTCAGAATTGACCCCGAATCAGATTAGGTGGTCCAGAATTGACCCCTTAAACCACTCCCACCTCAATGGTCTTGACTCAGCACTAGGCCTATACACTCCTCTTTAAGGACTTATATATGTTATCTATATCCCTACCTCTCATTTTACACATCGATCTACTAATTTGAGCGATCGATAAAGTATTTCTAGGTATCCTCCAACTTCAATAACAACCGCTTGGACGTGACGTACTTGACGCCAACCACTCCTTTCTCATTTGGTAAGATTACGATCCAAATTCTAGTTACTAGATGAGGGTGGAGGATAGTTTGAGGAAAAGAAAACTAAAATTAAGCATGTCTTTCATGATTAAATAAATTTGTACTTGAGGGTGGATGATTGCCCTCACATATAAATATATATATATATTCAGACCATCTCATAACTGATGTGGACTCTTAACACACCCATCATGTGGGTGACCCGATCAAAAGCTTAATAGTAGGTGACTCAGCGAATCGTAGAGTAGATTCTGATACCATCTTAAAATTGAAAGTTTGGACTAACTCAAATTTACAAAATCGACTTATAACAATTACCCTCAATTATAAACATATATTTATGCCTCATCTCGCAATCGATATAAAACGGAAACATTTGAGAATATGCGACTGTGTTGATACATGAGAATATATGCAGTAGCATGTAGTCCATTAAGGAAAAACAATACTGACAATGTGACATTCTGAAAAGTAAGATCAGTCAGTGGTGACACACTTTTTCTTGAAGATGTAGATATCTCCATATGGTTGTTAGTAGTTGTTGAATTGTTGAATATAGCTTTATCTTTCCGCGTATGTGACTCCAACGACCCCCAACTTTAATTAATTTGATAATGAAGACAATATGTACCTAGCTTGTGGAGGCCCATCATGCTTTTCTTTTGCTCCTCGTTATTTTCAGTGCTTAATTGCCTTTTTCCTTTAAAGAGAAAGAAAGAGAGAGAGACTGTAAGATCTAAGCAATGAAAATTGTTTTCCTACCTATTGGCATATAATGTATGAACGTAGTCAGAATATCGATGATTGTTAAATTCAGATCAGTTAGTTCACAAAATATTAAGATTAAACAATCATCGATATACTGACTACGTCTTAGAGAATTTTGATCCCTAATTAAACAATCGCTAGTCATTCTCATTCCTCTTTATCATAAAGTTACAACTAGCCTTAGAAGAAGACAACAACATCCATCCATAGCTAGACACTTTATAATTATTGTATTGTTATAGTGACCTGTCTATCATGTTCCTTACCTTGTGAAATGTTTCTTTATTTTTAACTTTGTTTGTCTTCTATTATTTGATTTATTATTTAGTAGTGCTGTAGTGATTGGAAACTTGAGTGCTTTGCAGGCCTTAATTTGTTGGTTCTCAAACTTTGAGAAAGAGACACGCACATAAGATGGAGCCTAGAGAGAGAGAGAGAGGGAGAGAGAGAGAGAGTACATGTCACTCATAAAACCTATTAATACCTATATATAACATGGTTGGAATTTCATCATCATATATTGTTCCTTTTATTTACCCTCCTAGGGTTCCTTTTCTTTGTGAGCCCTATATATCATTGTCTTTGTTACATATTTTAAAACTTTGCTTGTTTTCAAAGAGTGAGTGAGTGAGAGATTTGTCATCAAAGGAAGGGAAAGGGGGTGTTTGGAATGAGGTTTGAGCCAAGATCATCATCAAATCATTGTTTCTTCTTCCCTTTCATTAATTTATTCTTGATTAATATTTATTTTCATATATACTATTACTATCATCTATAACTTCATGGATATGGGATGAGATGGAATATGAGAGTGATCTCGGACCAGGCTTCATTCCTCACACCTAGCTTTCCTAGTTTGTATCAACCATCAAGAAGCCGAAGGAAATATATTTTTTCTCCTTCATATGTATGATATATTCAGGTATAATCTTTTTTTCTTTCTCTCCTTCAAAAGGTATATATATATGTAATATGTATATATTTTCTTCAAGACAATATATATGGTATATATATAGATCTAAGTAGATCAATATCTTATTGTATTCTAGCTTAGACAAAATATTTTAAAGTATGTATCCTTTGATATTGAATATTGATCTATTTATTTGTTATTTTGTTTTCTTTACATTAATTATTATTTGTTCATGAGGGTTTTGGAAGAGGAAGATGGGAGTGTTTCATTCATTATGTGAATTTCTAAATGATTTAGCAACAAAGACTACGGATTTATATGCAACTTCTTAAGCTCAAAAGAACAACACATAACAAAATATATCTCAAATCTATAAAAATTGTTAATTATTTTTTTTGAAGTAATAAAATTTGTTAATTAGAACATCATCACTTTTTATATTCCAATTTTGATTTTTAGCCAATGTTGATGTTAATTTTTTTTATCGACATCCTTTTACAAAATTTAGATTTGCATCGATCCCCAACCCCTTGCGCCGCCATCTCTATCTTGATCATGTTGAAATGCATGCCAGTAGCAAGATAACCCTAATTGTTAGTGTCAAAACCTTTTTTTGAATGACCAAATATTGATGAGTTAGTGTCATAACTTTTAGCACAGGTCCCTCTTTTGTATCAAAGAATTAGCGATCCTTTCATTAAAATGAGGAACATCATAAATCTTAGAACTTGAGAAATTGGTCAAATCGGCTTGTAAGGTGAAGATTGATCTCACTTATAAACAAATCTTCATCCTATAGCAGAAACCTGATAGCAGGTAGTCCAACAAATCTTGGTGAGACTCTGATACCGTCTTAAAATTGAGAGTTAAACTTAACTCAATTCTACAAAACTGAAGATTGTTTCCACTTATAAATATATATCTTCATGTTTATATCCACGCACCAAGCCCAATAGTGCTGGTAGTGAGGGGGTGTGTTAAGAAGTCTCACATCGGTTGCGAGATGGCCTGAATATGAGTTTATAAACTAGAAACAGTCCTCACCATACAAGTCGGTTTTGTAAGGATAAGTTAGACCAGATACTCAATTCTAATAGTGACTCTCTGATTCAAAGAATGAGAGTTTAGATACTAAAGATATCTCTTGATCTCCATAGTTCAATTATGTCCGTGCTTTTTTCCCATTAACTAACTAGATGACACAAAATTAAGGTTAATTAACTTGATAAGGATGCACCAAAATGAATTTTGTGCAGTTAAAAATTACTCAAATCATCATTGATCTACGTTGTTGAATAAAAATATAAAATTGAGATTTTAAATTAATTATTATTTTCTGAAATGACTATGTAAGTCATTTCATTTTACATCCAATAGATTTGAAGTGTTGACTATAGTCAACTCCATTCCAAAATTTAAATTCAGGTCCAAAAGATACTCGGGTATAATTTTTTTTTATTTTTTTTATGCAAGGTATAAATTTGTCTATCATATATGCTTGCTTCAAATATATATATATATATATATATATATATATATATATATATATATATATATATATATATATATATATAGGAGCTGGTATCATACTTTTGTGCACTAATATACCTCGAGGTATAACCGAGATCTTTTAATTTTAGGTGTTAATATATTTTACATATGCACTAATTAGGAATCAAACCCTTGAACCAAATTATTAAAAGATCCAAGTATTTTACATTTGAGCAACATGTAACATGTTTGATGGTAACAAACTTTAACAAAATAGATTTGGTGTACTCTTTTTTTTTTTTGACAAAGGGTATGGTTTACTACTAATATCTTATTTTGATCTTAAAAACATATGGCTGAGATTATTTGCTAAAATCACAATGTAAGTCGTTTAGTTGTCTTTTTATTTTTTTTATTTTTATAGTAAAATAATGATATTTTTGCTTAAATTTTATTTTGATCAAACCTATACTTTAGAATGCAAAATCATTTTTAAGTTATTGTCATTAATTTTATTTAATATTTCTTTTTCAATTGATATAATTCGAATTTGAACTAAAAACATTACACGCCACTAGGTAAAAATAATAAGGTAGCCCACAACTAGAGATAATACAATAAGACAAACACATTCGAAACCTTTTTATAGGTCGACTCTTGATAGCTAGTGAATTCATGAACCAAATGCATTCTAACTTCAAATATACTCCCTCCAATTTTAATTATAAGTAAATTTTCACTTTTTAAATTTATTGGATAACTAATGTATTAGGTCTATAATTAAAGCCCGATATATTAATTATCCAATGAATCTGAAAAATAGATATTTACTTAGAACTAAGGCCGGAGGAAGTATATAGTACATCAATCTTTTATAACATTACACACATAAACACATTTTTCTATCATATATGCATGCTAGCTTCAAATATATCTTCAAAGCTATAGTATATCAAATTTGTACTACTATAATATGGCGGAGACCTAGGAGCCTATAACATTACACACACATAATATATGTATAATATTGTATGCGTCTCATTTTACCAATTCATGGAGCTAAAATTTGTGATGCAAGGACATTTTGTACCACAACAGAAATTTAGGAATCTCACTTCCCATTGTCTATGTAAGAAATTAATATTCGGATTCTTGGAATACACATATAGTAAAATACACACAAGTTAGAGGCATGCTTGATATGGGCAAATTATTATTTTATTGAATTCTATGCGTAAAAGCTACTAAACCACACGTGATCGACAAAGAACTATTAGTATTAGTATATCACAAAGTTATGGCGTGAAGCAACTTGAAACTTAAATCACTTTGTTTGTTTCTCCACCGAAAAGCTTTATGGACTTTGTGTGCTAGAAATTAAGAAAACGATACACGAGTCAAATAAGGACAAGTAGTGGAGATTCTACGGTGTATAAGTTAGCAATTATTATACACTATAATGAATACAAATTTTACAAAATTCATCGTTAGATTGAAAGTTTATATTATATAGGTTATCCATAAAATTTTTGAAAAAAGTTGAAAATCATTTGATATGTTATTGAGACCCATCAAAATTAACGGTTTATGGTTTTTTATTGACTATCGTTAATATTGATGAGTCTCAATGACATATCAAATGATTTTCAATTTTTTCAAAATTTTTATGGATGATCTATATGCTATAAACTTTCAATCCAACAGTGAATTTTGTAAAATTCGTATTCGTTATAGTATAATTGCTAACTTGTGCACCGTGCAGGGATGAATCCAGAAACATATCATACCGGAGGCCGAAAACTAACATACATGTTTTCTTTAAAGAGATTATTTATTTTTACATTGTCGATGTAATTTTATTTTTTTGGTATCTTTTACTAGTAAAAGGAAAGTTGAATTGCTCATAGGCCTTCATTGTGATGATGTGGCACCTCTAAAAAAACTCCATATTTTTATTGAAAATTTACCAACTTCTCTTAATTATTAAAAATATCTAAAATAAAATTTATCCTCCACAAATTAAATTTCATGTCTAATGATTAATACATGAATAGAAAAAGAAACCCCCATAATTCCAAAAGACTATATTTTGGCATATATAAAATGATAAATATGGATTAATAGAAAACATAAATGACTAAATAATTAAGAGTAACCTAAATATCCATATACTTGCCCAAATAAAAAACTTAATTCGTATATATGGATCAATAAAACATTCATACGTAAAAACCAAAAAAATATATTCATATGTCACTAAAATATGTACATATAAATTATATGTATATATAATTTTTAGTATTGTTATTAAATATATATAATCTAATTTTCTAAAAAAACCAAGATAAATCATATTAATATATTATTACACATTGCAAGAGGTTAAATCAACAATCAAACGATTAGCTTATCAAAAAAAAAAAACAATCAAACGATTAATTGCAAGGAATAAAAACAATTATGATTGACCCTTAGGTATTCATATGATGCAACTATAACTGCAAAATTATTATTATTATATTATACAATTAACTCTCATGATTGTTGGAGTTCCTTTCAATAATTATATATAAAAAAAAAACTGTATGTTTTACCACAATGGTCTTTATAAATATTGATACTCACACATCACTACTTGCCCATGGTCTCATATTTTGTAATCTTATTTTTTTTTCTTTTTTGTGTTTTCTAACCTTCTTTGTAGTAATTTCATCAAGTCATGTCTACTCTTGAGTAAATCAACTACACTATCTTATTGTTTCAAGGAAAAATGTAATTCTATTTTCAAATGTATTTTCCTCATTATTTTTTGGATAGGTTCTTTTTTTTCTTTCAAATATAGCAATGAAATGTATATTCAAGAATAACATTGCGACAATGAAAAATATATATAACTGCAATTTCTTAACTTTTTTTTAGTGGTACTTGATTTTAATAGAGAAGATTTGGAAATGTAATACAAGTTGGTCGTATGAAGCAAATTTGGAAGAATTTAATCTCTACTTGGATAGAGGTGTTTTCATATGCTTAATCATCTTGGTTAGGATTCAAATTAGTGGATTGGGCTGGTACGAAGGTTTTCAAGTTTGCAATTGAGCTAAGTTGTATTTTAATTTCTTTATTACTTTTAGAATAAACTCATTTAAGTCACTAAGAAAAATCGTAAGATTCCATTTAGTTTCTAAGACAAATATTAAAAGTATCTCACTATCTACCTTAAATTTTGTTTGATTGATGAATGAAAAGTGGCGTAGCAATTTAGTCACTACTTTACAATTTATACTTTTTTATTACACCAACATTTTAACTACTAATTTTGATATTCCATTGCTTAAAAAGACACATAAAATTAAAGATGCAAACAAATTAAAGAGAGGATAGTGGCATAAACCTCACTAAGAAAAATAAAATTAAACCAAAATAGAAAAGAAAAAGAATTAAGCATATGGTGAAAATGATAAACGAAACCACTAGCTAAATAATTCTGACAAATAAAAGGAAAAGAAATCTTAATAAGTAATATAAAATGTTATATTATATTTATCTATTTTATTATTTAAATTACTCTCTAAGCATAATAGTATTTAGGAGATAAGATATTATAGTTATGAGTGAGTACATAGTGAGATAGTCTTAAGAATAAGATGACATGTTGAATGTTAAATTCTTATAATATCATGCAAACTAAAAAAAGAAGAATAGTATTTCTTAATCTTTGTACTATCGAACAGGTGGAGGGTGTTGAAAAAACTGTTACACTAAAAAAATGACCAACCAAAAAAAATGTAAAAAAACAATAGACTTAAAAAATTGGGAATAGTAAAGTCTGGATAAAATTCCACCAAGTCAATATGTGAAAAGAAACTTCAAAAGAACGAGAGGAAAGTTTGTAGAAAAGCTACTTGATACCTTGAATTGCATAGAAGGAAATAAACAGTTACGCTATTCGATATGTAATTTTCAAAAAACGAGATCACGCGGTAAATAAAAGTATTTATATATGTGTGCCTCCAACTCTATTGAAATAAATAAGGGTTACATCAAAAATAAAAAGCAAGGCCACATTTTACTATACAATTGCAACTCATATAAAGAAAGTTACGATTACACTACTAAAATAAAATATAATGCATCTTTTCAAACTTATAAAATATTATAAGAGATCTATTACATTAAAATATAAAAAAAACTACGATATAAATCAATGAAAAATATCATTTATAAACAACTTTTTTATTTATTTGTAGACACGGGCCGGCCCAAGGGTAAAGCGACCCAAGCCCTAGATTTAGACCCCAAAAAAAAAAAATTTTGGTAAAGGATTTAGGCCCCAAATTTTTTTTTATTACCTTTATACTATAAGAAAAGTTTACAATCTCTATTAAAAAACATTTTCATCATCTCCTTTAATTAAATTAAATCATTTTAATTTTAATTATCAATATATCAAATTATCACTATATAACTTCTTACACAAGGGACCAACTAACTAAAATGAAAAATTAAATTAAAAGGGACCAACTAATATATAAGATTTATATAACCACAAAATATTCATGACTATTGAAATTCTTTCAATACTAATAAAAAAAACGTGTGTCTCTCTTCATTGCATAGTTAATTGGTTCCTAAATGAAAAATTTAATTAAAAGGACCAATATAACCACAAAATATATTCTTTCAATACTAAGAAAGAAAAAAAAAAGTGTCTAAGACTATTGGAATTCTCTTCATTTCATAGTTAATTGGTCCCTAAATGACAAATGAAAAATTTAATTAAAAGGGACCAACTATCGATATCGATTTATACATATCCATTAGAATTATCAAAAATTGGATGGATTTTCAAAAGAAATTGGAAGTGGCACTCTATAAAAAAAGTTTCTATCTCTATTAAAACATTTTCATATTTCATATAATAGAGTTACTCTAATAATAAATAATAAGCAATAATAATATATTAAAAAAAAAACTAACACAATTTATTGTTGTTTAATTGAGACAAAAATGAATTGCATGCAATGAAAGGTGGAACCATGCATCATGTTATTGTTTTATTAATTGCATTGCAATATATTATTAAAATATATATTGTATGTTACAATTCCCTATTAATGCAATTGAAAACAAAGAATTCTTGGAGACACTAATTGAATATGTAAATTTAGCTAATTATCAAACACAAGCTCTATATAAAGTTAACCCAAAAGCTAATTATCACCGCCATATTGAATATGTAAATTTACATTGAAGTCTAGCTTCTATGTTTTAACAAAATTTTAATTTATCTATCTCATGGCAAAAACTCTATGGTTTCTTTGTCTAACATCTCCATGAGAAAAAGTTATGCATCTTCACCTTCCATATGTTAAAGTTACACATTATAGTGTCTTGAATTGATTTAAAAGCTATCGTGTGCATATATATAGTTACATCATAAGTATATTGGTTTTTGTCCTTGGTAGGTGATAGTGTCTAACCTCTTAGAATATCAGGTATGTCTACATGTGATTGATTAAGAAATTGATATACATATATGTGATAGTTGTCTATTAATATGTTTGTAAATTGGAATTTTTCTAAATTAAACTTTGAGTTGAATCGATTAATATGAATATGACTATTTTTTCATGTGAAGGAGGAGAACAGGATAAAACATACTTCTATTTTTGCTTACGTTGCATCCTTGCTCCTTATAAAGCCTATGAAATGACACATCGTGTAAGGATGTGTATTTAACTCTAATGGGAGTTTGTAAACCATCATTTTTTTTAATTGATATAATGTTTGTAATTAGACAACTTTTCTTTTTCATTTATTATTTTATTAGTCTAATGTTTTAGCTTATTTGTTTCTTATTTTCTTTTTCATTTATTATTTTATATAAGGTAGAAGATTTGTATAAAAAATTGCTGATTAATAGGAATATAATTAATTTTTTTCATGTGAATAAGTTGAAGAGGATAAAAGAGACTTCTATTTATTGATTTTGAAGTGCCTTAAAATTTATATAGGTCGAGGGTATATTGAGGTTGGAGGCATTCAATTAAAAGAGGACAATCCAAATAATTTAGAAATATAAATATGTGTCTCATTTTTAAATATTATATTGTCTACAATGTGTAGGTGATCTACTTGATCTCGATCAAGAGAAATATAGAAACAAAAACAAAGTAGAAATTAAAATAATTTTTTTTTTTGTAGTTGACACTCAAGTCATGCGGTTCTTATAATTGTAATACATGCAAGAAGTATATTGATTCAACTTGACTTAGAGGTTGTCCAAATATATAATCTTCATGCATTTATCGTATAACATTTGCCTAATTCTGGATGGTTCAATATGAATATATATGAATTTTAATAGACGGTCCTATTTTAATCTACGCATGTCATCTTATTCTTACAACCATAAAATGAATCGATGAAAAGAATTGTGCTAAATACTTTTTCCTCCCACTTAGAATTGTACTAAAAACTTTCTAAATTAAATTAAAAAAAGACAAAAATTATTAAATAAAAATTGTTGATACTCATTTGTCAAAATAAATTTTAGAAATTATTAAAACCGTAGATGTTAAAATATATTTACATATATTTAGAAAATATAATCACACATATATTTAAACATATTTACACACAACTAAAATTCATCAATAATTCAAAAATTATTAATTTAATTTACATAATAATATAATTTTTTGGATAAATTAAGTACATATTCTAAAATATTATTTACGTTACGGCTGAAAATAAAATAGTGGAATATTTATAAGAATAAGATGACATTTCTTTAAGCAAATAAGAAGATGACACATGTTAAATCTTAAATTCATCTATAAGACTTTCTTTACCTTAACCAAATAATTAATCCTAAATTCAAATATATAAAATCTTCGTCCAAACTTATATATTAACAACAACAAATATTCAAGTTTATATAATATAATAAGAAAAAATAAAATAAATGTTCAAGAAAATATTAAATAAGAGGGACAAAAACTAACAATAATTTTGAAGAGACACAAACCTCGCCAAGTAAAAGAAAAACAAACCAAAAACAAAAGGACCAAGCAAAAATAAATGTGAACCAAACAATAGACTAAAAAATTGGGACTAATAAAGTTGGAATAAAATTTCACCAAGTGAATAAGTGAGAATAAACTCCAAGAGAACGAGAGATGAGTAAGTAGATAAGCTATTTGGAACCTTAAATTGCATAGAACGTAGTAAGCAAATACACTATTTGATACATAATTTTCAAAAAATGAGATCACGTGGAACAAATATGCAAAGCCACCATATATGAATCATATTCTATAATCAAAACTTATTTTAACATTTCTCATGAGCAATATTGTCTACAAGTATAATTAGGTATGCCTCCAACTCTTATTGAAAATAATAAAATAAGGAATACATCAAAAATAAAAAACAAAGTGACATTTGACTATAAAATTGCAACTCATATAAAGAAAACTAAAATCTTATATAATTACACTAATAAAATAAAAAATGATACATCCTTTCAAACTTATGAAATATTATAAGAGATCTATTACATTAAAATATAAACAAACTACGATATAAATTAATAAAAAATCTAATATTTCTAAACAACTTTTTTTTTTACTCATATACTAATATTAAACATAATCATATTTTAAAATAATATATATTATTTAACTATATGTGATTATAGTTATCACAATGATTATTTTTTTATTTATAAAAATATTTTAATTATATATTTTAATCGAACCCGTGCAACGCACGGGTTTATTCCTAGTAATGTTATAAATACGAAGTTATTCCCTCTCAACTGAATTTTTTTCATACGCATGAGTCCAATATTGAACCTTTGACCACCTACTAAAGGAACCAAACACTCTTACCACTTGGACCGATTGAATTTTTTTAATCAAAAATCACCATTTATAGGATTTTTTTAAATAAATTTAATTAAAGGGTTTTATTTTTAATATCTAACGCTTATAATTGTTGGACGGTGTAAATATTTTTATATCGTACATGCATATCAATTAACAAATGTAAATGATAAATAATAATGTAATTTTAATTATAGATTATAATTATTTTTATCAAGTAGTTCAGTAGTTAGAATTTCATTTTTAAAATGAAAAAGTAGATGTATACACTAGAGTTCGCACACCAGCCCATATATATATTACATGCAATATTCCTATAAATCGAAACATGAATTATAATACTAAGTATATATAGTATATTAGTGTTAGAGTTGGAGTGAAATATATATTATATATGTATATATAACATATGTATGTAAGAGATTCAGGGGAGGGGGTGCCTTGGCCACTGCCTGCCCCCCGCCAGATCCGTCCCTGGCATCGTGTGGAGGACTTTCTCCACTTATTCATGTTAGACAAAGCCTAATTAGACATATCAAAATCATCATTGTCATGTACGTACTCATGTACAATACATTATATTAGCTCATTAATTGGTTAATGATATATACAGGGATGAATATCAGTCCGGTTCTTTTGGGTTTCGTTGAAAATTGTCAAATCGATAAAAATTGTAATCTTTTTAGTTGGATTCAATTTCGATACATCTTCAGTTTATTTGGGTATCAGGTCGATCATATGAGTGACTTGTAGAACGAGTTGAATTTAATGGTTGAGATTGAAACTTTTTTACTACATCTAAAATTTTATTGAACCATAAATTTTTATTGTTCAAATGATTCAACACATCGTGCACAAGATAACAAAATATAAAAGAACAAAATGAACAATAAAGAGAGTGAAATACAATTACTTTGTTTAAAATTTGTTGATTCAAAGATAAAAATATAGATTAATTAGATGAGAAGTAGAAATTAAAATAGACCTAAAATATTAGAGTATATTTTCTCTCAACATATTACAAAGTTGTAAACTATATAACATTTCTCTCATGAGAGAGAGAGGATCGAGGCACTTGGACTCGAAAAAAAATTAATTTGCAACCTATCGTTTGATTGGTTTTGGTTATCAAGATATACATTTTTACTAACTCACCCATGCAACTATCGACCCGAGACCTGTACTATACTCGACTATATGTTTCCATATTCAGCCCTCCATAAAAATGTTTTATTTATCTTGTTTTACTTTTATTTCCTTTGTGCTTTCATTAGAGTAATTCTAGCTTTTGTAACAATGTGTCACAACAAATACTCTCTTTCATAAGAGAGAAAAAAAAAGAGATTTTTTTTACCAAAAAGGTGTAATTTTAATAGTATATTATCAAAGAAGTGCAATTTTTTAAAAAATTACTAAAAGGGTGTAAGTCGTCATTGTCATGTACGATTTATATACTACTTCATTTTTTTTTTTTAAACTTTTAAGCAAAGTCTTTGTTGCCATGTACGACTTTGATTTTTTTTTTCTTCAATTTTTTAATAAAAGTCGTCACTATCATTGACGACTTTCAATTTTTTTTTCTTTCACAAACTAAGAATTTAAATACTTGGTTGTTGTTCTGGACTAGACTAATGCTAGTCCACCTAGACCCTCACAAAGTCCACATGGCTTGCCCAACCACCTCCATGTCAGCATGGCACAACCTCTCCACCAAGATAGGGTAAAATTACTACTCTACCCACTATCTAAGGGTAATATCTTGGCAGTCCCTCTTAATGGGCCTTGGCTAGTCCAGCCCACTAAGAGGACCTTTGGCCCAGAGCTGGGGGCTATAAATACTCTCCCTCTTGGGAGAGCAAGGTAGACACTATTCATTATTGCAATTACTCTCTCTCTCTAACTTCTCTCTAGTATCTCTTTTGCTCTCTACCCTTACTGACTTAGGCATCGGAGCACCTGCAGGTACAACCCCCCCCCTCCGTGGATCATCCGCTCGGACTTGCTGCCTACCATCTGCTCAACGGACTTCCAGCTGGCCTTCTACCTGTTCTGATCAACAGTTAAGATCAGTTGTGTGACTATGGAGAATTTCGAGCACTCAAATATCCGTGTTCACATGTGATTGTGCCTATTGCAATGTTAATTGTGGTGCTTATATCGACCCAATTTACACACTGGACTACATCTATAAAGTTTACATACATGAATTTCATCCTCTTGGTAGTGAAGATTATTGAACTTCATATTCGGGTCCAACATTAAAACCTAAGCGTAACATGAGAAGACATAATAGGGGTAGACCCAATACAACTAGAATACATAACGAGATGGATGTAACTATTTCTAACAAAACAAGAAAATATGGTTTATGTCGCACTGAGTGACATAAAAAAATAATTGTCCCAATAAAGAGTGAATGTTTAAATAGTTTCTAAGTCTTAAAAATTATTAATGTTTGCAATGTTTACGTCTTTTATTGAATTCTTAGTTTTCAAAAAAAAAAATTGAAAGTCGTCAATGGTAGTGACGACTTTCATTAAAAATTGAAAAAAAAAAATCAAAGTCGTACATAGCAACGACGACTTTGCTTAAAAGCTAGAAAAAAAAAATGAAAGTAGTGTGTAAGTCGTACATGGCAACGACGACGTCCACCCTTTTGATAATTTTTTAAAAAACTACACTTATTTGGTAAAAAAGTCAAAAAAAGAAGAAGAAATTTAATGGGAAACTGAATATGGGCATATGGGAAACCAAACTTGTGTGGAATTGGTATCATTGTGCCTCTGTTTGGTGCCCTTGTATTGTAGCTGTTATGCTTCTTCAGACGGTACATATTAATGCTGATATAAAATTCTCTTAAATGATATCGGCCGTACATTATAGATTGGACAGTTCTGATACAATACAGCGTGAAAATTGTATTAAAATGCACAGCATGAATCTGTTTCGTGTGGAGATGGTACATTTGTTTTGATTTTTAGTACACTTATGATAGCATTTCTTTGCCAAATGTTGTGGATTTTTTTTATAGAATTCTCCTATGATGAAGGTTACTATTGTGGATTGTCAATTTTGAGTACTTGCCATGTTTTGACACATAAAAAGCAATGTAAAAGAAGAAATTGCATAAAAACAAGTTCAAATTTGATCACTATTGACTATTGTCCACTTCATTACATTGCACACATTTGATTACAAACAAAATACATACATGATAATGCAAATCTTTTTTTAAGTGACATGAAAATAGTACATGAAATACTCAAACCCATTATTACAAAGAAGGGAAAAACAAAACTACAAGCTAAAAGAAAAAACAATAAATGAGGAACACTGCAAACTGCAAAAACCAAGGGTAAAACAACCCAATACATAATTACTTAGACAATTTTGTGTACTTCCAAATGCAAAAAAATATAACAAAAGCCACAATCAAAAGCCCTAACATTCCAACATATTGTTTCCAATTCATTCTCGTCACTCGCGATTCATTCACTTGAAATCTCACAGCTTCAATATCCCGCTCTAATATGTCCTTCGCCAATAATATATCCTTCTCCAACTGATTGATTTTAGCTTCAAGATCCCTATTCATCTGAATTTTCATGGCTTCCATATCTCTCTCGTAATGATTAATAATCGCGGTTTCTTTCAACTGAACCATTCTAGCCTGGGACGCAATGAATTCGTCCTCCCACATAAAATAGTTACAATTTGGTGTATTTTTCTACAATATTGTAAGCAAAAATTAAGGCAAAATTAGATCCACAATCTCTTAATAACTTAAATCTCAGATAATACTTTAGTTTTTTTTTTTTTTTTTTCATTTCGATCTATTATGTTTTTCTATTTTACCAAAATTGTCTAGAAACCAAAAAAATTCATGTTCATCACCATTTTCATCAAAAATTTAAATCTTAAAAAACATAAAAATCAAAACTCAAATTTTCATCATAAACAACAACAAATACATTATTTACTTAACTTAAATATTAATTACTACTAAATAAAATGGTGGGTTCAAAATGTGCAATTATACTAGGGATTTTAAAATACAGCTACTCATTTACCTCATTAAAATATGTACATCCAAAGAAACGTCTGTTAGGATTCTTAGCTGTACTTGATATGAATATGACACACCTTTTTTCACAATTGCATGTAGGAGCACCATGAATTTCATGGGATGAAGAACTTCCACTCGAAGTCATTGTTTTAGTAACTTTTTTGCGAACAAATATCACATATGAATAACTTTAGCCTGCTTTTTAATTTTGAGTGTTGGATGATAATTGAGTGCTATATAAGAAGTTAAATAACATTAATATTATTATACCACACTATGTGACAAAACGGTGCTCCTTCTCAATCTTTGCACTTTTTTTTTTTTTACCACCAGTATCCGGTTCACCGGACTAATCTGATTCAAAAGTTAGTTCTGGTTCCAGCTCACTCTTAATCGTAATATCATAAATTAGTTGAATAGATGATTGGTCTAATGAAAGCTCACTAGAATAATTACAATTCAATTTTTGTACAACAAAAACAAAGGAAATCAATAAACAAAGTAACAAACCATGTATGTCCAACTTCCTTTCCATAGCATAAAGGAGCAAACGGCCTTTCAAGACTCAAGAAACTTTTTTTTGACTAGACTCAACAAACTTAAGAATTGTGTTCTCTCTAAATACAATGCACTTATTTTTTTTCTTCTTTCAAACATACCCTCTTATATAAATTTATTTTAGAATATTACTTTTGTCTTTTAATTATAAGAAAAATGATTATACCAATAAATTTGTCAAAAGTATGTACTCCCTCCGTCCCAAAATATAAGCAAAAAGTGGTCAACCAAAATGAATGTATTTGGACTAAATTTTTATCCAAATACATCCACTTTGGTTGACCACTTTTTGCTTATATTTTGGGACGGGAGGAGTATTACTTATTGATTAATGTTATGGTGTACTACCTTTTTACAAGTGATATATTATAGACTAGTGTTTAAAATTATAAAAATTCTAATAATTATCGACGAGGGACATTATAATTGTACTACATGCTTGAAGACTCCACGAGAATTCTTGTGCCAAAATTATAACTCTTTTCTTTTATCTTTTACGAAATACTGTAAAAAAAAAAAAAAAAAAACATAGGTGGATTATTACATGTGGAAGACAGGTTAATTTGTGCATCACTTAACAAGTTAGCAATGCATATGTTTTATACTCATCTATTTATGAATGAAGTATCCTTAGTAAAAACAACAGAATCAATATACTCCCCCGCTCCAATTTATAAACCAAAAAATCTTTTTTTTTTTCTTGTTACAAATTATAAGAATAAAATATCATTTTTTATCATTTTCAAGATCTACTTTATTTTCATAATCACTAATCAATAAAACTTATGTTTACATTTTTCCATAAAATTTATTTCAAGAAAAACACAAAAAATCATATTTCCAATTTATCAGTATATTTTACTTTTCTTTATAAGTGTGATTTTTTTTATTATAATTTAGGACAGAGAAAATATAATGTTTTCCTAAGATATGTCGGATCAGGATTGCTTGTTGTCCACTATTTACGCAATTTTACACGATAATAAATCTAAATTGTTAATTTAAGCAGGACCGGCCCAAGCTCAAAACTACCCAAGTTAGGGCTGTAGACCCCCAAAATATTTTAATTTTTTAATAGCCCAATAGGCCCCAAATTTATAACGTTAAAAATATTATTAATATTAAAAAAGGCCCTAAAACTGTGCATATAGTTCAACTGGCTGTGTGGAATGTTATTTAACAAAGATGTTTTCTCTTCCCACGTCCCCCATGAATCTTTTATCCCCCTTGAATTTTCAATTTTGCCCTTGAAAAAACTTCGGTTCGTAGAAACCGAAGTTTTTTTTTTGCCTTGAAAACAAATTTCAGTTTCTAAAAACTAAAATTTACTCTGAATTTATACTAGAAAAAATTCGGTTTCTGCGAACCGAATTTTTCTGCAAGGACAAAATTGGAATATTTGGGATATAAAAGATTCATGGGAGGGGGGAAAAGAAAACATCTTTAACAAAGGGTCACATGTTCAAAACTGTGCAGAGGTGCAGAGTTTTATTTTTTTAACCATTGTACTCTTATTTATTTTAATTTACTAATCAAAAGGACATTACAGAGAGAAAGTTCTTGTTTCCAGGCAATACCGACTTTAAAAAAAAATTCCCAAAAAAAGTTAAATTTTTATTTTGCTTTTATCTTACATAAAAGGCCTAATTTTAATGTTCGTTTTAGGCCTCACAGTATGTTGGGCCGGCCCTGAATTTAAGATCGGACGATCAAAATCATTTACACAATAAAAATAATCTCAATCGTCTATTCATATCGGGAGGTTGAAAGCTGTAATTGCGCAATTGAAGCTAGAAATCAAATGTCATATATGTCTATGCACTATTAAGCGGGTACAATATCAATATGGATATGATACGGACTATGCACTCATGAAGCGGATACAATATGCACAATGCATTCATGAAGCGGGTACAATATCACATGTCTATGCACTATGAGGCGGGTACAATATGGATACAAGAATTTTTTTAAAGCTTTTCACTCCTTGTAAAATGGGCGAGTTTTGCTTTACTCTCTGCAATTTTTTTTTGGAGATTTCACCTCTGCAATATGAAGATTCTCTGCTTTTAACTTTTGATTACACAACAAGGCAAGTGATATGGACATAATCTTGACGTGACACGTACAAATAGAATTTACTGAATTTTGATTTAATTTTTAATGTCACGTCAATTATTAAGTTAATTTATTATTTTTTGTTTAAAAAAATTCGGTAAATTAAAAGAAAGAAAATGTTGGTGTTTTGTTATTGATCCGTGTAACATTACTTTGCCCTAATCCCCAAATTAAGAATCGAAGAAGACAAAGTAAACCCAGAAACGGCGAACATGGACTCGAAGATGAACGAATCGAAGACGAAGATGAAACTGACGAACACGAAGAAGAAGGAAACGGCAAACAAGAAGAAGGAAACGACGAAAGAAACTGAGTTTGTGAGGAGATTTCTATTTTTGAAATATGCAAAAATTGTAAGCTTTAATAAAGTTGTAATACCAAACCAAATTTTTGAAAATAAGTAAACCAAATATTTCATTCCTTAATAAAATTGTAATACAACCGTTTGATACATCATAAACCATACTAGTGATTAGTAGTTTAGTACATAACACTCAAAAAGTCAAACCATATGACCTTATAATAAACTACCTATTTCATTGACTTGTACTCCCTCCCGACCTTAATATAAGAGAAAGTATGTTTTTTAAATTCATTGAAAATTTAATGTATCTAGTCTATATTATAAGTCAGATACATTAAATTATCAATGAATCTAAAAAACAAATCTTCTCTTATATTAAGGACCGGAGGGAGTAGGTGATATCAAACCAAATCAAAGACATCATTATTGCAACCATTACACATTGACTCAACTTCTTCCTAATTTCCTTGCCAAATTCTTTGCCAAATTTTCTTCCCAAACTCAACTTCTTCCTAATTTCCTTGCCAAATTCTTTGCCAAATTTTCTTCCCAAACTCCTTGCCAAATTCCTTGCAAATTTCCATCATCATTTCATAGTTGTCATTTGTTGCAATTTTTTGCTTTCCATTCTTCACAGCAACATCATCTAGTTCATCATCCCAAACCACACATCAAGGAGAAGAAGGAATTGAAAGCAGGAGAAGAAGCAGAGGAAAGAATGAGAGCTGAGAAGTTGAAAACAACAATGGAAGGTTTGGAAGATGAGAAGAAGGACAACATGGGTTGGGTTTTAACAAATTATACATTTCTTTTCAGCTTTTTTTTATTAAAAAATAATAATTTCACAATCATTACTGAGTTGACAATTAAAAATAAATATAAATTATATTAATTCCACGTGTACCTGCCACGCCATCTACATGGTATAGTCATACCCATTTCTAAGATCATGTGCCAAGTTGTGCAGTAAAAGGGTAAAAGGAGAGAATCTTCACATTGCAGAAGTGAAATCTAAAAAAAAATAAAACAAATGGCAGAGAGTAAAAAACTATTTACCCAAAATTTATGATAAAACGTATATGCATGTAAAATACATGCATGTAAGAATATGAGACTATAAAGTTTAGTTCAAATGCCAATTCTAATATTATTAGGTTAAATATTTTCACCCGAATTCGAGTCCACAATTTCACATTTGTGTTTGTAAGTTTCAAGTTGTGTGTTTGCAATTACATATATTTGAAACAAATCACATAAAAGAAATATGTATTGCTCCATTCTTTATTAATATATAGTAATAAAGATTTATATATATATATATATATATATATATATATATATATATATATATATATATATATATATATATATATATATATATATAGAGTCAGGATCCGTTGACACCAACTAGTTTGACACCAAATGTTACACCTCTCAATAACGTTTTAACCGATATAAATTTTATAAAATCCACCGTTGGATTGAAAGTTTACATCATATAGATCATTTGTGTAAAATTTCAGGCAAATCCAAAATCATTTGATATGCTATTGAGACACATAAAGATTAACGGCATTTAAAAAAATACAAAAACCGTTAATTTTGATGTATCTCAATAACATATCAAATGATTTTGGATTTATTTGAAATTTTACACAAATGATCTATATGATGTAAACTTTCAATCCAACGGTGGATTTTATAAAATTTATATCGGTTAAAACGTTATTGAGAGGTGTAACATTTGGTGTCAAACTAGTTGGATATATATATATATATATATATATATATATATATAATTACTGATACATATTGGATACAAATATGTTTTCTTTTTAAGAATACAAAAGTTATTTTTTGAGAAAAAATTTGATTATTTTTTGCGGTCATGTTTAATACAAAATTAAATATAAATTTTCAATTTTTTTACACTTAAAATTTGTTAAAAAATTATAAATATTTGTGGACAAATTTTAATAATACAGAGTATTATAAACATCATGAATACTATAAAAACTCATTAAAAAATATGAAGAATACAAATGAGTTGAGTATCATAGATCAAAATTCTGACGCATAGCATTTGAAGAACTCAAATTCGCCAAATTTTCTTAAAGTGAGTAAAACTAAAATTTAAAATATTTACATACGAAACAAAATTGATCTTAGCTGATCAGAAAGGATGATCGTGCCGGCGTTTGTTCTGTTGATGCCTTCGGTGAAACGGAGTGGTTGTGTACCTGGGCACTCCGACGCTCAAGTCAGTTAAGTGTGGAGTGAAGGTTTTCTCTGATGAAATTATACATACCTTGTGAATGGTAGTAAGCTGGGTATATATAGCCTTCAGCGCTGGGCCAAGACCCTTGATGACATTAATGGTTATCAAGTGGCTGCCGGAAAACGGCTGGAAAGCAATGATGGGCAGTTAATGCTCATCATTCCCGTGAACGACCGTTACAATATGTCGGGCATTGAGACCGTTGGTGCATGAGTGTCTGTCGTGGGCTGCTCCTCAATTGGGCTCATGCTAGTTGACCCACAGATCTTCCTCTGCTATTGGGCTCAAGCCCAGTCCAGAACAAAAATTTATTTAACACTATATAGTTAACAATTCGACTCTGTATTCTCTTCATGTGTGCCTATTTTCAAACCACAACTGTTCATAATTTTGCAGAGGTGAAATCCAAATCAAAGACGGCAAAGTTGCAAAAATGAATTAAATTTTGTATTTCTCAATTTATCTTTTTAAGAATATTCTAAATTAAATAAGTTAAAAACAAAAGAAGATATTCATACACCTAATTGCTTACGTTGTTATGTTATATGACATCAACATGAGACTAACTAAGTTCTTTAAAAGGCTACAAAGACAGCCATAACTCTCAAGAAAACATCAAATTAAACATGGTGAGTATTGAATCTCATTCAACTATCATCCCCTCTAAACAAACCCCTAATCCAAAACTCTACTCAATATGTGAACAAATCAAGCTTCGTACTCATGCTCCTCTCCTTTATGTCTACAAACCACATAATCACAACAACAATTCAACCTTCCTTGAAATACTTCAAAACTCTCTTAGCCAAGCTTTGGTTATTTACTATCCACTAGCTGGAAGGTTGAGTTGGATCAAAGATGGAAGATGGGAAATTCATTGCAATGCCAAAGGAGCACTTTTTTTAGAAGCCAAATGTGAAGAATTAACCGGTTTGAATCAATTGGGTGATTTTGTACCAACTAATTTGGTGTCACAACTCATACCAAACATTGATTACAATCTTCCTCTTGAAGATATTCCCTTATTGGCTGTGCAACTAACGAGGTTTCAATGTGGCGGTTTTACATTAGGTGTTGCTTTATGTCGAGCCGCCACTGATGGAACTGCAACCATGCATTTTATGAATGCATGGGCTAAGCTTGCGCGTGGGGAGACTTTGGACCCAAATGAATTTCCGTGTCATGATCGTACCTTGTTAAATTCGCGTAAACTAACACATTTTTCGTCCTTGCGTTGGCAGCACCGTGAATTTGACGCGCCTCCTATTTGGGTGGGTAGTGATTTGAATGGCAATAGAGAAGTGAGTGTTGTGATTGTGAAACTCACCAGAGAACAAGTTTCGAAGCTCAAGAAAAAAGCTAGTTCTCGCGTGAGTTTTCAATCCACCTCCAAAGATGTCCATAGGACAAAACCTTATTCAACTTTTGAGGTTATTGCAGGACATCTTTGGAAGAGTGTTACCAAAGCACGCTACATAGGAAATAATGATCAACAAACGAGGTTGTCCACGCTGGTTAATTGTAGAAATCGTTTACAACCGCCGCTTCCTAATGGTTATGTTGGTAATGCAGCATTTCCAACTGTGACACCAACTCGTTCCTTCAATGATCTTATTTGCAAACCTTTGGGGGATGCAGTTGAGGATGTTAAGAAAGCAGTTGAAAGGGTGACAGGGGAATATGCAACGTCCGCACTTAATTACATAGATAACGAGAAGAACATGGATTTGTTGAGGTATAATTTTCACTATCCGGCAAAGAGTGTGTGTAAGGGACAATATAAGGGGAACCCAAATCTTTTTGTTGTAAGTTGGATGAATTTTTCGTATAAGGATGCAAATTTTGGATTGGGAGAACCTATTTATTTTGGACCAGGATTTATGGATTCAGAAGGAAAGGCATTCATTATGAATAATAATAATAATGGTGGTGGTATTGTGGTGGCTATTTCTTTAGAGGCATCTTGTATGGATAGTTTTAAGAAATTTTTTTATGATGACATTAGAGAGATGTTTTGTAATTCTAAATTGTAGGCATAGTCAATTTTTCTAGCATGCACATGCAATGTTTGGTATTTGTATACTAGAGTTTATTTTTCAAATCATGGATAAAGTCAAAAAAAGATTTGGTTGAACCAAATTTTGTTAGTCCAATGCAGTGATTCGGTTGGCAAAGAAAGTTGTGTAATTGTTTTGAATTTTGTGTTTATATATTACTAGTATATAATTAATTTTTAAATTAAATTTTGATTTGAAAACTGTGTCAGGAAATGAAGATTTGATTAGAAAATTAGGAATTAAGGTTATTCAAATCAGTTGTGGAGCTGTGTTATTTTTGTGAACGGTGTATTTTCTGTGTATAATTATTAATTTTGTAAATGTTGACCATTCGAGTAGGATAAGATGAACATGAGATGAAGTTCATGAATTTCTTTATTTTTAATTAATTAGAAAATATTTTAAAAATTTTAAAAAAGAAAATATTTTAAAATTAAAATTATTAATAAAAGTATATTTTAGCATTTTTTTAATTTAAAAAATTATAAAAAGGACTAACATGCGCATATTTTGATAGATAAATGACATAAATGTTACCATTCTCAAAAAAAAAAATGACATAAATGTTACCAAAAATATTGTGGCAAGTGTGAGTGGTCAAGTCTCACATTGCTTAGAAAAGTGGAGGTTGAACATTTTATAAGTGAGAGGACCCATATATCTAACACCTTAAGATTTTGGGTTAAAAGTGTGGTGTCCAACTCACTTCACATCTTTCTTATGCCTCTAATAGCCTAATGGTTGCTCCACATATACTTCCTCATCTAGTTCACCATGTAGAAAGACACTTTTCACATCAAGTTGAAACACATACC
The DNA here is from genome assembly GCF_020283565.1 of Trifolium pratense. Classification (NCBI taxonomy): domain Eukaryota; kingdom Viridiplantae; phylum Streptophyta; class Magnoliopsida; order Fabales; family Fabaceae; genus Trifolium; species Trifolium pratense. The sequence goes on along the minus strand of NC_060064.1, from coordinate 11,848,201 downwards.
AGTTTTTAGCTGCTATAGCTAGTATAGTCCTTATAGTATCCCATCTGGCCACAGAAGCAAATACTTCATTGTAATCAATACCATGTTGCTGAGAGTAGCCTTTAGCTACCAATCTTGCTTTGTGTTTTTCAATTTTTCCTTGCTCATTATATTTTGTCTTGTATATCCATTTGACTCTAATTTTCTTTGCTCCAAGAGGTAAACTTGTCAGTTCCCAAGTGTCATTGCTTTCAATTTCTGCAATTTCAGTGTCCATAGCTTGTTTCCATACCTCATGCTTATAGTTGCTTCACTGTATGTTATAGGATCTTCACTTGGACTAAAGAAAGCTTGACTGTCTTTCACCAGTTTCATAGTCTCCAGTTTCATAGTCATTGAGATAGCCAGATTACTTAGATACTCTTTTCCCTAATCCATTTTCATCAATGACATTTTCTTCTTCTGAATCAGGTACAACTAGATCCATATCTTCAGTATGAGCATTACTAGCATGTTCTTCTACTTCATTTGCATTTTCACTGTGATTGTTTATATTGGATTTTTTAGCATCTTTGATAATTTAATGAGCATCATAAAGTTTATATGCCTTTGATTCTTCACTTATGACTAAGTGAATGCATGTTGTGCTCTTGTCGTCTAGCTTTTTTCTCAGATTGTCTGGTACATGTACATAAGCATACAACCAAAATTTTTGAAATGAGTTATTGATGGCTTGATTCCACTTCAGGCTTCTTCTGATGTTACATCTTTTACTGCAAAAGTAGGGCATCTGTTTAGTATATGCACAGACCAATTTACTGTTTTAGGCCAAAATGTCTTAGGAACATTTTTCTCATTGATCATGCATCTAACCATATTCATCATGGTTCTGTTTTTCCTTTCAGATACTCCATTTTGATGAAGAGTGTAAGCAGCTGTGAGTTGTCTTTTTATTCCATGAAGGTCACAAAATTCATTGAAAGCAGTTGAAGTATATTCACCTCCCGTATTTGTTCTCGGACATTGAATCATCTGCTTTGATTCATTCTCAACCATTGCCTTAAATTTGTTGAACATAGCTAGTGCCTCTGATTTTTCATTCATGAAGTAGATCCATGTTTTTCTGCTCAAGTCATCAGTGAAGGTGATGAAATATCTCTTCTTTCCATTTGTTCAGGGTTGATTGGTCCACATATATCTGAGTGAACTAGTTCCAATTTAATACTAGCTCTCCATGAGCTATTCTTTGGTACAGTTTGCTTCTGTTGTTTGTCTTTCATACAGTTTGAGCATCTTTCATTAGGTTCCTTCAATTTTGGTAAGCTAGTGACCATTTCCTTTTGAGGTAACACATTCATTTCTTTGAAACTTAGGTGGCCATGTCTCTGGTGCCATAGAGTAGCATCATTTTCTTTTGAAATTTTCATGCAGTGAGGGACTATAACTGGTGCTTTAATCACAAACATCCTATTCAAGGTCATATGTGTGGCCATAATCAAGTCTTTCTCTTCATGAAAGACTTTGCAGGTGTTATTTTTGAAGATGACAATTAGATTTTTCTGTTGTAATTGGCTCATACTTAATAGATTGTTCTTTAAACCAGGTAAATAATACATTTGTAAGAACTTGAGTAAAACCTTCAATGTGTAATTTCAAGTTACCTTTTCCTTCAACTACCATCTTTGAGTCATCATCCAATTTTACTGAATCTTTGAAGGTGTCATCATATTCAAATAGCCAATTATTATTTCCAACCACATGATTGTTGCAACCTGAATCCAAAAACCATAATTCATTTTTTGTATCAGACTCTTGAGGATCTTTGGATTTTGTTTCTTGAGCCATAGACAAAATTTCTTCTTCATCAAACTGAGCATATTTGCATTGTCTTCTTCCCAGCTAGGACAATTAGCTTGAAAGTGACCTAGCTTGTAACACTTAAAGCATTTCAACAGAGTCTTTATTGAATTTTGTACCTCTTCCACCACGTCCCCTGCTTCTACCACGACCTCTTCCATATGAATTCTCTCCTCTACCACCATATCCTCTTCCACCATCAGAGACTTTGAGAATTTGTTCTTGTTCATCCTTTTGATCTTCATTCTTTGTTCTTGAACAAGTAAGCTGCTCTGCAATTGATCAACTGTCATTGTTGTTGTATCATTTGACTCCTCAATAGAGCAAACCACATAATTGAATCTTGATGTTAAAGAATGCAAGATCTTTTCAACTATTGTGCTCTGAGTAATATTTTCACCATGACTGGTCATCTTGTTCGCAATTGCCAGTGTTCTTGAGAAGTAATCTTCAATGGTGTTGGTGTTTTGATTGGCTACATTTTGCAAAAGCCAACCAGCCAGATGCTGAACTGAGATGCTGTAGCATTATAGTACAGCATCCTGAAGCTCTGTTTTTCGTGCAGAATTTTTATTTCAAATCTGAGCCAAGATTTGCTTCAATTATATATTCAGGCACGTGCGTTTAGGCAAGACGAGACTTACTCAGCAAGTTTTATTGAAGTCGGTCAAAGGAAAGTTATTTAAAACAAAAATATAATTATATTATATTTTTGCGTTTTTTTTTTGTTTGGAACAACAGGAATTATATTTCTGAAAATAATATAGGGTTGGCCGCAATTCTCACAGCTGTACAAGTCTGAAGACCTAACTTGGACATCAAGACAATTGAAGACTATAAATATGTGAAGCCTCAAGGCTATTGAACTTGCGATTTCTAAACCTTGTATTTCATAAAGCGTGCGTTTTAAGGTTTAGTGTGTGTGTCTTTTGTGAGCCTTTCTTGTATCGTTTTGATGCAAGTTTAGGACTGTGTTTGTGTTGTTTATTGTAAGCTGCTCCTAAGCTTTTAAGCACGGAGTTAGTTTGTGTGATTCACTCATAAGCTTTTAAGCAAGAGTGTGGTCTAGTTTCTAGGAGAGTGTCTCCATCCTTATCGTTATTATTGACAGCAACATAGTGCGTGTTGTTAGAGGGAATTTGGGACGGGGTCTCATTATCTAAGAGGTTCTTAGGTAGGATTGCACGGGTAGTGTCTAGGTGATAAGTCAAGTACCGGGTGTTGGTCGAGGGCTTTGAACTAGAGCTATTATAGTGGATTCATTCCTGGATTGGTATCCCCCAGAGTAGGTGACGTTGCACTGAACTGGGTTAACAATTTCCTGTCTTATTTATTGTTCTGCAATTTATTTATTTATTTACTGTGTTCTGCGACTGTCGTGCTGCAACGTGTGCTATAGCATCTTGTGCAGCATTGTGTTCACTGCGTGCCAGATTTCAATTGGCATCAGAGCAGGCACCCTTTCTGGTTATAGGGTGAGCTCCAGGGAAAATGTCTGGCAACATTGAAAAGGAAGGAGGGCTTGTAAGCAGACCACCGCTTCTAGTTGGTGTCTCCAACTATGATTATTGGAAATCACGCATGATTGCTTTCCTAAAATCTATGGATAGCAAAACTTGGAAGGCTGTTCTGAAAGGATGGGACCCCCCTGTGGTCATTGACAAGGATGGAAAGCCAACACTTGAACTAAAAGCTGAGGAGGACTGGTCTAAAGAAGAGGATGAGCTTGCTTTGGGAAACTCAAAAGCATTATATGCATTATACAATGGGGTAGATAAGCACATCTTCAAACTAATCAAGCAATGTGTCTCAGCAAAGGAAGCTTGGAAGATTCTTGAAACTGTTCATGAAGGTACTCCTCAGGTAAAAATGTCTAAATTACAGATTCTTACTACTCAGTTTGAAAATTTACGTATGAAGGAGGAGGAAACAATTCAAGATTTTCATATGACTATTCTAGACTATGATAATCAATTTGATGCTTTGGGGGAGAAAATTCCCGAAGAAAAGTTAGTAAGAAAAATGCTTAGATCACTTCCAAAGAAATTTGATATGAAAGTCACAGCTATAGAAGAAGCCAAAAACATATCTCAGATGAAGCTGGATGAACTGGTTGGATCACTCCAAACTTATGAAAGTGTTGCAAATGGAAGAAGTGAAAAGAAAAATAAGAGCATTGCTTTCTCATCCAAAAATAATGAAGAAGAACTGGAGGATGAAGAAGAATCTAATGAGAGTATCTCTGAGGCCATGGTGTTATTGGGAAAACAATTCAACAAAGTTCTGAAACGAATGGATAAAAGACCCAGATCTAATCTCAAAAACAATGCTCCAGGCACTATGCGCAGCAATGAAAATCAAGGGAAACCAAAAGGTGATGAAAAATCAAACTTAAACAGAAACATTCGATGTCATGAATGTGAAGGATATGGTCACATCAGACCTGAGTGTCCAACATATCAGAAGAGAGCAAAGAAAGGGCTAACTGTCAGTTGGTCTGAGGATGATGACTCAGAAGATGATACAGCATCTGTAACTGCTAAACACATCTCAGTCCTGACAGGTATTGTTACATCCGATACAGAATCTGATGATGGAGAGGTAACCTATGAAGAGCTTGCTGCATCCTACAAGGAACTTTGTCTTAAAAGTGAAGAAATCTGTAGGGTTATTGAGAAACAAAAGGTAACCATCAATGAGTTAAAAGCAGAAAAATCCGAGAATATCTCAAAAATGGAGGAACTTCAAAAGAAGGTAAATTTTCTGTCCTCTGATCTTGAGATCTGCAGGGTTATTGAGAAACAAAAGGTAACCATCAATGAGTTAAAAGCAGAAAAATTTGAGAATATCTCAAAGATGGAGGAACTTCAAAAGAAGGTAAATTATCTATCCGCTGATCTTGAAGAAGCTAAGGAAGTCATTGAAAAACTAAATACTGACATTTGGCGGCTGAGAAAATTCTCTGACATGTTGTATAAAGATGATGAGCATCTTGACAAACTTCATAAGGCTGATGGACAACTGGAGGAAATCTTAGAGAAAAATGTTCGAAAGCCTAGAAATATTGGGCTTAGCTATGAGAATGTCAACAAATTCAAAAATTACAGTCCTGACCTCATGTACATGGAGCCTAAAGAAACTCAAAAGCAAAGGATGCCTCATCAGAAGCCGCAGCATCATCAGCAGCATCCAATGTCAAGAAATAGAAGAAAGCACCATGCTTGGAGATGTCATTATTGTGGTAGAAAAGGGCACATAAGACCTTACTGCTACAAACTATATGGGTACCCTAACAGACGTCCTCAGCACAAACCTGTTTCCACAACTGCCCCTACTCAACAAGAATGGAAACCTAAAGGTGAAAATGAGAAGAAAAGTGATACAACTCAGCCTGAGGAAGAGATTACTGCTCTGATTGCTCACACATCACTTAGAGCTTCATCAAGGGAAGACTGGTACTTCGATAGTGGGTGTTCAAGACACATGACTGGAATAAGTAAACTTCTTGTCGGTATAAAGTCTTATTCAACCAGCTTTGTTACCTTTGGTGATGGTGCTAAAGGAGAAATTGTTGGGATAGGGGAGCTCAGAAGCAATAGCTTGCCTAAACTAAACAATGTGCTGTTAGTAAAAGGATTGACTGCAAATTTGATAAGTATTAGTCAACTATGCGACCAAGGAATGAAAGTAAACTTCACCAAATCTGAATGTCTAGTTACAAATAACGAAGGTGAGATTTTGATGAAAGGTGTCAGATCAAAAGACAACTGCTATCTATGGGTTCCCCAAGAAGAAGCAAATATGTCAACATGCTTAATCACTAAAGAAGATGAAGTAAAACTATGGCACCAAAAGCTTGGTCATCTTAATCTAAGGAGCATGAAGAAAGCAATATCTAAAGAAGCCATCAGAGGACTGCCAAATCTCAAAATTGAAGAAGGTAGCATATGTGGAGATTGTCAGATTGGAAAGCAAACCAAGATGCCACACCCAAAGCTGCAGCATCTTACCACTACCAGAGTTCTTGAATTGCTACACATGGACTTGATGGGACCCATGCAAACTGAAAGCTTGGGAGGAAAAAGGTACGCATATGTTGTTGTTGATGACTTTTCTAGATACACCTGGATAAATTTTATTAGAAAGAAATCAGAAACCTTTGATGTGTTCAAAGATCTATGTATTCAACTTCAAAGGGAGAAAAACAATGTGGTATTAAGGATCAGAAGTGATCATGGTAAGGAGTTTGAGAACTCCAGTTTTTCTGACTTCTGTGCCTCTGAAGGCATCATACATGAATTCTCATCTCCCATTACACCACAACAAAATGGTGTAGTAGAAAGGAAAAATAGAACTATACAAGAGTCTGCAAGGGTAATGTTACATGCAAAGAAGCTTTCACATGGTTTTTGGGCAGAAGCTATGAATACTGCCTGCTATATTCATAATCGTGTCACCCTGAGATCCGGAACAACAACTACTCTGTACGAATTATGGAAGGAGAGGAAACCTACTGTTAAGCACTTCCATGTGTTTGGTAGTAAATGCTACATCTTGTCTGATAGAGAACCAAGAACCAAAATGGATCCCAAAAGTGATGAGGGCATATTCTTGGGATACTCAACAAATAGTAGAGCCTACAGAGTATATAATAATAGAACCAAAACCATGATGGAGTCTATAAATGTGGTAATAGATGACACCTCAAGTGAAACTGCTGACGATGATGCAGAAGATGCTACAGCATCTATAACAGGTGATGTAGATTGTGAGGCTACTAATGAATCAATGAATGATCCAGAAGTTACTGCATCTGAACAAATCTCTGCTACTCCAAAGAAAGGACCTTCTACTCGTACTCAAAAGAATCATCCTACAGACCTGATTATTGGCAATCCCAATCAAGGAATTACTACTAGAAGGACACTTGACTTAGTTTCTAATGCTTGTTTTGTGTCTAAATTTGAGCCAAAGAATGTGAAGGAAGCTCTGACTGATGAGTTCTGGATAAATGCTATGCAAGAAGAGCTAAATCAGTTCAAGAGGAATGAAGTTTGGGACTTGGTTCCTAGACCTGAAAATGCAAATGTAATTGGTACCAAATGGGTCTACAAGAACAAGTCTGATGAAAGTGGAACTGTGACCAGAAACAAGGCAAGGCTGGTTGCACAAGGATATTCACAAATTGAAGGGATAGACTTTGATGAGACTTTTGCTCCGGTTGCTCGTCTTGAATCCATTAGATTACTTCTAGGAGTGGCATGCATTCTAAAATTCAAGTTATTCCAAATGGATGTGAAAAGTGCATTTCTCAATGGGTACTTAAATGAAGAAGTATATGTGGAACAACCAAAGGGGTTTGTTGATCCAAGCTTTCCAAATCATGTTTACAAGTTAAAGAAAGCTCTTTATGGATTAAAACAAGCACCTCGAGCATGGTATGAAAGATTGACTGAGTTCCTTATTAGTCAAGGCTATAGGAAAGGAGGAAATGACAAGACTCTATTTGTGAAAGAAGATCAAGGCAAATTTCTAATAGCACAAATCTATGTTGATGACATTGTATTTGGAGGAATGTCTAATGAGATGGTACAGCATTTCGTGCAGCAAATGCAGTCTGAGTTTGAGATGAGTCTTGTAGGTGAACTAACCTACTTTCTTGGGCTCCAAGTAAAGCAGATGGAAGATACTATTTTTATCTCCCAAAGCAAGTATGCAAGAAATATAGTGAAAAAGTTTGGTATGGAAAGTGCTGCTCATAAAAGAACACCTGCAGCAACCCATTTAAAGCTTACCAAAGATGAAAAGGGAGTTGACGTAGATCAAAGTCTTTATAGAAGCATGATAGGGAGCTTATTATACCTTACAGCCAGCAGGCCTGATATTACTTTTGCTGTAGGAGTATGTGCTAGGTACCAAGCTGAGCCAAAGATGAGTCATCTTGCTCAAGTGAAAAGAATTCTGAAGTATGTGAATGGTACATGTGATTATGGGATCTTGTATACTCATGGTGAGAATTCCATGCTAGTAGGATATTGTGATGCTGATTGGGCAGGTTGTGCATATGATAGAAAAAGCACCTCAGGAGCTTGTTTCTTTTTAGGCAATAATCTTATATCTTGGTTCAGCAAGAAACAGAACTGTGTATCTTTATCTACAGCTGAAGCTGAGTACATAGCTGCTGGTAGTAGCTGCTCCCAGCTATTATGGATGAAACAAATGTTGCTGGAGTACAATGTGGTACAAGATGCTATGGCATTGTACTGTGACAATCTTAGTGCCATCAATATATCAAAGAATCCTATCCAACATAGCAGGACGAAGCATATTGATATTAGACACCACTTTATTAGAGACCTAGTTGAAGAAGGTACTGTAACTCTTGAGCATATTTCAACTGAAGAACAACTGGCTAATATATTTACTAAGGCTCTAGACGCAGTTCAATTTGAAAAATTGCGAGGCAAACTTGGTATTTGCCTGTTTGAAGATTTGTAGCAATTACAGCATAAAAAGCGTGCAGTTGAAGTGTTTCTCCTCACTTCATTCATTGGTGCACGCAAATCAAGGGAAGTAATCAAAAACTTCCATAACTTCTTTTCACGCGCTACAACCTTTTATTTTCTCTTTCACACTATCTCTCCCCATTCTCTCTCTCCAACAACCACTCAACTTCTCCTCTCAACCTCCATTGTTGAAAACCTTCACTCACAAATACTAACCACCATGTCAAGCTCTCAAACTCCATCTCCTTCCAAGAACGACAAAACTCTTCCGGCACAAACCACCATATCACCCTCATACGATTGTCTCCCTCAACAAATCACCGTCGCGTATCCTCTCACTACCATTTTTCCTGAGGAAACAACGAAGAGAAAGAAGATTTCAGCGAAGAAGACAACACCAAAGAAAAGTTCTAAACGAACTCAATCCACTTCGCGTGCGACATCTGCTTCGAAACAAACGGGTAAGAAATCGAAATCCACTCCTAAAGCTGTTCATACAATGCGTGAATTGTATCTTGATAATCCTGCTACTGCAAATGTTGATGTGAATGTTGAAGCATCTGATTCTAGTAAGAAGAATTTAAGTTTGGAATTGGATTTAACTGAAACCCTAGGATTAGAAAAACCTAGGTCTGCTGAGAAATTGGGGGAAACCTCCTTGGAAAACCCTGATGTTGTTGTTGATAATATTGGCGCTAACTCTAAGGCCAATCTTGTGTCTGAGATGACAGTTGATGAAAATACAGGTTCTGGGCTAGATGCTGCAAATGATGCTACAGCATCTGCAGCACATATTGATATTAGTACTTCTGTAGTCCCTGAGTCACCAAACTCTCCTGTGGCTCCTGTTCATGAAAAAGGGACTGAAACCACCATCCCTGCTGATGTCATTACCCAGGATAAGGGTAAAACTGCAAGTATGCCTGATACAAGTGAGGCAAATGAAATTGATGTTGAAAGTCTTCAATACAAGAGTACTCCTAGGGCTGGTATATCTAGGAGGCTAAGAAGTAATGCAGGAAAGGATATAGCCACTCCTTCTGAAGCCACCAAAACTAAAATTGGACCTAAGAAACGGTGGAGCAAGGTAACTGTACCCTCTGAAAGTAAGAAGAAGATTGAGAAGAGAAAAATTGTCTCCTCTAGTGACTCTGATTATGAGGAAGATCAAGATGCTGGAGCATCTCCTGAAGCATCCCCTGCAGCATCTTCTCAGAGGTCTGCCAAGAGAAAAAGGATGGCCCCTACTGTCCCATCTGTACCTATTGACAATGTGTCTTTCCATTGTGTTGAATATGTTGACAGGTGGAAGTTTGTAGTCAAAAGAAGAATGGCCATTGAGAGGAACCTAACTGAAGAATTTTTGAAATGTCAAGACATTGTGAAATTGTTAGAGGAAGCAGGACTGCTGAAAACTGTATCTGAGTTGGGTAAATGCTATGATAAGTTGACTAGAGAATTCTTGGTAAACATCCCAGCTGACTGTGATGATCCTTTAAGCCCTGAATACTTAAAGGTGTATGTAAGAGGCAAATGTGTTGATTTCTCACCAGTTGTCATCAACGAATATCTGGGAAGAAGTACTGCTCCTGCAGCTGAATTAGAGACATCTATGAATGAGATATGCAGGACCATCACTGGTGACAAAGTGAGAGCATGGCCAAGGGCTGGCAAACTTTCTGCTGCTAAATTAACCACAAAATATGCTCTGCTGAACAAAATTGGTGCAGCCAACTGGGTCCCCACTACACACTCCAACAGTGTAGCTACAGGTTTGGCCAAATTTATCTATGCCATAGGCACTGGTACTGTTTTTGATTATGGCACTCATATTTTTAATGCAACAATTCTTCATGGCTCTTCCACTGCTGTAAAAATGCCAATAGCCTTTCCCACTCTGATCTGTGGTATTATCTTGTCTCAACATCCTGACATCTGCACTAACTCTGATGTGCCTGTCTCTAGACCCTCAGCCTTAACCATGGATTTTAGACTATTGGAAGGGAAACATGCTGCAGTCATTGCTGTAGCATCTTTGAAGACACCAGCTGTTGGTATGACCAAGAGACAAATGATTGCTAATCTCAGGGAGGTTAGTAATATGCTAAGTGAGAAGAAGGAGCTGGTAGATGGTGTAATCCAAGCCTTGGAGCTTGAGCAGTCACAGGCAAATGAGGATGGAGTTGGTCCTTCCCATGGTGTTTCTCATGATGATGATCTTGCAGGTGGTGACACTGTAGAAGAGGAGATGGCTTCTGATGAAAGTCCCTCAATATGATCTGTTTCCTTCTGTAACTTTTTCTTATCTTGGATGTTATTTTTTGAAGGCTTAGGCCTCATGGTTTGTAATCTGTACTATGTGATCCTCTATGATCTGACTCTCTGTGACTTTTAGCTACTTGGTATTCTATGGTTCTTTGTTATGCTCCTGTTCTGTGGTACTGACTTTATTTGTCAGAATTTATGGCTAAAAAGGGGGAGTAAAAAATGTGAAATGTGCATGATGTGATGAACAATGCTATAGCATCTAGTATAGCATGTTTTATGTGATATGCATAATTTGAGGGGGAGTGAAAGTTGTTTATGCATATATTGAGGGGGAGTAGGTAGAATTTATTTTTCTACTACTTTTAATATGCATGCTTATATAGGAATTTATTTTTCCTATTCTCTGTGGCGTTGCTTAAATTTTAAGGAGTCTATTTCTCCGATCTTGAATCCACTATGTGAGAGTTTATTTCTCTCTGTCTGTACTTTGAGGCTAAGATGTGTTATGTTCCGCTGTTGCATGCCTCTGATGCTTACGTGCTAGCTATCTATTCATCTGATGAATTCTTTTACTTTCTTTCCTAGTTGTGTGCGTATGTTGACTCGAAGGAAAGTTCAAATAGCTTAGCATCGTTCTACTTTCTTTCCTAGTTGTGTGCTTATGTTGACTCGAAGGAAAGATTAGACTGTATCTCTCTATGCACTGGCCTAAGGTTGTTTTAGCCAAAATTTGCCAAAGGGGGAGATTGTTGGTGTTTTGATTGGCTACATTTTGCAAAAGCCAACCAGCCAGATGCTGAACTGAGATGCTGTAGCATTATAGTACAGCATCCTGAAGCTCTGTTTTTCGTGCAGAATTTTTATTTCAAATCTGAGCCAAGATTTGCTTCAATTATATATTCAGGCACGTGCGTTTAGGCAAGACGAGACTTACTCAGCAAGTTTTATTGAAGTCGGTCAAAGGAAAGTTATTTAAAACAAAAATATAATTATATTATATTTTTGCGTTTTTTTTTTGTTTGGAACAACAGGAATTATATTTCTGAAAATAATATAGGGTTGGCCGCAATTCTCACAGCTGTACAAGTCTGAAGACCTAACTTGGACATCAAGACAATTGAAGACTATAAATATGTGAAGCCTCAAGGCTATTGAACTTGCGATTTCTAAACCTTGTATTTCATAAAGCGTGCGTTTTAAGGTTTAGTGTGTGTGTCTTTTGTGAGCCTTTCTTGTATCGTTTTGATGCAAGTTTAGGACTGTGTTTGTGTTGTTTATTGTAAGCTGCTCCTAAGCTTTTAAGCACGGAGTTAGTTTGTGTGATTCACTCATAAGCTTTTAAGCAAGAGTGTGGTCTAGTTTCTAGGAGAGTGTCTCCATCCTTATCGTTATTATTGACAGCAACATAGTGCGTGTTGTTAGAGGGAATTTGGGACGGGGTCTCATTATCTAAGAGGTTCTTAGGTAGGATTGCACGGGTAGTGTCTAGGTGATAAGTCAAGTACCGGGTGTTGGTCGAGGGCTTTGAACTAGAGCTATTATAGTGGATTCATTCCTGGATTGGTATCCCCCAGAGTAGGTGACGTTGCACTGAACTGGGTTAACAATTTCCTGTCTTATTTATTGTTCTGCAATTTATTTATTTATTTACTGTGTTCTGCGACTGTCGTGCTGCAACGTGTGCTATAGCATCTTGTGCAGCATTGTGTTCACTGCGTGCCAGATTTCAAATGGATTCACCAATCTTCATGTTCAATATTTCAAATTCTTTTCTCAGTTCCTGTAATTGTGCTCTCTTAACTTTGGTTGAACCCTGATACTTTTGACGCATAGAGTCTCATATCTCCTTGGCTGAGCCTCGCGTAAGAATGGTTTCAAGAATTGATCTATCAATTGCTTGAAACAAGTAATTTTTGGCCTTCAAATCTTTCAATTTGCTTTCATTCGCAGCTTGAATTTGATCTTGTGTTGCTCCTGCAGAAGCCATAATTACTCCATCTTCTATGAGACTCCAATACTCCTTGGATCTCAACAAGTTTTCCATAAGCATGGATCAGTTTTAAAAAAATGATTTTCTTTTGAAAAAATTTAGAGACTCTTTTTTAGAGATTTTAGATAAAAAAACCCTAAAGCTAATTTCTGTTTGTTTGCTATCATAAATTTATTTATTTTTTAAATGTGAAGCTCTTACATTTAGATTCCTTAGTTTTTTTTAAAACATAAATTAATTTTAGAAAAGCTATTAGGATTAACTTTTCATTTTGGGGTTAAAAATGATTTTCTACAAAAATCTATAACAAACACTATTAAAATGATAAAAATAGCTATTAGGTTTAACATGTCTAGATATCCGCCCTGATACTCCCACATAGCACCGCATGCAATCCCACCTAACAAGCCATCAACACTTCCATGTAGGGCTAGATATGTTTAATCTCAGGATCCGTATAAGTTGGACCAATACATCTATTGGTCCATTTTGGACTCATCAATTTTTAACCATAGATTTAGTAGGATTTACAGATTTTATGGTAGTGTATCCACACATAATTACTCTCTCCTCTTCCATTTCTCTCTCATCTTTATGCTCTCTCATCTTCATCATCAACAACACAAATCCTATGAATATCAACTATCTATAACATTGCCGATTCAGAAAAAAAGAAAAGAAAAAAATTGTTTCACTGGAAATCAAACAAGCTTTTAAACTCAAAGAATTTCTCTCATCAATTAACATTCAATACTAGAATTCTGTCAACAACAAAAAAAACATTACTAGAAGGATTTTATTTTTTAAAAAATAACTTAACCATTAGTATTTCACATTAAGGAAGAATCTCTTAACACAGCAACTTATTAACAAATTACTAAAAAAATATTTTTTTTTGTGATTCCTTAATCCTTATGTTGGTTTAAGTTGAATGATGTTTGAATTTCTATGGTCATACTGCAAGTGAATTATTGATGTTACTGGAAAGAGATGAGATGAGAGAGAATAGATAAGAGAGAGAAAAATATTTTGATATAGATAACGCATCATAAGATCCATGAGTCTACTTAATCTAACGTTTCTCATCATTTGTCCAACATGCACCAATACATGAATTGGCTCATGCTAAACGGATCCTTAATCTCAAGCCATCAACACAAATGGACTCAAACCGTTACAAAAAAGGAAAAAACAAAACTACAAGCGAAAAGAAAAGTGTTCTACAATATTTTTCACTTTTGGCAACGCCTCATAAGTGTAGCTAAAAGCATGAAAACTATCATACATTGAGTATACGGGCGTTGCCTATAGACAACAATTTTTTTACTTTCGGCCCAGGGTAAAACAGCTCTAATCTTAATACATTATTACTTAGACTGTAATTTGTACTTCCACCAAGTCCAAAATGATATAACAAAAGCCACAATCAAAAGCCCTGACACTGTACAAGTACAACATGGTTTTCGATTGCTTATTGTCACTTGTGATTCATTCATTTGAAATCTCACGACTTCAATATTCCTCTCTATTATATTCATCTCCAATTGATTGATTTTAGCTTCCGCAACCCTATCCATCTGAATTTTCATGACTTCCATTTCTCTTTCATAATGATTAATAATCGCAGTTTCTTGTAGCTGAACCATTCTAGCTTGCAACACAATGAATTCATCCTCCCACATGAAGTTGTTACAATGTGGCATGTTTTTCTACAACATCATCGGCAAAAAATTAATAATACATACATTGTTTAATATCTCTTCTTTCCATTTGTTCAGGGTTGATTGGTCCACATATATCTGAGTGAACTAGTTCCAATTTAATACTAGCTCTCCATGAGCTTTACTTTGGTACAGTTTGCTTATGTTGTTTGCCTTTCATACAGTTTGAGCATATTTCATTAGGTTCCTTCAATTATGGTAAGCCAGTGACCATTTCCTTTTGAGGTAACACATTCATTCCTTTGAAACTTAGGTGGCCATATCTCTGGTGCCATAGAGTAGCATCATTTTCTTTTGAAATTTTCATGCAGTGAGGGACTATAACTAGTGCTTTAATCACAAACATCCTATTCAAGGACATATGTGTGGCCATAATCAAATCTTTCTCTTCATGAAAGACTTTGCAGGTGTTATTTTTGAAGATGACAATTAGATTTTTCTGTTGGAATTGGCTCATACTTAATAGAATGTTCTTTAAACTAGGTAAATAATACATTTGTAAGAACTTGAGTAAAACCTTCAATGTGTAATTTCAAGTTACCTTTTCCTTCAACTGCCATCTTTGAGTCATCATCCAATTTTACTGAATCTTTGAAGGTGTCATCATATTCAAATAGCCGATTCTTATTTCCAACCACGTGATTGCTGCAACCTGAATCCAAAAACCATAATTCATTTTTTGTATCAGACTCTTGAGGATCTTTGGATTTTGTTTCTTGAGCCATAGACAAAATTTCTTCTTCATCAAACTGAGCATAATTTGCATTGTCTTCTTCCCAACTAGGACAATTAGCTTGAAAGTGACCTAGCTTGTGACACTTAAAGCATTCAACAGAGTCTTTATTGAATTTTGTACCTCTCCCACTACGTCCCCTGCTTCTGCCACGACCTCTTCCATATGAATTCTCTCCTCTACCACCATATCATCTTCCACCATTAAAGACTTTGAGAATTTGTTCTTGTTCATCCTTTTGATCTTCATTCTTTGTTCTTGAACAAGTAAGCTGCTCTGCAATTGATCAACTGTCATTGTTGTTGTATCATTTGACTCCTCAATAGAGCAAACCACATAATTGAATCTTGATGTTAAAGAATGTAAGATGTTTTCAACTATTGTGCTCTGAGTAATATTTTCACCACATAATTTGCATTGTCTTCTTCATCAAACCTTAGTTTTTTTTAAAACATAAATTAATTTTAGAAAAGCTATTAGGATTAACTTTTCATTTTGGGGTTACAAATGATTTTCTACAAAAATCTATAACAAACACTATTAAAATGATAAAAATAGCTATTAGGTTTAACTTGTCTAGATATCCGCCCTGATACTCCCACATAACACCGCATGCAATCCCACCTAACAAGCCATCAACACTTCCATGTAGGGCTAGATATGTTTAATCTCAGGATCCGTATAAGTTGGACCAATACATCTATTGGTCCATTTTGGACTCATCAATTTTTAACCATAAATTTAGTAGGATTTACAGATTTTATGGTAATGTATCCACACACAATTACTCTCTCCTCTTCCATTTCTCTCTCATCTTTATGCTCTCTCATCTTCATCATCAACAACACAAATCCTATGAATATCAACTATCTATAACATTGCCGATTCAGAAAAAAAGAAAAGAAAAAAATTGTTTCACTGGAAATCAAACAAGCTTTTAAACTCAAAGAATTTCTCTCATCAATTAACATTCAATACTAGAATTCTGTCAACAACAAAAAAAACATTACTAGAAGGATTTTATTTTTTAAAAAATAACTTAACCATTAGTATTTCACATTAAGGAAGAATCTCTTAACACAGCAACTTATTAACAAATTACTAAAAAAATATTTTTTTTGTGATTCCTTAATCCTTATGTTGGTTTAAGTTGAATGATGTTTGAATTTCTATGGTCATACTGCAAGTGAATTATTGATGTTACTGGAAAGAGATGAGATGAGAGAGAATAGATAAGAGAGAGAAAAATATTTTGATATAGATAACGCATCATAAGATCCATGAGTCTACTTAATCTAACGTTTCTCATCATTTGTCCAACATGCACCAATACATGAATTGGCTCATGCTAAACGGATCCTTAATCTCAAGCCATCAACACAAATGGACTCAAACCGTTACAAAAAAGGAAAAAACAAAACTACAAGCGAAAAGAAAAGTGTTCTACAATATTTTTCACTTTTGGCAACGCCTCATAAGTGTAGCTAAAAGCATGAAAACTATCATACATTGAGTATACGGGCGTTGCCTATAGACAACAATTTTTTTACTTTCGGCCCAGGGTAAAACAGCTCTAATCTTAATACATTATTACTTAGACTGTAATTTGTACTTCCACCAAGTCCAAAATGATATAACAAAAGCCACAATCAAAAGCCCTGACACTGTACAA
Organism: Trifolium pratense; assembly: GCF_020283565.1. NCBI lineage: Eukaryota > Viridiplantae > Streptophyta > Magnoliopsida > Fabales > Fabaceae > Trifolium > Trifolium pratense. The sequence goes on along the minus strand of NC_060064.1, from coordinate 11,831,475 downwards.
GTACAACATGGTTTTCGATTGCTTATCGTCACTTGTGATTCATTCATTTGAAATCTCACGACTTCAATATTCCTCTCTATTATATTCATCTCCAATTGATTGATTTTAGCTTCCGCAACCCTATCCATCTGAATTTTCATGACTTCCATTTCTCTTTCATAATGATTAATAATCGCAGTTTCTTGTAGCTGAACCATTCTAGCTTGCAACACAATGAATTCATCCTCCCACATGAAGTTGTTACAATGTGGCATGTTTTTCTACAACATCATCGGCAAAAAATTAATAATACATACATTGTTTAATATCTCTTCTTTCCATTTGTTCAGGGTTGATTGGTCCACATATATCTGAGTGAACTAGTTCCAATTTAATACTAGCTCTCCATGAGCTTTACTTTGGTACAGTTTGCTTATGTTGTTTGCCTTTCATACAGTTTGAGCATATTTCATTAGGTTCCTTCAATTATGGTAAGCCAGTGACCATTTCCTTTTGAGGTAACACATTCATTCCTTTGAAACTTAGGTGGCCATATCTCTGGTGCCATAGAGTAGCATCATTTTTTTTTGAAATTTTCATGCAGTGAGGGACTATAACTAGTGCTTTAATCACAAACATCCTATTCAAGGACATATGTGTGGCCATAATCAAGTCTTTCTCTTCATGAAAGACTTTGCAGGTGTTATTTTTGAAGATGACAATTAGATTTTTCTGTTGTAATTGGCTCATACTTAATAGAATGTTCTTTAAACTAGGTAAATAATACATTTGTAAGAACTTGAGTAAAACCTTCAATGTGTAATTTCAAGTTACCTTTTCCTTCAACTGCCATCTTTGAGTCATCATCCAATTTTACTGAATCTTTGAAGGTGTCATCATATTCAAATAGCCGATTCTTATTTCCAACCACGTGATTGCTGCAACCTGAATCCAAAAACCATAATTCATTTTTTGTATCAGACTCTTGAGGATCTTTGGATTTTGTTTCTTGAGCCATAGACAAAATTTCTTCTTCATCAAACTGAGCATAATTTGCATTGTCTTCTTCCCAACTAGGACAATTAGCTTGAAAGTGACCTAGCTTGTGACACTTAAAGCATTCAACAGAGTCTTTATTGAATTTTGTACCTCTCCCACTACGTCCCCTGCTTCTGCCACGACCTCTTCCATATGAATTCTCTCCTCTACCACCATATCATCTTCCACCATTAAAGACTTTGAGAATTTGTTCTTGTTCATCCTTTTGATCTTCATTCTTTGTTCTTGAACAAGTAAGCTGCTCTGCAATTGATCAACTGTCATTGTTGTTGTATCATTTGACTCCTCAATAGAGCAAACCACATAATTGAATCTTGATGTTAAAGAATGTAAGATGTTTTCAACTATTGTGCTCTGAGTAATATTTTCACCACATAATTTGCATTGTCTTCTTCATCAAACCTTAGTTTTTTTTAAAACATAAATTAATTTTAGAAAAGCTATTAGGATTAACTTTTCATTTTGGGGTTACAAATGATTTTCTACAAAAATCTATAACAAACACTATTAAAATGATAAAAATAGCTATTAGGTTTAACTTGTCTAGATATCCGCCCTGATACTCCCACATAACACCGCATGCAATCCCACCTAACAAGCCATCAACACTTCCATGTAGGGCTAGATATGTTTAATCTCAGGATCCGTATAAGTTGGACCAATACATCTATTGGTCCATTTTGGACTCATCAATTTTTAACCATAAATTTAGTAGGATTTACAGATTTTATGGTAATGTATCCACACACAATTACTCTCTCCTCTTCCATTTCTCTCTCATCTTTATGCTCTCTCATCTTCATCATCAACAACACAAATCCTATGAATATCAACTATCTATAACATTGCCGATTCAGAAAAAAAGAAAAGAAAAAAATTGTTTCACTGGAAATCAAACAAGCTTTTAAATTCAAAGAATTTCTCTCATCAATTAACATTCAATACTAGAATTCTGTCAACAACAAAAAAAACATTACTAGAAGGATTTTATTTTTTAAAAAATAACTTAACCATTAGTATTTCACATTAAGGAAGAATCTCTTAACACAGCAACTTATTAACAAATTACTAAAAAAATATTTTTTTTGTGATTCCTTAATCCTTATGTTGGTTTAAGTTGAATGATGTTTGAATTTCTATGGTCATACTGCAAGTGAATTATTGATGTTACTGGAAAGAGATGAGATGAGAGAGAATAGATACGAGAGAGAAAAATATTTTGATATAGATAACGCATCATAAGATCCATGAGTCTACTTAATCTAACGTTTCTCATCATTTGTCCAACATGCACCAATACATGAATTGGCTCATGCTAAACGGATCCTTAATCTCAAGCCATCAACACAAATGGACTCAAACCGTTACAAAAAAGGAAAAAACAAAACTACAAGCGAAGAGAAAAGTGTTCTACAATATTTTTCACTTTTGGCAACGCCTCATAAGTGTAGCTAAAAGCATGAAAACTGTCATACATTGAGTATACGGGCGTTGCCTATAGACAACAATTTTTTTACTTTTGGCCCAGGGTAAAACAGCTCTAATCTTAATACATTATTACTTAGACTGTAATTTGTACTTCCACCAAGTCCAAAATGATATAACAAAAGCCACAATCAAAAGCCCTGACACTGTACAAGTACAACATGGTTTTCGATTGCTTCTCGTCACTTGTGATTCATACATTTGAAATCTCACGACTTCAATATCCCGCTCTATTATATTCATCTCCAATTGATTGGTTTTAGCTTCCGCAACCCTATCCATCTGAATTTTCATGACTTCCATTTCTCTTTCATAATGATTAATAATCGCAGTTTCTTGTAGCTGAACCATTCTAGCTTGCAACACAATGAATTCATCCTCCCACATGAAGTAGTTACAATGTGGCATGTTTTTCTACAACATCATCGGCAAAAAATTAATAATACATACATTGTTTAATAATCAACTTAAAATATTACCGTAAAATAAATCAACCTAAAATATTAAATGAAAATGAGTTCAAAATATGAAATAAAACTAGGGTTTTTAAAATATAGTTGCTGATTTACCTCATTAAGATATGGACACCCAAAGAAACGTCTATTAGGGTTGTTAGTTGTCCCTGATATGTATATAACACACATTTTGTTACAATTGCATGTAGGAGCAGCATAAATTTCATGGGTTGAAGCACTCCCACTTGAAGTCATTTTTCTTAGTAAGTTTTTTGTGAAGAAATATCACATATAAATAGAGAGACTAACTTTAGCCTGCTTTTTTTTATTGTTAATATTGGATGATAATTGAGTGCTATAATAAGAAGTTAAACAATATTAATAGTAGAATAATAATAGATGATCGGTCCAATACAAAGCTCACTAGAATTAATATTTACAATTCAACTTTTCTATAATAAAAACAAGGGTATCGATAAACAAAGTAACAAACCATGTATGTTCAACTTCCTTTACATAGCGTAAAGGATCAAACGGCCTTTCAAAACTCAAGAAACCTTTTTTTTTTACTAAAGACTCGAGAAACTTAAGAATTCTGTTAAACTAGCATAATACCCGTGCTATCGCACGGGTCGTAACGTTACGCGTATATTTTTTAAGTTACACTTTGCTAAGTCAACTTTTAAAAAGTAATAAGAGTATATATTCATTAATAGATAAAGTAATATGATTAATTAAAATATGGTTAACATTACTTGAAAAATGTTTTTAAAGTTAAATTTATTTAATCAATTATATACATAATTTGTCCCATGTATGATTTATTTAGTATATATGATAGTTATTTTGAGATTGTTATGAGTTTCATGAATCAGTAGCATAATTTGCCTCATGTATGATTTATTTAATATATATGATTATTATTTTGATATTGTTATGAGTTATATGAATCAGTAGCTTAATTTGTCCCATGGATGATTTATTTATTATATATGATTGTTATTTTGATATTGTTATGAGTTATATGAATCAGTAACATATTTCGTCTCATGTAAGATTTATTTAGTATATATATATGATAGTTATTTTGAGATTGTTATGAGCTCATTAATCAGTAACATAATTTGTCTCATGTATGATTTATTTAATATATGTGATTGTTATTTTGATATTGTTATGAGTTATATGAATCAGTAGTATAATTTGTCTCATGTATGATTTATTTAGTATATAAGATAGTTATTTTGAGATTGTTATGAGTTTCATGAATTAGTAGCATAATTTGTCTCATGTATGATTTATTTAGTATATATGATAATTATTTTGAGGTTGTTATCAGTATATATGATATTATGAAATTTTTAAAATTTTTATAAAAAACAATAATACAATATTATAATTTTTATCATGTGTTAGAATATTTTGTCCAAATACCCATTATATATTATTTCTGTCTTTGCAATATATTAGAAATACAATAATACAATATTCATACTTTAGTATAGATAGCTAGCCTTAGCATATGCATGAACATGTGGATGTGGAGTGTATCCATGAATTCATGTCCCTTCCATTTTACTATAGTATAAAGGATATTTTCTTTATAGTTTAAATAAAAATTTAATTGAATCATACAATGTTACTACATTTAAAATGAAAAATACTCATATATTACCATATACCTTCGTCCCATATAAAATAACCAATTTGCATTAATTTTAAGGGACCTGTGTTATCGCACGAGTTGTAACGTTATGCCTATATTCATATAAATTACACTTTATTAATAAAAATTTAAAAAAATTGTTGTTCGAAGTTAGATTTATTTAATCAGTATGAGTACTATGAATTAATAGCATATTTGTCCCATATATGATTTATTTAATGTAAATGTTAGCTATTTTGAAACTGTTATCAATTACATGAATGAATAGTATAATTTGTCTAAAAATTGATTATGAAAAAATTGGAGATACTTGTTCCCTGATCTTGGGTGTGGCTTCATCTTCTCATCTCCTGTCATACATAACAATATTAGAGACAAAAAAGAAAGAAAACAAATTTAATTTTTTTAGTAGTTTATAGATATGTATGTAGATCAATATAGAGAATAAAATTGATATTTTATATTTTTTGGCATTATTTATACTTTGAGTTTGAAAAAACCAAAATATATAAACAAAACGAAGAAATAAAAATAAACTAAAAGACTTAAATTAAATAAATAATTAAACGGGTAAGGGGAGTGCAAACTGAAAACAGGGGATGCAAGTATAGCAAAACGTAGGCCCAAACCAAAAGGCTGGGGCACAGTAGCGTAAAAAAATAAAAAGTGCCAGGATTCAAACTGACCGTCAGATTGATCAGATGATCCTGATCTGAACAGGGAAAGAAAGATATATGTGTCTGATGAAGATAAGCGGTGATGATGGAAAGCTTACGGTGCGCAGCCGTGGACACTTGCACATTGGATCACATTGGGTATATATACACTTTTTCTTCACAGATCCTTCATTTTCCATTTTTTTTTCTCTCTCTTACTCCCTCCTTCACTTTTTCTCAACTCTGTTTCCGGCGGCCGGTCACCGTCCCTAGAAAAATCCCATATTCAACCAGAAACACTTATTTAACCTTTTTAAACCCAAATCAAACCAAAAAAACACAAAATCAAACAAAAATCTCAAAAACCTACAAAACCCTAGATCTACTTTGTTGAATATTTTTTTTCTTTCAAAACCCAACAACAAAAAATATTTGCATCAAAACTTTGAACATACAAAATAAAAACGATTTATTTGGCGTTCTTTTTCTTTTTTTTCATCTTTGTGAAGTTCACATCGGAGCTCCGCCGTCAAAGCTCTATCACAGGTCAACTATGAACTCATTAATGGAGTTTAATACCAGATGTATGACCTTCATCATGTAATTGGATTTTTTTTCCGATCTGGGGTGTGGCTTCGTCTTCTTCTCTTTTGCCAATCTGGTATTTTTCAGTTTCCTTTTAGATTCTAGATTCTACAAAAGTTTCTGAAATAAAATATAGTTTCTTTTTGGATCTGTATATATTCTTATTCCTCTTATTTAATGTTAATTGATCTTTTTTTTTTATTTAAATTTGTTTACTTTTACTCATTTTTTTTTTTTTAATTCAGTTTGAGATAATGATATTTCTTACGCAACCTGCACATTTTAATTCTATCATTAACTCTAATTTTAATTTAATTTAAACTCTAATAATGATATTTCTTACGCAACCTGCACATTTTTTTGGGTACAAAACCTGCACCTCTACTGCAATCTACTGTGCAGTACTACCCTACATGATTAATCACATCAAAGGTATAAGATATTATATTAAATGAATATTAGTACTTCTGTATGCTCATTGTCATTGAGACCCACAAAATAAAAAAGTTTATTGCATCAGTGTAACCATTACCAATATCTCTTTCTCTTTCTACACACCCTTGATCTACTTTTTTTTATTTTTATAAATCTAATAAAATTGATAACTTTTCCATGTTTTGTATGGTTTTTTTACTCGGTATATATGATTTATTCTTTTTATTTTGTAGATTTAATTATATTTTATTCATCTTTTTTCCTCTATATATCTAAAAAGATACTAATATATATATATATATATATATATATATATATATAATTTAATTTTGATCTGAAACTAAAAGATAAAATTATGTTAATTGTACAATAAAATAATATGAATATGTTGTAAAGTATACCTGCAATATAATCAATTAGAAATGTTATCAAAATCAAATTCTTCCACTTTCTTGGTATGTGTTTTCTTTTCTCGCGATCTTCCTTGGTAGTGTTTTGTTTCCCGTGTTCATCTTTTGTTTTTATCATGAATAATTTTTGGCTCTTGGTTACTTGAATCTTTGAAAGTTGTTTGATGCAAAACCACTGTTTTCAACATCTCCCCATCTCCCTATCTTTTGACAGATCATTGTGAAAAATTAAGTTAGATTATTTTTTGTTCTCCATGTGACATATCTTGTGAATACATGGTTGGTATAACCTTTATGGATTAATACAATTATTTTGATGAAAAAGTAATATATAAAATTGTGTGTAGATTATACCTTGAAGTAGAATTTGTTCATGAATCTTGAGTAGAATTTGTTCAATCATGAAAAATCTTATACTATTCTACTTTCACGTGTTCTTGTTTGATGTTATCACTGAAATACTTCCAACTTTCCTGCAAAGAACAAATATTCATTCAAGTTTAAATTATGCAGTTGAAGTAAGAAAAATCAAGAACAAATAAAACAGATGAGAAGAGAAGTTTAAAATGAGTATGAGAAAAAATGAGTTTACCCGCGTTGTTGTTAGATGGAGATGAATATATTTTAATCTTTCTGCAAAACAAACAAAAAATCAAGTTATTATAGAATTGTAGTAAAAGATGATGAAGGAAAGAATTGTGAGAGAATGAGAAATTTAAGAGAGGTTCATTTGTTTCTAATTTATGTTGGTGAGAGAAGGTAATATAGCATTGAATTCAAAATTTGAATTCCACAATGAGAGGGAAATGTGGGTCAAAAAGTATTTTAAATTTGACATTGGGTTTTTATTAATTTTTTTGCAAAACATAAATTATATATTAAAGAAAATATACTTAATGATGAGAGAAATTAATAAAAAACCAGAAAAAGTAGAAGATATGAGAAAGTGATTGAAATTTTGAATGAGTATATAATCAAATTTCAATTACTAAAGAGGGGGAAATGTTTTTTTTAATTTGAAAAGATAGTGATAGAGATTTGTCAGTATTGGGAGAAGTGAAAGTGGGTAAAGGAAAAAGAGTGATGTGTGATGGGTAGGTCACATGTTAAATTTAAGATCAAAACTGAATTTTTTGAATTCTAACCAAATCAGTTTATTGGAACCAAATGGCTCATGGAAAGCAACTTTTTCTCTCACATAACAAAGTTTTGGCTTGGTTGGCTTGAAATATGGCTTAGTTACTTGCTCATTTAGTTCAGTTATATAAATTTTGGACACAAAATGTCCCTGTTTTGGACACATGTCATACTCTTAAGCAAGGGTATTTTTGATTTTACCAGGTACTATAGTTTTCTTATATTGTAATTGATGATACTTTATCCCTTAGTAATTATAAGTCTCCCCTTGAAATTTTTTGTTCTCTCTGTTTATTATTTTATTTTATATAATTATAATAGGGCTCTTGAGCGAAATCAGGACCTTTACTATACTAACCAAATACTTCATCACTAGATTAGTAGCTTAAAATTTTTGTTCTCTCTAAATACAAAGTCCGAATCCAAATGCTTCAAATTATAAGAAATATTAATGACCATGGACAATATTCTTTAAATAAAATTATTAGAAATTTGACTATCGACAAACTCTTTAAAAGTATAAACTCAGGGCTCTTTTTATTTTTACAATTAATACAATGACATAATTAACGTCATTTACGAATTACATCTTTATTTTCTATTTTTAAAACTCAACGATTTGATCACATTTTTTAGTGAGATTTTAAAATTGTTCAAATGTTGAAGATGATTACATATTATTTGGTTTCATTATCCTGATATTTTGTTGACTTAAGTCGTTAAAAAGTTTTCATTTTTGGAGAGGATGTTACCAAAACACGCTACATAGGAAATAGTGATCAACCAACGAGGTTGTCCACGTTGGTTAATTGTAGAAATTGTTTACAACCACCGGTTCCAAATGCTTATGTTGGAAATGCAGCATTTCCAACCGTGACGCCAACTCGTACCTTTAATGATCTTATTAGCAAACCTTTGGGAGATGTAGTTGAGGATGTTAAGAAAGCAGTTGAAAGGGTGATGGGGGAATATGTAATGTTCGCACTTAGTTACATAGATAGCGAGAATAACATGGATTTGTTGAGGTATAATTTTCACTATCCTGCAAAGAGTGTGTGTAAGGGACAATATAAGGGGAACCCAAATCTTTTTGTCGTAAGTTGGATGAATTTTTCGTATAAGGATGCAAATTTTGGATTGGGAGAACCTATTTATGGATTCAGAAGGAAATGGATTTTAGTAATTTAAAATTTGAACAAGAATAAGTAAAATAAGGTTAAAATTTAAATGTAGAATCCTTTTAATGATTAATGATTCAATTATAAATAAAACGCATCACCTCTACCACTTTATAAAAAAATTGTAGGTTAAGAATACTATTGATAATATTTTATTTTTTTGGTCTTATACTATTGATAATCAGGGGTGTCTCCGGGTTTTAGGAGACCCTGCGCAAAATATAAAAGTGGCCCGTTAATATAAAAAATTTATTTTTTTTATAAAAAAAACTGTCGATTTAAATTGCGTACAATATAAAAAAATTATTTTTATTCTTGTAAACATATAGATTATCAATATTAAACCAATTGCATCAAATCAAATGGGATAAGAAATACAAAATAATTATCTTTATATATAACGTCAAAAAGGAACCTCCTAATCTGAGTTTAAATTTTATGGAAAGATTAATTAAAATGGACTAAAACTATATTTCCGAGTATAGATAACTAATCTATTGATACTCATATGATATTATATGAACATTAACAATATATAACTATTAGTTTAGAGCCTAAAAATTAATCTATTAATATACATCTGATATTTTATAGGTATAAATAATATATAAGTAATATTATTGATAAACGAGATAAAGTACGAAAGGCACATAAGTGACAATCCATATATCAGTAATAATAGTTAACGAGATAAACTAACAAAAAAATAAAGAACAGCACACAGTTCCAATTTGAATCAAAACTAAATAACCCCCAAATTAAAAATACTCATTTTCATACTCTTTATGAAGAATTAAAAGATCAAGCATCATAAAAAACCAAACTTTAACATGAAATTGTTGACTTTCATCCCTATTGTCTATATTTATTCAATCAATCAAAGAAACAAATCAAAAATTTTCAAAAACCTAAAACATAGAAACATTATAGAAATTTGTCTCAATTCATATAAAAATTTCATCACCTGAAATTGAAAACAATTGAAAACAAGGGGTTGAGCAAGTTTCATCACCTGAAATTGAAAACAACCACCTGAAATTGAAAACAAGGGGTCGAGCAAGAAGAGAAGAAAGTGTTGAAGCTTGAAAACCATTCTATTTTGAAAACAAGGGGTCGTACGATGTGAAATTTTCGTTCCAAAGAATAAGAGAGAGGGGAGTGAAATTTTCATTTCTCATTCCTAATCTAGCCGCCGCTGTACCCAATTAGACTGCCGCCGCTTTACCACTAGAACTGCCGAGATTGACACACACCAACGGCGGTTGAATGAATGCCGCAATAAACGTCGTTGTTGAGCTGAGGGGCGGCGGTTTACTTCCTAGTGCCTCAAATGGACTGTCGCTGCCTTCAATTTTTCTTATAGTGTGAGGCCCTCAAAATTTTGAGACCCGATGCGGTCGCACACCTTGCACATGTGTGCAAGCCGCCACTGTTGATAATATTTATTGTTAGAGGAGAGTATTGAAAAAAAAATTATAGCATAACAAGGAGGCCTTGAAGAACCACTTTTATAGTAGAAGAGTGAAAACTTATAACAACCAAGATTATAAGAACCAAGAAATACAAACTTGCAATTATTCTTCTTTGCAACCATGGCATGGGGTCAAATTGTTTTGCATTTGGCGACTATAATATGTTCGTGTTTTTAATCTCAGAAACAAAGAAATGTTATCTCACTCAACTTCAGAATTAGCAGCTGCAGACACTCATATTTGCTCGCTTTTCTTCATCATAAGCTCATGCCACTCATAGATAGAAAGAAAGTGTTCCCTCAGCAGTTGTTTCTCTATGTTAAGTTTTACTTCTTCAAGTTCCTTTCTTGCTGATGCAATGTACAGCTTCTTGTATTTCAGTGTCTTATTTTCTGGTTCTCCAAAGCCTCCTTGTGAGATTTATTTATCATCATCACCTTCTTGCTTTAACTTTGATTCCTTATAGCATGTGTTTTATTTGGAAAAATAATTCTCACATTTCATCTCTCAAAATAATCCTCACATTTACTTATATTTATTTGCTTACTTTTTGAAATAATTTCGAAAAACTTAACTACATTGTACATACTAGTATCTTGTTTCTTTTAAGGAATCATATGATTCCATGAAGGGAAGAAAATTGAACCTTCATATACTATGAATTGATTTCATGAATTTCAATATGAGGAGTGCTAGCAACACACTCTTTAACAAACACACTCTAACACACTTTCTTCTAACACACTTTCTTCTATTGGTTAAAATTTATATGGGTCCCATAAAAGTTATATGGGTCCACATTTTTTTATGGGACCCATGTGAATTTCAACCAATAAAAGAGAGTGTGTTGGAGTGTGTTTGTTAAAGAGTGTGTTGCTAGCATTATTCATTTCAATATAGACACAAATGCTGCCAAGTGCTTGTATTCAAATAGACTTCACTTTGGCTTAAGTTGTTATTAGAGTTTTAACATAAATCACATCAATATCTCTCATAATTTCTCTCACCTTTGCTACATCATCGGATCATCCCATCTCCCAACAATGGCATAAAGATTTGACATTAATACATAAAATCCGCCATTTTTGTGATTCAATAAGAACAATTTTTTTGCCAAGCATTCCCCGAGCTTCACCTCTTGTTCGATGCAACAAGCACTTAACAAAGCTCCCCAGACAGCAGAATCAGGCTGAATCTCCATGTTGTTTATAAATTCAATTGCTTCCTTGAACATGCCTTCTCTACCTAATAGAGCAACTATGCATGCGTAATGTTGCAGAGTCGGCATCAAACCATACTCTTCTGTCATGATAGTGAAATATTCCAATCCTAAATAGACAAGCCCCCCATGTGTGCATGCTGCTAAAACTCCCAAGAAGGTGGTTTTAACCCTTGTTCTTGCAGTTTAGAATAACAACTGAATGATTTATGCTCAAGTCCGTATAAACTATAACCTGATATGATGGAGTTCCATGTTGCCAAACATGGATCCTTGATGCTGTAAAATACCTTTTCAGCATAATCTAATCTTTCACACTTTTGCTATACATGTCTATTAGAGCAGTTCCTGTAAAATCTTCCACTTTCACATTGTTCCTCAGAATATAACTATGAAGCCTCTCTCCAATCCGAAGGTAACCAAGCTGGCAACAGCCCGATAGTAGACTGGCAATAGTAATGGCATCTAGTTTTTGTCCGCACAAGTTCATTTTGGAGAACAACTCCATGGCATCGGTTGACTTTCCAGCCTGCACACAACCAGATATCATAGAATTCCATGTGATCAATGGTTTTTCTCTCATATCATAAAACAAAGACAAAGCGGCTTCTATCTCATCAAATCTAGAATACAAACTTATTAGCCCATTTGCAACTAAGCAATGACTCTAGACAGTCCACTCTTCAACCCATAACCGTGGAAAGCAGATCCAATAGCAAAATGCGAAGGACTTGTAATCCCATGAAATACAGCAATCAAGACAACTGCATCTGGTTTTATATCTAACTGCATAGTTTGGTTAAAACACTCTACCGCATAATCTACATCACCTTTTTCAGAATAGCTAGAGATTATCGCTGTTAACGAAATCAAGTCCTTTGTGGGATAGTATTTGTAAAGTTGTCTTGCCATATCTGTGAACCCTTGCTTTGTATATAGACAAACCAGCAAAGTAACAACAGAAGCATCATTGGTAAACCGACATTTGATAACATAACAATGAACAGTTTCCGGAACAGCATTTGCTGACATAAGGTTCATCATCGTCACCGAACTCGGTTGAAAACCTTCCTTCAGCATCTCTTTGAAGCAAAGAATAGCCTTATCAAAAAGACCATTTTGCCCATAAGCGCCAATCATAGTATTCCAAGAAACAACATTCTTCTCAGCCATTTCATCAAACAAAAGTTGTGAAGCTTCCAAATCATCGCATTTAGCATACATTGACATTAGGGCATTATTCAAATGAGAATCCGAACAAAAACCATCTTTGCTTCCAAACCCATGAATCAATCTACCTTGAAAAATCAGCTCAAAACAACCACAAGAAGGTAACAAACTAACAATCGTAGTTTGATTAGGCCTAAAATTCTCTCTTAACATGTCTACAAAGAGTTGAAAAGCATTATAAAGATACCCATTTTGTGAATAACCACAAATCAATACATTCCATGAAACAACATCTCTAAAAGACATTTCATCAAACAGGTTCGTGCATGACAGGTAAAATCAAGTTTCATGTACAAATCAATAAGAGAAGTATTAACATGAATAAATTGGTTGATTCCCCTTTTCAGTGATTGGGTTTGAATCTGGTGTGCTTGTAATTAGAGCTGTCAAAACGGCCGGTCCGGCCAATTTCGGGCCGGCCCGGTTGGGCTTTGGGCTTTGTCGGGCCGGGCTAAAAAGCCCGGATAAAAAACGGACTACCAAAATTAGTGCCCGAGCCCGGCCCGGTACGGGTAGTCGGGCTTTCGGGCGGCCCGGTTTATCTTTTTTTTTTATTTTTTTTTACTTTTAGTGCTTAAACTCAACTATATAAATAGCATTAATAATTCTCGCGCGTCCTATTTTTTACTCATCCGCTATAAATATTATATAATTCGCGCGCGCCGTATTTTTACTCATCCCCTATCTACGAGTTTCTTGCGCGCCCTATTTTTACTCATCCACTACCTACGAGTTTCTCGCGCCCTATTTTTACGCATCCGCTACTTACGAGTTTCTCGCGCGTCATATTTTTACTCATCCGCTACCTAGGACTTTCTCGCGCGCCCTATTTTTACTCATCCGCTACTACGAGTTTCTCGCGCGCCCTATTTTTATTCATCCCCTACGTACGAGTTTCTCGCGCGTCCTATTTTTACTCATCCGCTACCTACGAGTTTCTTTGGTGCCCTATTTTTACTCCTGCTACTTAAGTAGCGGACGGTATTTTATAATTTATATTATAAACTAATTTCAAATTATCCGAAACAAATTATTTATATTTATATTTTATTTTATTTTTAATTTTAATTTTTCGGGCTTGCGGGCTGCCCGCGGCCCATTCGGGCTAGCCCATATTTTAATCGGGCTTTGTCGGGCCGGGCTAAAAAGCCCGGAAATAATTCGAGCTAGAATTTTCAAGGCCCGAGCCCGGAAAAAAATTAGGCTTGGCGGGCCGACCCATTCGGGCTAGCCCATTTTGACAGCTCTAGTTGTAATGTTGCAGTTGTTGAACCATGGACAAATGAAGGTGATGAAAGAAAAGCTTTGATGAGTAATGAAAAACTAAAAGCATTGGGATTTTCATTAGATTCTAAAATTTGGCGAAAGATATTAAGTGCAGGTTTTGAATTTTGGAACAGAGAGTGAAACAGAGACAGATTGGGTCTGCTTCTGAAACATGGAACCGTTGTGGAGGCATAATGACATATCTTTTGAGTATTTCATTATATCTATATGGAGTGCGATAAAATGCATGCATGCGCGTGGTGTGCACTGTACATTTATGTTTTTCATGTGCGACTGTATTCGGTCTCAAATATTAATTTGTATTTTGGGTCCTAGGTTCAATGATAATTAAAACTGAAGATGATTTTTTTTTGTGTTTTTTATGTTAATTACAATTCAAATAAGAGGTAATTTTTTTTCTTAAATTAATTTTGGCTTAAATGCACTGCTTTTTTACAAAGCTTAAATTTTGATCCCTCAAATTTTATAATTGTGAGATTTTAGACAACCTTTAAAAGAAAATAGCACATAAGCAAATAAGTATTATTGAAAGAAAAAAAAAACAGCGCTGCTATATATCGCGAGGAAAATCCTCACGAATGTTTCACGAAATCCAAAAAAAAATATAAAAATATTGCTTAAAAAATTATTGCAACCGCTTGCCATCACCGCTCATGTCTACAAATGGAAGTGAGGCCAACAAATCAAACTTCAAAAGTTACAATGCTCTCCAAGTTTAAACAAACTTAATTTGTTACCCAGCAAACAAAGAACAAAGTAAGAACCATCGATTGTTTTACAATTTAGAAGCTTCAATTTATTAATCTCTTCTATAGCCAACCAATTCCCCAATGATCTCCATGGATACACCCTCAAAATAAAGACTTTCTAAACCCAATTTATTATCAAATTTTTTACTTTTAAAAACCCCATCTTGTCCAAACAAGGAAAAAACAAAATCCAATTGAGCAACAAGCTGGTCTTGAGAGGTAATAGAAAGATCTTTGTTACAAGAGTTTGAGAGAAATATTATGAAAGAGAGGGGAAAACAACCAGCCAAGAATTTGAGAAAGAAATTCAGAAGAGGAGCAAAGAGAATTGCATTAAAAAAAACAAGGGGTTGATATTGTTGAGGATGAGATGAGAGATAAGAGAGAAACAGGGTATTAAATTAACGGTTAGATGATGCAAATCGGTGCCACTAGCAGTTGCCACGTCATTCGGGACAAATTCGTGATTCGGGTCTCGCGATAAGTAGCATTTTCCAAAAAAAAATGATCTTGTGCTTGACGATGAACCTAATGCATATTTTCCATAAAGAGTCGGTTGAGGATGAGTTGACGGACAACCATCCTTGAGGAGATTTATCGCAATATAAAAATCATATATAATTTAATTCTATGAGAAACTACCAATACACAACCAGAACATATTTTCATTTGAGAATGGAAACAAGAGACAAAATAGATTGTGACATATATTTATTCAAAATATAATAGAGTTTATAATTATTTTATATTTATAGGGTTGCTATATAGTCTCAGGGATGAAAACGAGAGAAAGAATCATTTAATAGTATAGAACGTGAAGATAATGAATACTCTTCATCTCACTCTACATGTAACATCCTTAAACATAAGGCGAAAGCTAGCTAGCATGGGAAATGCTACTAAGTCTCCCATAATGGGAAAGGCCTCTTTAACCATCAGATTTATTAATAAAATAAATAATGGATATGATTAATTGCTGGCAACCTAATGGTTTAGGTGTTCTTCAGGTTATATTTTATTTAAAGTAATGACATGTTTGAGTAATTAAAATTTAGGCTTTAATGCACTTTAATTGTAATTGTTCCATGCTGAGGAGGCTTTTTTACTCGGACTTTTGTTACATACTTCAATCTAGGTTTGGTCTAGTGGTGAGGAGTTTGGGTAATACGTTATAGGTCATGGGTTCGATCTCCAGCTCATTGTAAACAAAAACTAAAAATCAACAAAAATTAACTAATTAACTAATGTTTGAAGGCAAAGTCTATGATGCACAAGTCTCTCAAGTTGTGCATTGTGCAAAACTCACCGAAAACAATATAACGAATACGAATTTTACAAAATTCACTGTTGGATTGAAAGTTTATATCGTATAGATCATCGATAAATTTTTATAAAAAAAAAATTTGAAAATCATTTGATATGTTATTGAAATCCATCAAAATTAAATTTTTATTGAATACCATTAATTTTGATGGGTCTCAATAACATATCAAATTATTTTCAAAAAAAATTAAAAAATTTATGGATAATATAAACGATACAAATTTTCCATTCAACGATAAATTTTATAAAATTCGCATTCATTATAAATATATCAAAAACTTGTGCATCGTACACCAGTTAATCAAGTGGTGCATGCTCTAATTTAAATGTAATCTTTGAAAAAATTTGAACTAATATTGCAGAACTCTCATTTAAGAGAGCTCTTTTAAAAAATTATCGTATGCCACAATAAATGACAAGTACACGGTATTCTTTAGTAAAAGACAAAAGAATAGTTCCCTATGTACTTATCACATGGCTGCGTGATTTAAACTTTGAGAAATCATTTGCTTTTATAATCACAACAGCTTACTTTAAGTCATTGCAGCAGCCGATGTGGGACTCAGACAAATAACATAGACACAATAGCATTTGCCTCAACAAATAGCATTTCCTCACAACTCTCCTCTTTCACAAATATGGTTAATCTTTTTCTTCTGCTTTTCATATGCTACGAATCATTTTAATTCATTATCCAAAAGCAGAACAAAAATAATATTTTATAATGAAAAATAATCCTTCTGTAGTGGCAATTAGGATCAACATTCAACACCATGTGTAATCTTTTTTGAATTTTTTTTTTTTTTTCAATTCATCTTTTATCTTTGTTAGTTTTTTTTCGGTATATTGATTATACTCCAAAATATTTGTACTGACTCTTGATTTCTGTTGCTTTATATATATAAATATTTGTCATTTAAGAATAAAGAAAAATGTATATATATGGTACCATATTTAGGGTACCCGACATCAAGTTAGACCCAAAATGAAGTAATGAACTGTGCAAAAATTAAGGTTTTTGGTCTGAAATATTTTATTAAATTTCTTTTAAAAAAGATAATTTTTTGGTCTGATAAAATTATCTTTAAACCCTCTTGAAATATTTTATCACATACGAGTATAGTATCATTCAATTTTCACGATTAATAAAAAACGAAATTTATTTGAACACACAAAATTTATTTGAACCATATCATATAACTATATATATTATTTGAACACACAAAATTTATTGGTACAAAAAAACACACAAAATTTAAAAAACTAAGGCCCAACCATCGAGGCCTATGAACTTATTTAACTATATAGTATTTTTTTCTTATTATAATAATTCCTTTCACATTATTACCAAAAAACAAAATACTTTCACACTCACACACAGATACCTCTATATAAGCCACATAGCCATAAAATATGTCATCATGGAGCAGAGGCTTTAGCAACGGTTTGTTGTTGATTTGGAACAACTTGAGTGCTTTTGTTATAAAGACACAACTTTTGGTACTCAGGACAAAAGCTAGGAATGAACAAACAAAACTTAAACAAAATGATACAAGGTAAAATCTTCTCCGGCGGCGGGATCGGAAAACCTCCAAGCCATTGAGGTTTGTAATCATTACCATCTTTCCCCGGTTCAGTTCCTCTACCGGCAGCTTCAATATGGCCATTCAAAATCGCCATAACAATGAGAACTAAAACAAGAGAGCCAAGAACAATTTTCGCCATAATGTATATGAATTACTCTCTAAATTTTATTTTTCTCTGGTGTTGTGTGAATACGTTGTTCCAAAGTTGTTACAATTTATAGGACTTAAGGTAGAGTGATGAGAACTATTGGTTTCCTAAAATGGAAAGTGAATTAAATTTACGTACCTTATCATGAAGAAAAACATTTTAATTAAGTTTAATTAATTATGGTAGCTGGAAAACGTGTTGCAAGTTGCAACCATAATTTTAAGGGTCTTGCTAACGAGTGCCCCCGGGGCACTCTTTAAGCATTCTATTTAAAGAAACTTTTTATTCAAAAAGTTAAACACTACAATTTTCAATGCGTTGACTTTACGCATTCCGATAAAAATTCTATAAAAAGTTTACTATTTATGGGCTTAAAGAGTGCCCCGGGGGCACTATTTAGCATTTGCCTAATTTTAAATATTAAGGATTATAGTTTTCCTCTTACTTATGTTATTTAAGGTTGACCCGGTTTTTGTTACATGATAATATATAGAAAGAATTAAGTAAAATGGTAGCATAACATGTGAATGAAGAATTTGTCAAAAAAAAAAAAAAACATGTGAATGAAGAATAAAAATTTAGTGGGTTATTGATGAAGTATTTGTCTTTACTTGTCAAATGGACAAGTTCATTTTTTAGTGATATTTTTTCAATAGTGTAGCATTTTTAATTTTTGTGGCATGCTTATGCGAATGTAATTAATATTTAGTTGTTTCTTGATTCCATTTTCAGATGAATATTTTCTTCGGTATGAAACTGTTGTGGACGGATCCAGATTAGGATAATCCCTTATATAATCTATTTATTTGATTTGATGCAATAAAATAGTGGTAAATTCATATGTATCTTAGAGTTTGGTTGGATATTAACATTGTCTAGATAAAATTTATTTAAAATTTAAATTTGATTATAAAATAAATTAATTTAAAACACTACCACAAAAAAGGGCTACTATAGCACTTTTTTTTTTTTTTTTTTGAAGAAGCTAAATTAGCCCACCCAAATTGGCGCCAGAGAGAATCGAACCTCAGACCTCAAGAGGAGCACACTCCCAGGTCCAAAGCCAATACCAATGCACCAACCCAAGTGGGTTCTATAGCACTTTTTTTAGCTTTAATAGCACTTTTAAGTGCTATTGAAGCTGATGCTATTGTAAGTATGTAGCTATTATAGCACTTTTTAAAGTGCTATTGTTAGATCAATCTTTAATAGCGCTTTATACTCTAAAGCGCTATAGTAGACCTGTTTTGGCAAAATGCTTTAATAGCGTTTTTCAGAAAAGTGCTATTAAATTAGTGCTATTGTAAGCTAAAATTGTAGCAGTGAAATATGATATAACATATGAATTTTATCTAGAGTTATGTATTCAACTAAATTTTATTGAAGTGTTCACCTAAAATAATTTCAACATTGTTTAAAGTTAATTTAGATGGAAATTTACACAGAGGCCCAATAAGAGGATAGTGTACATGAAATGAAGGATGTTTTCTTTTTCGGCCCGTGTTTCTTTTATACCCCTGAATTTCTAATATTGTCCTTGCAAAAAACTTCAGTTTATAGGAACCGAAGTTTTTTTTTTTTTGCCTTGCAAACAAATTTCGGTTTATAAAAACCGAAATTTACTCTGAATTTATACTAAAAAAAAATTATTTCTACGAACCGAAATTTTTATCAAGGATAAAATTAAAATATTTAAGAGTATAAAAAAAATACGGGGACCCGAAGAAAAATCATCGAAATGAAAAGGTGTCAAATGAGTTTGTCCGAGACAAAGCTGATCTGCCTCGGGTATAATGGGTCTGACAAACTCATGTTTTTTTGTTTTGTTTATTCACACATTTTATTCTTTTGCCATAGATGATTGAATGTGGTTATTTGGTTAAAAAATGATGACTAGAGATCAATTGGGGGAACAAAGTCATGATTCTTGTGCGGTGGTGACTTAAGGCTAAGAAAGAAAGAAAAAAAAAATAATATCAATGAAAAATTATCATTGATAAATTATTATAAAAAAATATATTTAAATGTATAAGCCTAATAAAATGGGGTATATTTACCTAAAATTAGAGTTTAATTGATATTTAGTGTTGATGTAAAAATTATTTACACTTGCATCAAATAATATCTCAATAAAATTGACAATTATGAAGAATTAATACATTAAAATAAAATAAAAAATATAATGAATAAAAAGGAAAAAAAAAAAGTAAAGTGAAATCGGCCGGACTGATCCATTAGCCCAGTTGGCCTACAAGGGCCGGACTTGATAAATATTAGCCCAATAATAATCGGGTCGGGCCAGTCTAACCCATTTATTTTGATTGGCCCATCAGACCGGACTGAGCTGGGCTGGTCCAGCCCATTTGACAGCTCTATCTAACTATAAAACTTCTTTGAGAAAAATATGGAGATTAAGAAAGTTGATTGTTGTATTAAATTTGTTGATAATTGATATTGCTTTTACAATTTTATCTTTTAAGATAGAAAATGAGTTAATATTTTTTAGTTTATTTATTAGACATTGTAGAAAAAGATACACTATAATTAGAGGTATATATTGGTAAAAAAAATTAATGCTCTTAAAAATTTGAAAGATATCTTATAGAAGGGAACAATAAAAAATCTCAAAAAAATCTTATAATTAACGACGGATGTAGTACATGTTTTTAATTTATTAATTTATTGCAGTGATAAGAAAATACATTGTGATCATCATGCTGTTTTTAATTTACAATAACAAT
Source organism: Trifolium pratense (assembly GCF_020283565.1). Classification (NCBI taxonomy): domain Eukaryota; kingdom Viridiplantae; phylum Streptophyta; class Magnoliopsida; order Fabales; family Fabaceae; genus Trifolium; species Trifolium pratense. Next base: position 11,810,675 of record NC_060064.1, on the reverse strand, counting down.
GATAAGAAAAACACGATTATGATTTTAAATCGGATCAATTTATTTGTTTATGTATCTGTCAAAAAAAAAAAAATCGGATCAATTTATTTAAATAAACGTTATTAAATCTAGAGTGGGCTGATTTATTTTTTTTGGTTACGAAGAATAAAAAAAGTGGGCTGATTTAAATTGGTGACTTTTTTTTTGGTTGCAAGATTTAAATTGGTGACTTTAAATCGGATAATATAGATTTAAATACTTATAAAACTTTTTGAACATTTTTTTAAGAGTTTAATGGATATGAATCGACGGTATAAAATAGTTTTACAGATCGTCTAATAAACAAATTTTGTTGAAGAAAGTGGGGTGAAGTGGGTGACGTGGCGGAAAATATGGTTGGTATTAGTTGACGGTGTAAAATTATTTTACACTGTCAGTGGATATTCTATTTTCTCTCTTTTTAACGAGTTTAAAGATGATATGCAGTCAGTGTAATAGAAATTTACATAGACAACCAATCAAAACCCACAATTTTGACACATCATATTACAATTTTAATTTTAAAATAATATTTTTTAAAAATAAGAAAATTCTAGACAAGAGGTTTGTAGTAATCTTGTTGTGGTAGTTTGCAGTAATGATTATGTTGTTAGAAAAGAGAGAGTGGGTTAAAGTCTAAGTGCTACAGAAATCAAGGAGAAAAATGTTTATGAAGAGTGGGAGGAGTTTGGATGAAGAAGAGATAAAATCAAATATAGAGCAAAAAGCGGAGAATTAGTTTGCAAGTGAAAGATTAATTTTTCAATATTTTAATTCAAGATAATGACATTGCAAAATGGAAAAATATTATTGGATATCAGTGTTAATACATTTTTTTACCTACTTGGCATCCTCTTTAAAAAAAAAATTAAATGTGCCCAACCAAGTACTTTTGTTTTTTTGGTACAAACCCAACCAAGTACTTTTAAATCGGACAAAACTGTTTAAGAAAAGTTTTTAAATCCGATCAAACCTGACTTAAAATCCAAAAAGTTACTATATCGCCTGCCATTTTTAAATTGGATCCTAAAACAGTTTAAAAAGCCACTTTAAGTTTTAACCAATGTTTTAAGAACCGGACCGGAGGTCGAACCGTTGTGACAACTGGTTCAAGGGTCAACCGGTCAGATCGGTTCAACCGTTATTGAACCGTTTATATTGAACCGTTCATAAATTTTTTTCACGTGTTTGAGTCTATGGTTGGAAAGGAAAGATTTTTGATTTTTTAACCTTTCAATTTCAATCCATCGTTTTTTTTAATTAAAAAATCAGTTTTTTTTTTTTTTTTTTAAGTGAGAGAAAAACCGGCCGGTTTTCCGGTTCACCGGTTCACACCGGTTCATACCGGTTCACACCGGTTTTTGACCGGTTCCACTGACTAGCGGTTCTTGCTAGTCGACCGGACCGCCGAGGGCACCGGTTCGTGGTCGAACCGGTCGGACCGGCCGGTCCGGTCCGGTTTTCAAAACATTGGTTTTAACTGATTTAATTTACAAGCTTTTGTTTACTAGTCATTAGTTTAATGAAATCATATTTAGTTTTATCCATTCTCTCTTCTCTCTCAATATTTTGAGTGTTATGCTAAGAATTCTAAAACCATCTATCCACATCAAAAGAAAGTAGCCCAATTATGTATGTCTATACATTGTGTAAAGAACCAAAACATAAGCACCTCAAGTCAAACCCAAATTGTGTCAATTGACAAAGTCAAACATTACAAGAAATCATGGAATGAATTCAAACCGTTGGAAGAAAATCTTCTTAAATGCTCAGCATTAATTCATGGAGTAAAACAAAATCAATCATGTCCAACTATGATTTGTTTAGAACCTTAATTCATGCTAATATAATTTCCTTTTCTAATACACTAAAAGTATATGTTGGAGTTTATTGTATAAGTACAAACATACTTTTGTAAAGTTGTAACAAATAGAAATATAAACCATATATTACTTATCAATCAATATTATTATTATTATTATAATAGTGTTCCTTCATTTTCATTATGGTATCAAAGCTCGCCTAGTAGCCAAAGGCTACACTCAAATCCCTGGTCTTGACATTGGAGAAACGTTTAGCCCAGTTATCAAGGTTCCTACCATACGCGTCATCCTTTCTTTAGTTGTACACTTCAAATGGCCTCTTAAACAATTAGATGTCAAAAATGCATTCTTACATGGAACACTAAATGAATGTGTTTACATGGAACAGCCACCAAGTTTTGAACATCCACATCTCCCAAATCATGTTTGCCAACTCCATAAATCTCTTTACAGCCTCAAACAAGCTCCACGTGCTTGGTTTGAAAAGTTGTCTGCTTGTCTAATTTCTCTTGCCTTCATTTGCAGTAAAGCTGACTCTTCTCTATTTATTCATTGTTATGACACTAACTTCACTCTTTTACTTGTTTATGCAGATTACATAATCCTCACGGGCAATGATCATTCCTTCATCTCTCACCTTGTCAAACAACTTCATGAAAAATTTGCTCTAAAAGATTTAAGGCAACTTCATTATTTTATTGGAATTGAAATCAAGCATTTTTGTGGTGGCATCACCATATCCCAAACCAAGTATGCACACGACCTTCTACAAAGAGAAAATATGTTTGATGCCTCAAAAATCAACACTCTTATTGCTTCCAAACCAAATGAACTTCCAGATGATAACAATCCAGTTAACGCTACCGAATATCGTCGTTTATGTGGATCTCTCCAATATCTCACTTTCACTCGACCTGATCTAACCCATGTTGTCAATCTTGTGTGCCAACACTTCGAGCTGTTAAATGCATTTTGCGTTACATAAAAGGAACATTAACACATGGTCTTCGTTACTTAAATCAAAGTTCTCTTAATCTTACTGCGTTTTGTGATGCAGATTGGGCTGGTTGTCCAACCACTAGAAGGAGCACCACAAGTTTTTGCATTTACTTTGGATCACATTGTATATCATGGGCTTCAAAGAAACAACCCACAGTATCTCGTTCAAGTGCTGAAGCTGAATATAGAGCTTTAGCAACCACAACAGCTGAACTTACTTGGCTTCAATATTTACTGCACGATCTCGGCATTCCGCTTGAACATCGTCGACTCATCTTTTGTGACAACCAAAGTGCCATTCACATGTCTCACAATCCGGTCTTCCATGCTCGCACAAAACACATTGACATTGATTATCACTTTATCAGAGAAAAAGTTATTACTGGTGATCTCCGACTACGATATCTACCCACTACTCAACAAATTGCAGATGTGTTCACAAAATCATTACCAAAGGATTCATTTTCTACATTTCGTCGCAAGCTTGGCGTTCATTCTATATCACTGCCGAGCTTGAAGGGGGGTGTAAAGAACCAAAACATAAGCACCTCAAGTCAAGCCCAAATTGTGGTAATTGACAAAGTCAAACATTACAAGAAATCATGGAATGAATTCAAACTGTTGGAAGAAAATCTTCTTAAATGCTCAGCATTAATTCATGGAGTAAAACAAAATCAATCATGTCCAACTATGATTTGTTTAGAACCTTAATTCATGCTAATATAATTTCCTTTCCTAATACACTAATACACTAAAAGTATACGTTGGAGTTTATTGTATAAGTACAAACATGCTTTTGTAAAGTTGTAACAAATAGAAATATAAACCATATATTACTTATCAATCAATATTATTATTATAATAGTGTTCCTTCATTTTCATTACATAGCACCACAATACAGATTCATAATATAAAAATAAAATATATATATCTCGACTAGACATACATACATATTAGATACCCAAAGAGGCCCTGCCCATTGAAGGTAATTATTTAGTTAATTAGCTATATAATTATAATTATTTATCAGATAACATGTTCCCTAACATGGTCTTTTAGGGCACATGTTAAGAAGATAAATATGAAAAAAAAATTATTGAACTTATGATATTCAATTATCTAAACATTAAATTCTTTGTATCTTAATGCTATATTTCTATTTTTAGCTAGCTTAACATAGAGCTGTCAAAACGGGCGGCCTGGTCGGGCTTCGGGCTTCGTCGGGCAGGGCTAAAAAGCCCGGATAAAAAACGGGCTATCAAAATTAGTGCCCGAGCCCGGCCCGGTACGGGTAGTCGGGCTTTCGGACCGGCCCGGTTTTTTATTTTTTATTTTTTTTTTACTTCTAGTGCTCAAACTCAACCATGTAAATAGCATTAATAATTTTCGCGCGTCCTATTTTTTACTCATCCGCTATATATATATATATATATATATATATATATATATATATATATATATAATTCTCGCGCGCCCTATTTTTACTCATCCCCTATCTACGAGTTTCTCGCGCGTCATATTTTTACTCATCCGCTACCTACGACTTTCTCGCGCGCCCTATTTTTACTCATCCGCTACGTACGAGTTTCTCGCGCGCCCTATTTTTACTCATCCGCTACGTACAAGTTTCTCGCGCGCCCTATTTTTATTCATCAACTACGTACGAGTTTCTCGCGCGTTCTATTTTTACTCATCCGCTACCTACGAGTTTCTTGGGTGCCCTATTTTTACTCATCCGCTACGTACGAGTTTCTCGCGCGCCCTATTTTTATTCATCCACTACGTACGAGTTTCTCGCGCGCTCTATTTTTACTTATCCGCTACCTACGAGTTTCTTGGGTGCCCTATTTTTACTCATCTGCTACTTAAGTAGCGGACGGTGTTTTATAATTTATATTACAAACTAATTTCAAATCATCCAAAACAAAATATTTATATTTATATTTTATTTTTTTAATTTTAATTTTTTCGGGCTTGCGGGCCGCCCGCGGCCCATTCGGGCTAGCCCATATTTTAATCGGCTTTGTCGGGCAGGGCTAAAAAGCCGGAAATAATTCGGGATAGGATTTTCAAAGCCCGAGCCCGGGAAAAAATCGGGCTTGGCGGGCCGGCCCATTCGGACTAGCCTATTTTGACAGCTCTAGCTTAACATGTGCTCTTAGGACAATATTAAAGATCCAATTGGCAACCGTTCAACTCATGTCTTCGAATGATCTAAACATGACTAAAATAACGTAAGGACAAAAAAATTAATTAATTAACCCTTAAAAGAATCAACTTTTTGCAAAAGATTTTTATAATGTATTAAACATGATAACGAAAAAAATTATTTTTTTCAAATGATACATATGAGTTGATTTAAAAACAGAGATCAATAATCGCGATGAAAAATATTTTGGGATCGAGACATGTTGAAATTTTTTGTAGAGACTAAATAATAAATTTGAGATTTTTGTCAAAAAAAAAAATAAATTTGAGATAAGGACAAAATAACTTATTTAAATAAAGAAAATTGATTGGGAAGTCCTTGCATTTCTTTACTGATTGTCAAAAAAAAATAAAGAAAATTGATTGGACCATGTGTCCAAATATAGTGGAGAAGAGAGTAAAAATTCTTCATAATGCAAAAGATTAAATTGAAGTATAGGTAAAAAATAAATTGAAGTATGCAAAAGATATTGTATATCTTCTTTTATAGTATTAAATTTATTTACATGATCGCATTGCATCACATCAGATCTAATTGAAGATCTTGCAAGATAGCATATGTCGGAAGTAATGTGTCACCTGCCACGTCTACTTGTTAGTTGCAATATTTTTTTCAATTTCAATCTTTTTCATCTAACTTATTAATTTGGCTATTAATCATTTCTTATTCAATCAACTATTTCTTTCTTTGTTTGACTTATTTTTACATTTCTTCTGTTTTTCAGCATTTGGTGATGATGATGGTTGATACTTCATTCTATGCACAGTGTCATTGAATTCAGACTTTCCAATTCCACATAAACTCAAGGTGATTTCTTGTACTATAAGCCTATATATCAATCTCAAATCTCAATGTATCATATTTATTTTGTGTTAATTATTTTTAAAGGGTACTTAGTTTTCATCATTATATTTGAGGTTAATGTAAATGCATAATGATAATGAATCTTTCTTTCTATGAACAGAATCTTAGTTGAGAATTAGATTCAGTGAATAGGAGGTGCTAAAATGGAAAAAATTCCCATATTTTTGGTGGGGTTTTGGCTATTAAGTACTTGGGCTGGTTTATTGGAGACAGAAGATATGATGAAGTATAAGAACCCTAATGAGTCAGTTAGTATTAGGGTTGAGGATCTTATTAGCAGAATGACTCTTGAGGAGAAAATTGGTCAAATGTTACAAATTGAGCGCAAATATGCATCTAATGGTGTGCTCAAAAAGTATTTTATAGGTAAAGATAATGTTTGGTTTTTACTTTTTGTTTCCTCCATTTTCTAAGGTGTTTTTTTTGTATTAACCCTCTGGGTCTCAAGGGAAGGGGTCGGTAATCCAAAGTTCGACCGCGAGGTAAGTAAAGTCTAGCCAAGAATTGTTCCCACCAGGAATCGAATTCGGGTTCTTTCGAACGATTCGTCCTAGGGGGAGCTCAACAAGGTATATTTTATTCATTCAATTAAGCACTAATTATGAAAAATCTTTGTGTTTTGATTAGGGAGTGTTCTGAGTGAGGGAGGGAGTATTCCAGTTCCAAAGGCTTCTGCTGAAAACTGGATTGATATGTTGAATGAATTTCAGAAGGATGCTTTATCAACAAGGCTTGGAATTCCAATGTTTTATGGGATTGATGCTGTTCATGGTCACAGCTCTGTTTACAAAGCAACTATTTTTCCTCACAATATTGGCCTTGGAGCTACCAGGTAACTTTTTATAGGCAAATGTTAGTAAATTAGTGGTTTAGTTAGTTTCTAGAGATTGAACCTCGGCCTTCTCGTTAGAACTCTTTCGGCGATCATCAACTCACCAATAGAGTTGCCTACTTGGAAACCTACCAAGCTGCCTACTTGACATGGTTTAACAGTCATATTTGATTGTGATTCTCAGCAAGGATTGTGATGCTATGAGGCTCTAAAACCTTGATTATGTAGAGCAATCCTTAATCTATTACTTTGAGACGTGATTTTGAAACAATCAAGACACGAAAATAGATGAAATTTGTTATCAGAAATTCTAAAACAATCTCTAAAGCAATCGAGACACCAAAATATGTCAGGCGTGCACAGTTAGGTCTAGAAACCGAATATCTTTTCTGCTGCTATGTACCAATGATATTTTAGGTATGTAAATCTGCTGCTATGTACCAATGATAGTGTAGGTATGTAAATCATTAGGGAATTTCACCTAGCAGTTATTAAGGATGTTCTTATAAATGATAATAATAGATATTTCTATGTTGCTGCTAGGGACCCTGAACTAGTCAAGAGAATTGGAGCTGCAACTGCACTTGAAGTTAGAGCAACAGGAATTCAGTATGTTTATGCACCTTGTGTAGCAGTAAGTAAATACCTCCAACTTTTAATGCTATCAAATTATACCGAGATTTTAGCATTGTCTTATACACTTGATAGGTCTGTAGAGATCCGAGATGGGGTCGATGTTATGAAAGCTACAGTGAAGATCCTAAAATAGTTCAAGCTATGACTGATATCATATCAGGATTGCAAGGGGACATCCCTGATAATATGCCATATGGTGTTCCATTTATCGCTGGAAAGTAAGAATGACTCGAGTATATCAATTAAATTGAACCTTGCAGTTGATATTTCTGCTCTTAATTCAATTGAATCGCATGTTATGTTGCACCATACTATAAAATGCTTATCTTATGTTAAACCACGCTGTTGATTTTGGCTTAGTTAGAGTGTTAGGTTTCTGAAATACTCTTATACTTATGGACAGAGAAAAGGTTATAGGTTGCGCTAAGCACTACGTTGGTGACGGTGGAACAACCAATGGGATTGATGAGAGTAACACTGTTATAGATAGAGATGGAATGATGCGAATTCACATGCCAGGCTACTATAGCTCTATCAGCAAGGGTGTGGCAACCATTATGGTCTCTTACTCGAGTTGGAATGGCGTAAAAATGCATGCTCACCATGACCTAGTTACTGGCTTCCTCAAAAACACTCTCCAATTTCAGGTAAATAGTTTGTTCATCAAATATATCATTGAAACTCAAAATCATCATATATGCAAAAATTTCAAACAACTAAACCCCTCACCTTTTTTTTGATTATGACAGGGCTTTGTTATTTCAGATTTTGAGGGTATTGATAGGATCACCTCTCCATTTCGTGCAAACTGCACTTATTCGGTTCTAGCAGGAGTTTCTGCTGGCATTGACATGGTAGTTTAGGCCAAAAGTATATGGTATATAGACGCTTGAATTGATGTTTCATACAATGAGGAACATTTAACATTGTTACACATTTTTCTTGGGTTTGCATTGCAGTTCATGGTTCCGAAGTTCTACATCGAATTCATTGATGAGCTAACAGTGTTGGTGAAAAATGAGTTCATTCCAATGAGTCGAATTGACGATGCCGTGAGAAGAATTTTGCGGGTTAAATTCATGATGGGTATTTTTGAGAACCCTTTTGCTGAGTACAGTTTGGTCAAATATCTTGGGTTTAAGGTTAGCTATTTTCCTTTAATTTCGCAAAGTTCACAAATAGATGTAACTTATAAGGATCACCCTATAAATATCTTTTCTGTGATTATTGAAATTCTGAACAGGAGCATAGAGAACTAGCTAGGGAAGCTGTAAGGAAATCCATGGTCCTTCTAAAAAATGGTAAATCTGCTGAGAAGCCTCTATTACCTGTTCCTAAAAAGGTTCCGAAAATACTTGTGGCTGGGAGCCATGCAAATAATCTAGGATATCAGTGTGGTGGCTGGACCATTGAATGGCAAGGAATCAGTGGCAACGATAATCTCAAAGGTAAGATAAATTTTAAATTTTATTTGTATTTCTATTATCATATACTAGAGCCTTGTTTGGATTGGCTTATTCGAGCTTATTTTCTGGCAACAACTTATGACATGTCCACAAGATGTTTTCAGCTTATTTCCATAAGCTCTCCAAGATAACTTATGAAATCAACTCATAGCTTATATGAAAGTAGTTTGACTTTATTTTATCTTTCTGTTATAGAAATAGCTTATGCATGAGTACTTATACCGTAAGCATGTATGATATACGCACTTGATTAAGTTGTTTATCCAAAGAGTTGTTACCCTTCGTAATATTGTAAACCTTCTTGATATGATCAGGGACTACGATTCTCACTGCCGTGAAAAACACTGTTGATCCAGAGACCATAGTGATCTACAAGGAGAACCCTGATATAGAGTTTGTCGAATCCAATGGATTTTCCTATGCCATAGTTGTAGTAGGAGAGCATCCTTACGCTGAAATGCATGGTGACAGCATGAACTTGACAATCCCTAATCCTGGTCCTGAAACCATAACAAATGTTTGTGGAGCTATAAAATGTGTGGTTATCATTATTTCGGGACGCCCTTTAGTTATTGAACCGTATGTTGGTTTGATAGATGCAGTTGTTGCTGGTTGGTTACCAGGTAGTGAAGGACAAGGTGTGGCTGATGTTTTATTTGGTGACTATGGTTTTACAGGAAAGCTTCCACGAACATGGTTCAAAAGTGTTGATCAACTTCCAATGAATGTTGGCGATTCTCATTATGATCCCCTTTTCCCATTTGGGTTTGGCCTTTCTACCAAACCTACTAAAGCTATTTACTCTCAGTAGCTATAATCTTTTGAACTGCATTTTTTTTGTCAAATAGTTTAGTGGCTATAATTTCACTTTTTAGGGTGAATAAGTGGGAGTACCAGGGTTCGAACCCCGGTCTTTGCATATTATATGTAATGTCCCTGCAAATTGAGTTATGCTCACCGAGACTTTTGAACTGCATATTTATTAAAAAGAAAACATTAAAAGATTGTGGAAGGTTGATTTTGAACATTTTGCATGCATTTTTGTTAGCAGTGTACAATGATCATCTATAATTTCTAGCAAACCTTTGTTTACTTTTCTTTGGCATGTTTTGGTCTTAAATTTTCAAAGCTCTAGGATTCACAAATGGTACACAATTCGTGAATTGAATTAATGCAGACATAAATGATCTGAATTAATATTTGAACATAAATACGTTAATCAAATTCAAGATTGAGTGAGTAAATAATCAAATGGATCAGTTCACGTATACTTCTAACACAACAAATGTGCAGGAAAAAATGGGTTCAAATTCTATAATGAGAGGTAAAGAAACACAAATGAAGACAATAATGGGATGAAGAGAAACACAAAGGAAGAGGAAGAAGAAAAAGAAGAAAAGAAAATGGAAAATGCTAACCGGTGCCCGGGGGCACCGGTTAAGGTAACTAAAGATAGTAATATTATCTTAAAACTTGTGAAGTCAACATCTTAAAAGTTTAAATTTTTATTTTTTCAATATAATTTTTTTCTTTTCTTTCCCTTTTTAGTTCCTTAACTAGTGCCCCGGGGGCACTAGTTAGGGGCACTAGTTAGCATGACCCAAAGAAAATTACAAAAAGAAAAAGATAATAGCTGGGAAAAGTGTGTTGCTTCACGAGGGAAGTTTCATTAAATGTAAATTAGATCAACGGTTGAACTTTGAGTAACCACAAAGATGATTTTGAAATTATATCTTCACTCAAAATCTTAAGGGTCCGTTTGATTGGAAGGATAAAAAATACTATGAAGGAAGAAAAACACGAAAATTGAGGAATGAACTTAAACTAAATCTTAGTCCAAGTTCATTTCTCGGTTTTTCGTGTTTTTCTTCCTTCCAAGCAAACCAAAGTTTATGAGTCTGACTCTAATTAGTTATATGTTGCTCAACAAATGTGAGACTTTTAATTCACACTTAATAGATCTCAACAAAGTGTAATCAGAAATTCATGTGTGTACAATTAGCCATTTTAATTCAATCATTCTTTGAAGCAAGGATAAAGGGCGGATTCTAGGTAGGGAGACCATGATAGGTCTCTCATCAATGAGTAATGTGTTTTGTAGATTGAATTGAATGTGTACATGATATTATGATGTACTGTCAGTATTAATTTTTTTTTTTGAAAAAAAAGTTTTCGATAATTTTTCGGGAAAAAATTATCGATTTTTTTTCCCAGAAAAATTTTCCTGATTTTTGAGGGAAAAAGTATCGATTTCAGATAAAAACAATTCCGGAGTTTTATTGGAAAAAAAAGTTTCGGATATTTTCCGAAAAAAAGATTTCGATTTTTTCTAGAAAAAGTTCCGATGTTTTCCAGAAAAAAAAGTTCCCGATTTTTTAGGGAAAATAGTTTCAAAATGTTAATCTGAAAAAGTATTGCTCATACAAAAAAGAGTGAAAAAACGATTTTTTTCCCAAAATATACCCCTCTCCCTCTCTTATTTCCCGTAATACCCCCCTCACAATTTTTTTTCCCGTAATGCACCTCTGATAGAAGACCAACTGGGTAGCACCATTTGAAATGGCGCCATGGCCATATGATAGCGCCATTCTGAATGGCAACATTGACTGTTTTTCTGCTTTTTCTGTGTCCCCTGTACCAGACTACTTTTCCCAACATCAAGCCATTTGAAAAGGCGCCATTGACCAAGCATCAAGCCATTCAGAATGGCACTATGCTCCTTGTTGTTTTTTCCACGCGCGCGTCTGGAAAAAACAACAAGGAGCATAGCGCCATTCTGAATGGCTTGATGCTTGGTCAATGGCGCCATTTCAAATGGCTTGATGTTGGGAAAAGCAGTCTGGTACAGGGGACACAGAAAAAGCAGAAAAGCAGTCAATGTTGCCATTCAGAATGGCGCTATCACATGGCCATGGCGCCATTTCAAATGGTGCTACCCAGTTGGTCTTCTGTCAGAGGTGCATTACGGGAAAAAAAATTGTGAGGGGGGTATTACGGGAAATAAGAGAGGGAGAGGGGTATATTTTGGGAAAAAAAATCTGAAAAAACAGAAAATATTTAAAACTTTTTTTTTGAATAAAATATTAGAATTTTTCCAGAAAAATTTTTTGCGGAAAATATCCGAATTTTTTTTTCGAATAAACTATCGGAACTTTTTTCCCGAAAAAAGAAGGGAAACTTTTTTGTTCAGACAAAACCTTCGGAATTGTTTTTATCTAAAATCGAAAATTTTCCCCCAAAAATTGGGAACCTTTTTCCGAAAAATCGAAAAATTTTCCCCAAAAAAGGTCGAAAACTGTTTTCCGAAAAAATCTGGAACTTTTTTTCAAAAATAATATAATACTGACAGTACACCATAATATCACGTACAGATTCAATCCAATCCACAAAACACATGGCTCAGTGAGAGACGACTCAAATTTTCAAAACCATTTTGGTGAAAAAGACTTTCTGGCAGACACACGTGAAAGGTGCAGATAACTCCTTGGTCAGAGGTTTGCATGCCATCAATGTTGTCCTTGTCCTTGTTCCTTTTCAAAACCAGATTTTGCAACTACTTTCAATAGATCACAAAAAAATAATAACCACAACAAAAAGAAAAAGAAGAAGAAGAAGAAGAAGAAGAAGAAGAAGAAGAAAAATGGTTAACATCCACCATTCTTACACAGTAACACCTTCCAAGAAAACACCAACCACAACACTCTCTCTTTCCCTTTGTGATCAACTTAAGCTCCCTAATCATGGATACCAACTTTATCTCTACACAAACAACAAAAACCATTCACCATCACTCATCTCTTCAACAAACATTCTCATAACCTCTCTCTCCAAAACACTCACTCACTACTATCCCTTTGCAGGTAGATTAACATGGATCAAACCAAAAAACCACTTACAACTTCATTGCAACAACAAAGGTGCATACTTCTTAGAAGCAACTTGTGATGATACTTTAAAAGATTTATTAGGTAGTAGTTTTGATTCTACCCATGATGTTCAAAAACTACTCCCAAAAATTAACTATGATGTTCCTATTGAACATGTTCCTTTGTTGGTTATTCAATTCACCAAATTCTCTTGTGGTTCTTTCTCTCTTGCTATTGCTATGTGTCGTCCTGTTCTTGATGGTTCCTCTGCTTCTAATTTCATCAATTCATGGGCTAAGCTAGCTAAAGGTGAGAATTTAGATTCTTATTTGATTCCTTTTCTTGATAGAACTTTGTTAGATTCAAAAATCCTTAATTTACCTTCACGTTTTCAACACCATGAATTTTCTCCACCACCCCTTTGGGAAAATTGTAGTAATAACTCAACCCATTTGAGAAAAAATCCATCTTTTGCCATTGCCATGTTGAAATTCACCAAAAACCAAGTTGAAAAACTCAAGAACAAAGCCAACAACAATGAAAACAAGGTACGAGGTTATACTAGTTTTGAGGTTATTACTGGTTACTTATGGAGATGTGTTAGTAAAGTACGTTTTGAAGGTAATTGGAATCAACCAACAAGGTTAACAACTTTGGTTAATTGTAGAAAAAAGTTGAATCCATCTCTTCCTATGAATTATTTTGGGAATGCAACTTTTCCAACAGTGACACAAATTTGTTCATTTGATGATGTTGTGAATAAGCCCTTTTGTTATGTGGTTGGGAAAGTGAGAGAAGCTATTGAGAAAATGAATGATGAGTATGTAAGATCTGTTCTTGATTATATAGCAAATCAGAAAGATATGAATTTGTTAAGAGACAGGTTTTATAACTTTGCTCAAAGAAATGGACAATTTGGCGATAACCCGAATTTGTATGTTGTTGGTTGGACTAATTTTCCATTTTATGAGACTGATTTTGGGTGGGGGAAACCTGATTATTTGGTTCCTGGGATTGATAATTCTAATGGTATTGGTAAGGTTTTTGTTGTTGATGATGCTAATGGTGATGGTTTTTATGTAACTGTTTGTTTGCAACCTTTTCATATAGATTCTTTGAAGAAGTTGTTTTATGAGGATATGGAGATTATCACTAGTTCCAAACTTTGATGATAGTGTAAAAAAAAAACCTTGAACTTTGTGGACCATTTTGTCAAATAAAGGTTCAATGTTGTGATTGATTAGGGGCTGTTTAAATTTTGTTAGGCAATGTTCTGTATGTTGTATTAGTCTTTTCTTTAGAGGATTTTGTTCATTTGGTTTGGCATTGAAAATTTTTGTGTTATCTCCTCTCCATCATGTGACAGGTTTGAGTATAATTTAACTGCTGCCTCACCTTCATTTCACCTTCAATTATAAGATACTAACATTTAAAATTTATAAATAATGATTTTTTTTTTAAACATACAAAGTGTTTTTTTTTTAACATAATTTTTTTATTGCAATCCTCAATCATGGCATAAGAAATACCAATAGAGGAATAAAGGATGTTGTTAATGTTAGAATCTTTTCGCCCTCACAACCACCAACCTCTTTAAAACACGCCAAGCCATTTTCATTGGCGGTACAATGTACGAGGTTCCATTGTGGTGGTTTTACGTTAGGCGTTGCTTTGTAATTGCAGAACAACAACCACTTGTTTTCATGAACGCGTGGGAGAATTTGAATGAAAATGAATTGCCATGTCATGATCGAACCATGTTGAATTCGCGATGAATTAGGAAACACAAGAAAAGTGAGTGTTGCTATTGTAAAATTCATGCGAGAACACGTTCAAAACACAAGAAAAATGCTACTTCTCGCATGAGTTTTCAACCCACCTCCTCCATGGATGTCATTAGGACACAAAATTACTCAACTTTTGAGGTTATTGCGAGGTGTGTCACTAAAGCACGTTACAGAAATGACCTGTCCACAAGGTTGTCCGTGTTGGTTGACATTAGAAATTGTTTAAAACCAATTTGATCTTAAGGAAAAATAAAAGATGAATAAGATTTGTGAAAAATGTTTTTTTAGTAAATGATAAGAATATGTGTAACATAAAATATAATTAATGCAAAGTAGTAATCTAAAATATAATTATTTGAAAATTAAAGTAGTCAAAATTATATTTTGATAAAAAATTGTTTATGTTTAACTTGGACACATATGACTGAATTTAATTAGTATCATGTCAGCATAGGGTACCTACCCTCAATTTATGTGAGAGTTAATTAGAAAAAACCTTTCAAAAAATAAATAAGAACCTCAAAACTTTAAATCGTTTTTCCGTACCCACGCATGCGAGAGAAAGAGTAATACTAGTACAAGTATTAAATGAGTTTTAGATTACACTTTATTCTATCAAGTGTAAATTACACTTGAGAGAATTCATTCCCACTAAGAGAAATTGTCTTTTTGTGTTGAAACACAATTGATATTTAATATAGGTAAATGCTAACGACTGATATTAGAATTTGGGAGACCTATACTCAACAACAAAAGTTAGCTTGAGAGTTGAGGTTTGTACTACATTTATAAAGGCTATCTATGTCATATATCCCTAGCCAATGTGAGACTTCTAACACACCCCCTCACGTTTAGGGCTGAACAAGATGGAATGTGGAATCAACCAATGTTTTAAGAACCGGACCGGACCGGCCGGTTCGATCGGTTCAACCGGGAACCGAACACAGCAGCGGTCCGGATGAGTGCTAAGAACCGGTAGTCTGTAGAACCGGAAAAAAACCGTTTAGAACCGTTCTGAACCGTCCAAACCGTTGAACCGGGGGCGGTTTTAAAAAACCGGTCGGTTCGGAATCTACTTTAAAAAATAAATAAAAAAATCATTTTTTTCCCTATTTGTTGTTTCTTTTCAGCGTAATAGATTCCTAAGAGAAAAGGATAAAAATATTATAAAAGAAAAACATATTACATACTTTCATCCACAAATAACACAAGCTGACATTGTTTTTGTTCTTGAAAAGATGATTATGTTTTTATTCATATTTCATGAGAGGATAACTCAACAATGGAACTAGAGGAAATAGAAGAAGGATTGGGAGAAGAAGAAAAGATAGAAAAAAAAGAAAGAAAACAAGGACAAAAAAAAAGAAAAAAGAAAGAAAACAAGGAATGGAGGATGGAAAAAGTGGGTGGCGGCTGTGCACTATGCTGCTGCTTACTTTTTCATTTTATTAATTCTAGGGTTTGTTAGTACTTAGTAGTAGTAGTTTGTCTAGTTACATAAGTGGGTTTGAGCTTAAAAGTATTGATATTTGATAAAAATATAAGCTTAGAATATATCACACTAATAAGCCCAAATAATAACATTACTAATTTAGTAAAAAAAAAATATTACTAATTAGTTCATTTCCATATTATTATAGAATAATTATATGAACGGTTTAATGGAAACGGTCCAATAACGATTGAACCGGTTAGACCGGTTGACCCTTGAACCGGAGGTCACAACAGTTCGATCTCCGGTCCGGTTCTTAAAACATTGGAATCAACAATAACAGATGACCTAAATATGGGAGGGCTCCACAACAAACAACAATTGAATATAGAACCAGACTCTGATATCATATTAGAATTTTGAAAGCCTATACTCAACCACAAAAGCTAGCTTGAAAGTTTGAGGTTTGCACTACATTTATAAAGGCTATCTATGTCATATATCTAGCCAGTGTGGGACTTCCAACAAGTGCACTCGGTATACTCTTTAAGATCTTAAATATTAAGTTTCTTATAAATTTTTTATGTAAAAACATAAAGTCAACGTGTTGAAAATTGTAGTGTATAAGTTTTTTTGACATATAAGATAGTGTATATAAATTAAGAATAAACTCAAAATAAACACAAAAATAATAGTAATATTTAATATTTTAAACATCGGATTGGTTCACCGATTGAATGGATAATTGGTTTGGACAATTTCAAAAATTTGGTAAATTTAAATAATATGTCAAAAGTGTTGAAAAGTCACATAATTTTATAGTTTTGAAGTTTTAATGTGAATTCGTCACACAATAAAAGTATATATAAATATACGAGTAAAAGTATAGTTTTGTATAAATTACAAAAAAAAAAGACTCCATATATTATTACAATAAAATAGAAACTCGTATTAATATATAATTTATAATATAGGCAACATATAAATTATTAAAAAAAACTAGGTTTCTTTATTAATATATGATATACGTCCTCATATAAATTATAAAAAAATAAAAATATCTGATATTAATATATGAGTACAAATATAAGCCCACATACATATAAATTATAAAGAAATAGGCCACATATTATTTGTGAGTATAAATGTCGGGCCTCGTATAAATTTTGAAAAAAAAAAACAATAGACCCCCTATTTAACATATGAGTATGAATATATATCCATGTAACAATTATAAAAAGAAAATAAAAAAACTCGTATTAAAATATGAGTATAAATATAAGCCCCCAAATAAGCAAAAAGTTATTTAAGTCAACGTAGAAATACGTCGGAGGCACAAAAACAACAAATTTGAGGTAAAACACCAAAACGATACAAACTTTTTTCAATATGACAAGAACAAAGCTACAAAGATTACACTTCTTATGTATAATTTAAATAGAGGATGGTTTTTTTAATTGTTTTGTATTTTCTTTAGAGTCTATTTTTAATATTCGAATAGGGCCTCTAAATAGTCGGAACCGGCCCAACATCTATTAACAATTTATTAAAAAGTAATTACTACTAAAATACCTAATTTAATTTATCTTCATTAATTTTAATAATATTTCAAATATGTTGCCAATACTAGTCAAAAACATCTTACATTGAGAAAACAAATATGGATTCTCTAAAATTAAGAAGACAACCTTATTATTGTTAATAACCACAATACTACACAACCTTGGCCTTTCTCATTGTTTTTTTTTGTGCCTTAGCTTTTCTTATCATATGTTTTTCATTTTGTTAAAACCTCTTTCTCCCCCCATTAACATTTCTCCTTGTCAAGAGGAGAAAACAAAGTTATTTTTTCCTTCATGGGTTTGATATCAAACAACGTCTTAAATTATCATTTGCAATTGTGCATGATCAATTTCAAAGATTGCAAAAGTTTTGGATAATAATATAAAAATCAGTGTGTTGAAATTAATGAGTTCCTCAAACGTTACATATTCAATTTTCACAAACCGTGACAAAACATCAACGCAGGTGTGTTATAATAAGACAACAACACACGGTTCCACGCTTTGGCGTCAAAATTCTTTAGAACAAACACTACCTTCATTTGTTCTTCAATTAGCTCTTATCTTATCACTCAATCGTATTTTCCTCTTTCTCTCTGAATTTTGCAATGTACCTCGTATTGTTCCCAACATTTTTGTAAGTATTTTCTTCTAAACCTTTTTTTTTTCCTTCTAAGCCTTTCATGATTCTTGCTTAATAGTATTAATTAATGATTAATTTTGTTAAATTGATTATAAATTTAAAAGATTAATAAAAGAATCAATAGTCTCAATGGAAATTGTGTTGCAACATCTATAAGTTTGATGTTGCAATTAAGATTATGGTTGCAGAATTTTTTTGAAAAAAAAAAATTATGTTCATTCATTAGTGATCAACATTCAACTGATTTTTCGGTTATTTTTAGAGGGGTAGAATAAATAGTATGGTTAGTTTTCTAATTTAGCAGGCTCTAACTTGTTGTTTGTGGTTGTTAAGAAATAGAATAATCTAAAACCTGAGTTTGATTCCTGATGGTCGGACTTTATTTACCCGAATCCTGGATTACTGGGCCCATTCCCTTAGGAATCAGAGGGTTAACACCATAAAAAAAAAAAAAAAGAATTGTATGCGCCACTGTTGATATGATAATTTTGTCCCTAAAAATATATTTCACTTGGTCCCTATTATATGAAAAAATTCACGTTTTAGATGTTTTCGGCAAGTTACATTAATTATTCAATGAACCTAAAAAGTGAATGTTTTCTTATGATAGGAACCGGATGGAGTACATAGACTCTCTTAAAGTTGGTTTATTAATAAGATGAATGAACTTCAGTAGTTAATAAGCTTCAATAAAGGATGAAACCGTTTGGAAAAAACTTGAGTTTGAATACTCATCGGAACTATCCTTTGCCGGACTTACTTATCTCCCTTTCAAACTCTAGATTATCAGGGTCTCTTTCCCTTGAAAACTAGAGGGTTAAGACCAAAAATGAACAAGCTTACGATTTTGTTTCTTTTACTCGTGCGTTGATTACTTAGTAGTTCCTTTATTCTTTATCCTTATGTAAGGAATTTGAGTATTCTTTAGACTCTTTATAATATATATTTTTTGTGATTGTTTTGCTAGACTGGTTTTTTATTAGGTCCATCTGTTTTGGGAAAATGGAAATATTTCTACCAAAGTGTATTCCCATTCAACAGTTTGTTACCATTAGAGACAGTGGGAGCATTGACACTTGTTTACTATGTGTTCTTGGTTGGCTTAGAAGTGGATTTGAAAGGAATTAAAAGATGTTACTTCAATAAGAAGGCAATGATTGTTACATTTACTGGTATATTCTTCACATTACCAATTGGTATGTTGTTATATTACCTTCTTGTAACTGACATGGGTCACAAAAAATTGTCACCTCTGGAGACTGATAAACACATGAGTGGTGCATTAATTTGGGGAATGACTCTTTCATGTAGCAGTGAGTTTACTGAAATTGTTAAAATCCTTTCAGATTTGAAGCTTTTGTTAACAGATAATGGACAATTAGCAATAACTTCTATTTTGATTAATGACTTGTTCTCTTGGACATTATTTATGTTGGGTCTAACACAACTCATTTATGCTTCTTTTGTGTCGATACTCATCATCGTCGTACTTGTGTTGGTATATGTTTATGTGATTCATCCTTTTGCTAAGTGGCTTGTTAAGAAATTTTCAAAAGCTGATCGCGAGTTTAGGGTGACGCAAGTGGTGTTTCTTCTTCATGTGGTTTTGGTCATTGGATTAATCACTGATGGGTTAGGTTCACATTCGATAACCGGTGCTTTCTTTTTAGGAGTTGTTATTCCAAAGGGTGCGCTTAATAATGCGGTTCAAGATAAGGTTTATGATTTTGTGTCTGCATTCATGATGCCTCTATTTTTTCTCATGGTTGGGGAGAGAACTAATATTCAAGATTTGGCTTTGAACACACGTTGGTTAACCGTTGTGATTGTTATTATGTTGGCTTTATTGGTAAAAATGGTGTTCGTATTTGCGGTTTCTAGGATGTATCGGATGCCACTCATGGAAGGATTATCCCTTGCACTTCTCATGAATACTAAAGGGACAATGCCGTTAATCATTCTGTACTCTGCCATAGATAGACTAGTAAGTTACCTAATAATAAAATTTGTTATCGAAAAATTGCTAGGCATATTATACAACATGTATTAACATATAAGTGTATGGATATATGTACTTGTTATATAGGAACTAGGGAGCCAAGCCTTTGTGGTGATGTTGTTGGCGTGTTGGTTAATGACAGCTATTGCTGGTCCTGTCTTATATATCATCACAAAAACCACAAGCAAACATATTGGAAGTAAAAGGAAGCATATCCAAGACACGCGACCAGACTCACCACTTAGAGTGTTGGCTTGTGTCCACTCAAAACACGACGCCAATGCCATCATCGACCTTCTCAAAGCATCCAGTCCATCAGTTAGGTCTCCAATTCAGGTATGAGGGTGTCCTTTACAATAGTTTTCGCATAATTTTCATGGTACAAAGTTCGTATCAGTGTCACGCTGTGATATTACTTTATAAAATACATTCACAAATATATGATTTTAAATTCAGGTGTTGGCAGTGGAGTTGATCGAGATGACAGATAGACCAAATTCATCACTGGTCATAAGAGACGCTCGGAAGCCATCATTTAGAGCCCATTCATGCCGGGTGGATAGTGTACAGAAAAACAACGGAGACAAACTTGGAAGCTTTGACAACCTCAGCCAAGCTATATTTGCTGACAAACTCAGAATTATCTCTGATTACAACACCATGCACAAAGACATCATAAACCTTTGCGCACGCAGAAACGTAAACCTCATTGTAACCACTCTCCACAGACAACCTACCTATGACGGATTAGGCGCAGGCACCGCGACTGCTAGAGCCGTCAACATAATCAACAGAGACCACGCAAGCAAGGATGAGAAGAGACTAGTGGTTGAGAATCTAGAAAAAGAAGCACCATGCTGTTTAGCAATTTTCGTTGACCGTGAGTTCGGTGGTGAGAATCGTTCTAAACAGATGAGAATAGCTATGCTCTACCTTGGTGGTGCTGATGACCGCGAAGCACTTTCTTATGCTTGGAGAATGAGTAGAAACATGGAGGTTAAGTTAACAGTGGTGAGGCTTGTTTGGGACAGTCCTGATGATGAGTTTGATGAATTGGACAGAGAGTATTTGAGAGCTTTTGTGTATCAAACAAACGATACACCAACGGTGAGGTATTTGGAAAAAGTGGTGAAAGATGAGAAGGAAACTGTGAGGCTTTTAAATAGGATAGGGAATAAAGGATTCGATTTGTATATCATCGGGAGAGGACATGGGAGGAAAATGCCGTTGGCGCAAACGTTGGATCCTGTTTTGGATGAGCCTGTTTTTGGTCCTCTTGGTGATACTTTGACAGATTTGAATTCTGCTGCTAAGACATCTATTTTGATATTTCAAAAACAAGCTGAAAGTAATGATTCGAAGAAACATGAGTACAATGCTTCTGCGACGTCTTTGCAGTTTCTTGATAGTGTTATGGATCAACAGCAACAGGTGTATACTCCAGCAGTGTCATTTGGTCCCAATTTTCGGTGAATGATGAAAATCTGTGTAAATTGGCACATGACTAGTACTAAGAAACTGACTTGTACATATTTCTTGTTTCTTTGAAGAATTCTCTATTAGGTAGAGTATAGAGAGTGAAGTTATAAGCTTGAATTTTGAGATATCAAGTAGTCTATATTTTTTTCTTCCACGAGAGAGTATCGACAATTTATGTTCTTTTCGATCGATATATCATAAGTGTGAATTATCGACATAAATATGGAGCTCATGATACAATGTTAAAAAATACATAAGGTCTTTACATAGACCAAAGTTTGAAATTGATGCATATCTCCTTACAATAATGAGCTTTACTATTTAGAAGGAAAGAAACTCATTTTCTAACACATGTATCTAATAAAATCTTAAGTATATACTAGTTTGTAAAAAAATCATTTTCTAACACAAACCAAACTGCACATTACACTATAGGAGTGGAAATCATGTCTAACGATGCAACTCTATTGCTTGACAGAGCAACAGATGAGCATAAGTAGTGCAGGAATAGAGTAATTGAGAAGTTTCCAATTGCATTTGAAGTACTTTTTTACCAAATTGATGGATAGTATGGAGTGTAGTTTTTGTTAGATTGTAATATCAAAACAAAACCTCTCACCAAGTGCATACATATATAATTAGCATAGTATTAATGCATATTATAGTATATGATGATTACATTACATGACCCTTCATGCTATATCTATTCCTTGTCCTTCACATTAATTTCATGACCTCCATCTTCACTTTCTTTAATCTGCCTTTCTAGATCTGCCTTCTTTTCCAAAAGTGCTTCTAACTTTGCATTCAATTTTTCAAGCTTCTGTTTCAGCTTACTAGGATCATTGGTCTTCTTCTTCTCCTTCTTCTCTCCCTTGTCTTCTTTTTTCTTCTTCTTCTCTTTACCTTCTTTCTTATCATCTTCTTCTATATCAATATCCCTTACTTCTTCTTCATCTTCATTCTTCTTGTCCTTCTTCTTTTCCTTCTTCTTTTCTTCACCATCCTTGTCTTTTTCTCCATCTTCTTTTCCCTTATCCTTCTTTTCCTTTTTCTTTTTCTCCTTATCCTTCTTTTCATCACCATCTTCATCATCAATTTTCTCATCTTTTTCCTTTTTCTTCTTCTCCTTGTCCTTCTTATCCTTACCTTCCTTCTCATCTACACCAGTTTTGTCCTTCTTTTTCTTCTCCTTATCCTTCTTTTTCTTTTTATCTTCATCATCTCCACCTTTATCTTCATCATCCTTATGCTTCTTTTCTTTAATCTCAAGATCTTTTTCTATCTCAACCTTCTCTTCCTTTACATCAACTGGTGTTTTATCCTCGATCTTGATTGGAATGGAGTCTTCCATATCTATAGCTAGCATACAATATAATAATATTAAATTAAATCACATTACATTACATGAGAGAAATTAAATCAGATAAACAGACAATAAATTGCGCCGTTAAACGTAGAAAATTAGAAAATTAATAGTACCTGTTGTGATTTTTGAACGATGGTTGGATTTGGAGAAGAGATTGAGGAATGAATGTGTTGGTATGGATGAATGTAGTATGTGGTGTATCTATTTATAGGATTATGGTCCTTAAGGTGTAAGATATTGTGACGTGGCAACTACCCTCACATTTACGCGTATATGTAACGAAAAGTTGAAGAAGCAGTTTTCATTTTCAACACAAAAATTAATAATCAATTCTTCGTTATATATATTATGTGGATATGTAATGGTATATTTACTAAGGTGAGGTGGATGATTCTGGTTGATTTATAAATAATATTTATTGATTTTTTTATATTAAATATTATCTACAGATCAATCACAATCATCCACGTAAGACATCTACACACGAGTGTTCACAAAAATAAGAAGCTATGTCGGTTGGGTTGGGACCTTCCAATTCAATTATCTTGAGTGTTGACGGTGCCTTTTTTAACTTTCTCCCGTGTTGTGTGCGTGTATTTGCCGGGCTGTCCCAAGGCCAAACCACTCAAACAAGAGTTTTAAGCACTTTTTTACAAAAAAAAATTTTATGTTTATATTTTGGGACAAATAAAATACTTGGTCAAGTACATCTCCATAAAAAGTGTGCATAGAATGGGAGATAATTAGAATATATGTTTTTTTTAAAAGGAAATTAGAATATATTTTTATACTAATCTTTTATATTATAAGCTTGTATACACAAGCAAACTCTAAACCCTAATTTGTTTTCCCTATTTTCCCTCCATTTTATCTTACAATTTTTATTAAAAAATAATACAATTTTGTCTTGACAAGGATTCAAACCCGCAAGCCTTCAGTGCAAGGCAATATTTACAACCACTATGGCAAGTATACCAATTGTGATTAAAATTAGGGGCGTACGTGGGCCGGATTGGATTGGGTTTGGCCAAAACCAAAACTCAAACCACATATGGTACTCCGGGTTGGGTTTAGTAAAATAACCACCCGTTATAACATTGGGCCGGGTTGGATAAATCCACTAATTTCTGGGTTGGATTGGGTTGGTTGTGGGTTACCCAAATTATTTTTCTATTTTTTTTATATTAAATATCTAAATGTTGAATCATCATATTTTTTCATAAAAAATAACTCAATCAATGTATTTTCTTGAAAAATATGGTAACTTTTTTTCACTATAAAAAATAATCACTTTTTTTTTGTGTAAATCTACTAATTTACGGGTTGGATAGCGTGTTATCCAAATGATTTTTTTGCTTTTTTTAATATCAAATGACTAAACCATGAATCACTATATTTGTTTATGGAAATTATTCAATTTTTTAAAATTTTAAAAAAATAATGCGATGAATTATCATATTTGTTCATAAAAATTATTCAATCTTTTTTATTTTCGTAAAAAATAGTATAACTCATTTTCAATATAAAAATATTTAATAATCAAATGAAAAAATCTTTAGTATTTTCATAAAAAAAATTCAAAAAACATAGCACCAGTGGGTTAGTGAGTTTTTTGGGTTGGGTCCGGTTTTACCCGAAACCCGATTATTTTAATGGGTTTTTCATTTTTGAAATCCATATCCACCCACTTGCCCGACCCAACCCACTTTTTTGGGTTGGATTGGGTGGGTTTGACCGGGTCGACCGGATTTGCCCAACCCATGTACACCCCTAATTAAAATTATGTGCAATAATTGATAAGCACCATCAATTTTAAAAGTATATCATATCAAAATTATTGTTGACTATATTATTCATCACGAAATATTTTTATGTCTTTCCTGATCAATGATTTTTTTTCTACCGAATCATAGATTTAGAGAATAATTATCATGTGAGATTTGAAAAGTTATTATCAAACTAAATTACGCTAAATCAATTTTTTTTTTTTTGCAATACAACCAAACACAACCATAGACATGTCACTAATCACATCACATTCATTATTTATGATCAATTGATACAATATGCACTAGCAGATATTGAGATGATGTTACGTAGTTGTGAGAAGAGTTTAAAAGATTATCCTCCAATGCCTAGAGCAGCCACATCATTAGTTCCTGATATACAAAATCTTTTATATTATAAGCTTGTATACCCAAGCAAACTCTAATTTGTTTTTCCTATTTTCCCTCCATTTTATCTTGCAATTTTTATTAAAAAATAATACAATTTTATCTTGACAAGGATTCGAACCCGCAAGCCTTCAGTGCAAGACAATATTTCCAACCACTATGGCAAGTATACCAATTGTGATTAAAATTATGTGCAATAATTGATAAGAACCATCAATTTTAAAAGTATATCATATCAAAATTATTGTTGACTATATTATTCATCACGAAATATTTTTATGTCTTTCCTGATCATTGATTTTTTTTCAACCGGATCATAGATTTAGAGAATAATTATCATGTGAGATTTGAAAAGTTATTATCAAACTAAATTATGCTAAATCAATTTTTTTTGGCAATACAACCAAACACAACCATAGTCATGTCACTAATCACATTCATTATTTTAATTTTAACATTGCAGATTTAATATTAACCGATGATCAATTGATTCAATATGCACTAGCAGATATTGAGATGATGTTACGTAGTTGTGGGAAGAATTTAAAAGATTATCCTCCAATGCCTAGAGCAGCCACATCATTAGTTCCTGATATACAAAATAGTTTAATACACGACGAATTGAATTATAACAGACAATCATTAGCTGAGGAACATGTTAGATTGATGTCAACTATGACTTCAGAGCAACGTAAAGTATATGATACAATCACGACAAGAGTTAACGAAAACAAACCT
Source organism: Trifolium pratense (assembly GCF_020283565.1). NCBI lineage: Eukaryota > Viridiplantae > Streptophyta > Magnoliopsida > Fabales > Fabaceae > Trifolium > Trifolium pratense. Next base: position 11,784,778 of record NC_060064.1, on the reverse strand, counting down.
GGTGTGTTTTTTCTTTATGGTTATGGCGGTACAGGAAAGACATTTATCTGGAGGGCCATGTCAGCCGCATTACGCTCAAAAGGTGAGATAGTTTTAACAGTTTCCTCAAGTGGGAACGCTGCATTGCTTATACCTGGCGGTAGAACAACACATTCAAGGTTTTTTATTCCTCTAAATGTTGACGAGTTTTCAACATGTACCATAGTTCATAAAAGCCCTTTGGCGCTATTATTACAAAAAGCAAAGCTCATTATATGGGATGAAGCACCAATGATGCACAAACACTGTTTCAAAGTTGTTGATCGAACTTTAAAAGATATTCTCAAGTCTGTTGATGAAAAAAATAAACACATTCCCTTCGGTGGAAAAGTTGTTGTTTTCGGCGGAGATTTTAGACAAATTCTACCAATAATACCCAGAGGTACAAGGCCAGAAGTTGTTCATGCTACTATTAATTCTTCGGTTCTTTGGGATTTTTGTGAAGTTTTAACATTGAGTAAAATGAGGCTTCTCGGTGGTGCTTCGAGTGCAGACGTTGAACAAAGAAGATTGTTTTCTGAATGGGTTTTGGGTGTTGGCGATGGAGAAATTGGAGATGACAACGACGATGATTTAGAACTTGACATTGATCAGATTTATTGATTCCTAATTCAGGTGATCCTCTTGCTTCTATCGTTGAAAGCACTTATCCCCAACTTTTACAAAACATGAACGATATAACGTATTTCCAAAATAGAGCTATACTAGCTCCTAAAAATTCAATAGTCGACACAATAAATGATTATATATTGGATTTAATTCCTGGTGAAGAAAAAACATATTTGAGTTATGATACTCCACTCACACAAAATGTAGACGGTAAAACAGTGGATGATGTTCATACTCTCAAATTTTTTAACACAATTTCTACGTCGAGACTTCCAAATCACAAGTTGAGACTTAACATTGGAGTTCGAGTTATGCTATTAAGGAATTTGAATAAAAAATTAGGATTATGCAATGAAACAAGACTTATTATTACGAGATTGAGAAAACGTGCTCTTGAAGGAAAAATTATTTCATGAAGTAATATTGGTGATCAGATTTTCATACCTAGATTTTCTCTGACACCATCTGACGTGAGAATTCCTTTTAAATTTAAACGGAGACAATTTCCTATAATGATTTCTTTTGCGATGACTATTAATAAGAGTCAGAGACAATCTTTAAAGCATGTTGGGATATATCTTCCGTCGCCAGTGTTTTCACATGGTCAGTTGTATGTTGCAATTTCAAGAGTTACTTCTAGAAAAGGATTAAAAATATTGATCATCGATGACGACAGTGAAGATACAACTAAGACTTCGAATGTGGTCCATAAGGAAGTCTTCCGTAATATAACATAATTTTCTTTGTATGAATATTTATCCAAAATTATTGTTGAACTATCGTTTAATGTTACTCAACTTTTTTCATATACCTTTCATTATTGGAATTATCATATCTTATTTAATCATTATATATTTTACGGCTAATCAGACCCGTGCACCGCACGGGTCGATGTTCTAGTTAGAATATATGTTTATAAAGTAGAGATTTGGCTTCGGCCCTCTTTTGTATAAAAAAATAGAGATAATTCGCCTGACCAAAAAAAAATAGAGATAATCATCATCTAATAAGTCAATTTTTTAGAGTTGAGGCCTCAACCTGTGAAGCACGGACACCGCGATACGACACGAACACTGCGACACCGCTAATGTAAAAAATATAGGACACTGACACCGCTACATATTTATAAAACATATAAATTGAGAATCAAAATATATACATGTAAATCTAATTTGAGCAAGTTATTTCTTAAAAAAAAATTTAAAACTAGTATTTTACCTTTATTTATCATCTACTACTGAAAAACTAAAAATATTGTTGTTTGAACACATCTTTAACTCTTGTAGATATGACTGGTATGTGCCTAAGGAAAGTGTAAGCAAAATTTTTTTTTTTTTGGGACACTTGTCTGACACGTGTCGTACGAGTGTCTTACAAGTGTTGGACACCGATCAAAAGAGTGTCAAAGTAAAGGAAAAATTGAATTTTTTTTACGACATAGATATGAGCTATCCGAGACGTGTCGGACGAGTGTCATACGAGTGTCGGACACAGACACGTGTTGGACACCGTGACACGAGTTAATCATAGAGGTGTCTGTGCTTCATAGGCCTCAACTCCTAATTCTAATATGATATAAGAGTCTTCTTCACGATTTACTGCATCTAATTTGCTATCAGGTTTTTGATCGGATTATATATCATTTATATTCGCGCTTCAAGCCCAATAATGTTAAACACGTGGGGTGTATTTATAAAGTAGAGGCAATTTTCACTTTTTTTTTTATCAAAGAGGCAATTTTCACTTTAAAAGCTGATATTTGTAAAGTTGAATTAAATTTTACTCTCAATTTTAAGATAGTGAAATTCATTAAAAGGTCTCTCTAATTTTGTTTTTTAGAAAGACCGAAAAAAATTATATTAAAAATCTCTAATAACACGGCTAATTTAGCACTTACCTTATCATAGTTAACATTAAAATACTTGTTTACGAGGCATGCTAAAATATTCAGTTGGAGATTTAATAGATATGGTTAAAATAGCTAGCTAGATAACCAGTGTTGAGCTTGCAGAGGTGGATTCTGCTTCAAAATTAAGCATATTGTTACATTATTATTGCTGTTGTGTGAACCACTTTGGTAGTAGATGTACAAATAATATAAAATCATTTATTCTCAAAGTTGTTAGGAATCTATTTTTACGCCAATTCGTATTGATCATGTAGATTTAATTTGTAAATTCGTAGATTTTATCATGTATTAAAATAAAAATATATAATAAATGGTTTAAATAGTTTAATTTTGATTGTAATTTGAAATTAATAATTTTATTTTTAATTTAGAAATTTAAGTGTTATGAATTTTTTTTATAGTTAAGCGTTATGAATATTAATTAAAAGAAATCTAACAAAATAATATATTATTAATTTTAAATATTAGATAATTCACATTTAGTTGATTAAATATGACTATAGTACTCATGCATTTCAATAACAAATAAATGCAACAACTATATGCCTATTATATACCCATCAATATTATATCTCGTAAAGAAATAATCTCTCTCATTTTATCATATATTAAATATAATTCTTTAAATCATTCATATCATATGAGATTGAAATATATACAAATTGATTGTATATTTTAATCCCTATTGATTTATTTGATTTTTACAAAACCTCAATTATATTATGTATCTATTATTTCGTCTATCTATAAAAAAAATATTAAATTTAAAAAATCACATAAAAAATTTCAATATTATATTTTTTATAAAAATATAATAATTACTTGTTTGTTTTAGTTCTCGCTTGTTTTTTTTTTTTGACGAATTATTTCTCGCTTGTTTTCATATATTCTTTTTGTATTGTTTTTTCACACATGTGCATAAAAATATGAGACATGGTTGGAAACACAAGAGTACTAAAAATTATTATTTGTCCAACTCTATCACTCCCACCATTCATTCGTCCCTTTAATAAGCAATTCTTCCTCTTTTTAGAATCATTGAATAATTGATATATTTGATGTATAATATAGAGCAAATGATCAATTATTCAACCATGGATTTTGCTTATAAAAAAAACATAACAGTATACTATTATATATAAAAAAGAACAGTGTAATTGTTACTCTTATAATTATTATATAAACTATGATATTGATATTGTATATTTATTAGTAATATGATAAAGTTGAACTTGTAAATTGACTACAAAAATTAAGCTTTTTGAATGGTTGGGTGAAAACATATGCAAGTTTAAGTGATTTTATATTTTATAGGGAGTTAAATCGTGTAAACTCGTTTTAATTTTCAATTTTACTCAAAATAATTTTAATTGCGATCTAACATGAAAGTCATACCTAAACACATAAAATTCATAGAGTTTATTATTTAAAACGAGTTTTTAACAACCATGAATAAAATACTTTGTCTATTAACGGTATCAAGATAAGGACAGTCGTTGAGAATTGTAATTCAATATCAGATTCTTATAGTTTGTTACTTAGTTTTGTGTAACAAAAGTTGGTTAGAAACTAATTTGATAGTTAGTTACAAAAACAGTTTTAGTTAGTTAGTAAGTTTGTTACTTGCTCTCTAAACAAGAGTATGTAGAATATATATAAATAGGATCTTTGTATTCATTGTTAATATGGTCCATCGGTGGATGAATAAAAATTTGCTTTTCTCTTAGTTTTCATCTTCTTCTACTTCTACCTCACAAAACCAAGATCACAATTTTCCTTTCATGTATCATTGTGAACAGTGCTCATAGGCTTGCCTTGAGCCTATGCATTGTGTGTGTATGTGCTTGATGTTTTTGTTGCGCCAACAATTGGTATCAGAGCTTGGTTCAATCAAGGGAAACACGAGTGAAATTGTGAGGGGAAATCAATTGGGAAACACTGAGTGAGATTGTGTGCATTGATTTCTTGAAGAATCAAGATGAATACTCATGGTTTTTGAACCAATATTCTGGTTCTTGATGGAAAGAACTGGATAGGTGGAATGCATTGATGAAATCACTGTTTGGAGCTCAAGAATGTCTTGATGTGGTTCTGAATGGCTATGAAGAGTTGGTAGAGAATCCAACAAATGAACAAAGGAATGCATTCAAGGAGAACAAGGAGAAAGATGGCAAAGCCTTGTTCTACATTCAACAAAACTGTGATGCTCAACACTTTGAGAAGATTGATAAATCAACAAAATCTAAAGAGGCCTGAAATATTCTTGAAAGCTATCATAATGGTGGAGCCAAAGTAATGAAAGTGAAGCTGCAGGCATATAGAAGACATTATGAATCAGAACATAATTCATAAGACACAAAACTATATATAATTGAACATGTAAAAATAAATTAAATTAAATTGAGAACTATATAAAAAAAAATAACATAATGTAATAATAATATATATTTATTCTACATATTAATTCCATTATAACTGGTATAACGTACGTATAAAAAATTTATAATAAAAATAATAACATATTGAAACGTTTAATGACATATGAATGATATATATTAGTAACTTATTGAAAATAAAATTGGCATTGGCATGTGATGATGTTTGTACCTTTTCAACTTAGACAAAGCCATGATTATGTACCACATTCAATTTTTTTTTTTTTTTTCAAGCAGAACATAACATACCATATCGCTATTGCATTAGAATAAATATATTGGTTCATTGAAGCAATATAAAAAAAAAATTAAATAAATAAATTGCAATAAAAATTTAAAATTTTTTCAAAACTCTAAAAATTGATAAGGCTATCCCTTAGGGATGCATGTATATTGAATTCTTCCGGAATTCATAAGAAATAATTCATAGAAAGTTCTTCAAGAACTATATAACATCATTGTAATGTAAAATTAATCATTTATGCAATCCTTCAGGGATACATATAACATTGAATTTCTCATGAGTTTTTCAAGAACTCTGTCATAGATCTTATCAAATATTTTCTACATTCTTCAGGGATGTGTCACAATTGAATTCATCAAGATTTCATGGAAAACAAAATTTGAATTTTTAAGTTCTTCAAGAATATATATATATATATATATATATATATATATATATATATATATATATATATATATATATATATATATATATATATATATATATATATATATATAATAGATCTAATTGTACGATCCTTCAAAGATGTATTTGTAATGAATTCTTCAGGAATTCGTGGGGAATACAAATTGATTTTTAAATTGTTCAAGAACTGTATAACAGATCAAATCAGTTATTTATCCAATTCTTCAGGGATTGATGTTCATTTTACTTATATCTATGAATTTTCAGGATTCATATTTTAAAAGATATTTTACGGTACTTTTAGAAGCGTATGCTTATGATTCTTCAGAATTCATATTTTAAAATTTCATCATACTATGAATCTTCAAGATTCATATTTTAAAATTTCATCACACTATGAATCTTCAGGATTCATATTTCAAAAATTTCACCACGATACTTCTGGATCGTAGGTTTGTGAATCAATATAAAAAAAAGAGAAGAAAAAAATGATTTGAAAAAATAGAATAAAAAAAATCATACATAAAATAAAATTCTCACTTCCCATTGTTGTTATACCTTTCATGAAAGAGGAGAGACTATCATGCTGATAACGTGTTATAAAACTAGTATAAACATGGGGAAGAATAGAGAAGAATGAGAGAAGGGAGAAGAGAAAGGAATAGACTCTTGTATTATTCTCTTCAAGGTGTGTATATACATGACAATTTAAGTCATATTTATAGGACAATATAATGGGCCAAGGAAATGGTTCAATGCACATCCATCTAATTATTCATAACAGTATATAAGTTAAAGTTGGCTTCAAAATTTCAACTTTTTTGAAAGTTCATTCATTTAAGTTTATAATGAAAGCTGATTCATAAGTATTGAACCATAAAACTCGTTTTAATTAATCTAATGATGAATTACTGTTATATATACCAACAATTGAATACTTAAATAAATCTAATGTAGTTCCTAAGAATCCCCCAACAAAATTGGTATAGAACTTCTTCTAAGCCATAACTCATACATAACCATATAGAATGAATCTAATTCAAGTGGAGGTGAATGCCATTGAAAATGTTTCCTCACCTTCAACACATTCCTCTGTAGCATCAAATACTCACCAGAATTAACCATACTTTTCAGAATCTTTTTCAGTAAAGGTATGTCTAAAGTAGTGACAACAACAGAAAATCTCTTCCAATTCAAAACATCTGCAAATGGAAGGTCATAATGATCAGCGATGATCACCGGAACACAACCATAGTATAATGAATCTCCGATTCGTGCTGTGTTCACTTCAAAGCCTTTAACGTGAAGACAAAACTTGCTTCCTAATAACTCATCTGCATATGGTGTTTTTAGTCTTCCATGATGAACAAATATTTCTGAATCATTTTTCCATGTCTCAACAAGATTTCTCCTTAATGCCGAATTAGCTGCTCCGGCAAAGAAAGCTAGCTTTCTCCTGTTATTTTTTACAAAAGAAAAAAAATCAAAATGAGTTTCACTTTTATACCATGGAATAAAATCATCATTGCAATGTTGCTTCATCTATAGACTTTTTTAAGCTTAATTGCAGTTTCGGTCCTCATATTTTCACTCGCTCACGGAATTAGTCTCCCATTTTTTAAATTCAGTTTTTAGTCACTTGTTCAAATTTTTGACCCAAGAATGATATGTGACGAGTTTTTAAGTACTATGGCATAGAAGTTGTCCAAACAAAAAGTACTATGTCATAGAACATGTTTAAGTAGAATCATCCAAGTGGATTAGGTTATATGTCACATCCATCGTTTTAAATTGCAGTCCGCATTCACAATTGTTGCCGCTTGAGTATCGTTGATGTGATAGCCTCTGCAACCGCTTTGCGCAAGAATTAGTGTGATTTTCATTCACATGTACGACCGCGTCATAACCGCATTAGGAGCTACATCAGACGATTTCAGCCATGTTTTTTCAAATTTTATCATCAAAAAATAAAATTTATGAACTTCAAATCCAAATTTGAGTCAAATATGATCAATTTTTTTTTTAACAATCTTAAAACTGTGTATTTTAAGCACATTCAAATCAGTACTTATGAAATAAATTGAGGCTATGCAATTGTGGGTGAATAGTGTGGTGCCATAGTGGTATCATTTTATTTAGTTTGTGAAAATTCAAAATAATTTCACGCCTGTGTCGCAGCAACCACAATGATCACATTCACAAGGACCGCAACCGCAATTTAAAACCATGGGCATCACGTCAACAGAAAAATATGAACAACAGAACATGTATGATTCAGAATAATGACTAATAGAAAGAAGAAGAAATCGTACCTATTAGATGAAACAAGCTTAGGGAGGTTTTCTTTTCTTGGCCAAATTTGTGGTAAACAAGCATCCTTATGAGCAATATAGCCACTTAAGAAATAACTTGATGAACAAACAACTTGAATGGCATTGAATTTCACATCAGGTGCTTTATCCATAGCAGACCTTCCAATTGAATGACAGGCAACATAAAAGTGATCCGCGCCGTCCGTGCGATTCCAATACGGATACTTATGAATGATATTCTGTACATAGTCTCTAATGAAATCTTTGATACCTCCAACTCCAACTCGACGATCATGCCGCAAACTTGCTATGGAAAAAGGCATAAAGAAAAGATCTGCTTCTGTTGGATCATTTGTAATGAAATGACTCTTCATAAGTGCTTTTTTGAAGTAACTTTCACTGGCATAATTGCCACCAGGTTCAGTTTTCACAGGTAATAGCACATTTGCAAAAGGATCATCTTTCTTGTGAGGATAAACATATATCTTAAAGCTCCTATTCATTTCTTTATAATCTTCAAGAAAGATATCTCTATCATGGAACACATTAGTTTTTTCCTCAAATTTTTCTGAACCAAAAGAAAGAGCTATCTTCTTCTTCTTCTGTGTACTTCGTTCTGCTGTAACAAAAATTGATTTGAATAAATTAATGTTGTATTATTGTTTAACTAAATAAATTAGTGCATATTAAGGTGGGGAGAGAATAAATCGTTGTATACCTTTGTTTGAGTCTACAATCATTATTCCTTTTTGGGTGGCATAAATGTGGGCCATTTACCATACTATACGTACGTAGAAATACTATTGAAGAAGAAGAAGAAGACGACCGCAACTTAAAATGGTAAAATGTTCACAAACATTAAGCAAGTTGATCACAAACATTTGAATATATTATTTGTAGAGATACACAAAAATATAAATCATTTAATTATTTTAAAAACATATATTTAATATTTGTTTCGTTTATTTTTTTCTCAATTATGAATGCTTGACCAAAAATTCATGGTCCAAATATCTGTGATCAAACAAGTATTTCCATTGCAAATAATTCAAATATAGAAAAACATTAACGATGATAAATAAATATCGTATCTTGGATCCGAAGACTAATGATCTTCATAATATAATTTTTATAATAAAAAAATGACTTAATTGATAATACTAGTTTAATTGAAACAACGAAAAACAAGTATGCATCTGATATTGAATCGTCATCAATAAAATCATTGTTTAAGTCGTAGAAATTAACTTCTTTGTTTTGCTTTAAGTGGATATATATGAACATATGATACTTGTAATTTCCTTGTGTCAAAAGAAAATAATATATATCCACTTAAAGCAAAAGTCCACATATATAAGTTTGTCACAAACTTTGAATTCTAAAAAGTTAATTTCTACCTCCTTCAACTAAAGGCCGCCTGATGATTGAATTGAATTGAATGAATGATACTAATATTTATTGACAAAGTCAAACCCAAATAAAATATTCTACAACAAGAATCATACTGGTATATTATAAAATAAAAAAATAAAATGTACCAAAAACATTAAACAAAAATTATATTATACTCCCTTCAGTTTTGAATATAATTAAGCAAAAAAGAAAGAAAAAAAAATTAGATTCATTAAATAAAGTATCCATTAGAACCATAAAATAATCCACATAGTTGTTTTATTCAATGAACTTAAAAAGTTGTTCCTTATATTCAAAATTGGAGTAGTAATATTACTAATATTAATATTAAAAACTTGATCAATCGTTAGTTTGTTCAGTGGTGATTGACGCTGAACTTGGTAGGAAGAACCACGGTTTGATCCTCTCAACTGCGATCGGAAGGGGGCTGAGACCACTTGATGCCAGAACTGACTCTCGAACCAGATTAAACTGGTGGTAAAAAAAAATAATATTAAAAACTTGAAAATTTGGCATACGTACCCTTTAAGCTGGATTGATCAGGTGATAAACCATGTTGACTTTGTGGTCCAAGGCCAAGAATATGATCACCCAATTGGAAAGTGTGAGACTTGATGAACTCAGAATCATTTTTGTGTGAGGAAGTTGTTAAGTGAGAGGTTGGAGAAGGAAGAGTAAAATTTGGAGATGATGATTTTAAATGAAGAATAGGTTGGAATTTGTGGTGATGTTGATGATGATGGTGTGTGAAGATGATTGAGGTAGAATAAACATAGATGAGAATGAAAAGTGATGTTAAAAGAGCTAAAGTAGTTGGAATGAAGAAGAAAAAGCTCTTGAATGAAGTTGCAACATGATTATGAGAGTAGTGGTAGAAGGAAGAAGAACGAAACATGGCATGAAGAATTACTGAATTAGAGATTGAATATTCAAACACTTCTTTATGTTAAAAATCAGTTTCATGTTCAAATATGTTATACTAATGTAACAGGAGGAGGTGGCGTGTATATAGTGCCTACCAACCATCATGGCATTAATTAGTTGACAGTTGCTCTGTTGTTATATGACTAATTAATCATTCACATTCACTATTTTAGTCTCTAGTAGGAGTAATATACAAATTACTCTGTTACAAGCAAGAATCAACAGCTAGGGAATCACTATTTTTGGTCTAAGATAACTAAGTTTAATCTTTTAACAACATGCTATATAAAGTTTAAATTTGTTAGGTAGACGATTGTAAAATGGTTATTAATGTCACTTTAATTGATAAAAAATATTCGTGTTCAACTTATATAATAATTGATGTATATTAGACTATAAACATTCATTTTTAATATTTATTTATTGACTACTTGGATTGGTCTGGTGGTATTAACTTGAGACTTGAGACTTGAGAGTGTGCTCCACTGCTCCTCCTTGAGGTCTCAGGTTTGATTCTCACCGGTGCCAATTTGAGTGTGTTAGTTTAGCTTCTTCAAAAAAAAAAAATTTAATGACCAATGATTGATCTACTATATTAAAGATTATTCAATCGACTTGAAAAAGAAATATTTACTTAAAATTAATTAATATCGGATGGATTATTATAAAATTTTAGGGATTGGTTAATTTTTAGTCAACTTCAATTTCTAATTTATGAAATCACATGTTAATTATTGGGATTGAACACTTACACTACTAGAAAACATGATTTTAGCCTCCAAAATTTGTTGACTTTTTTGTTGATCACATAATTAGCGTCGGATAGCAATAGAGTCGGACTTAGACTCGGTTAAAACCGACTCTAATATAGAGTCGGGTTAGAGTCGGATGCCTTCGGCCGACGCTATAGATTAGCTTCAAGCGTTTTAGCCTCAACCCGACGCCGACGCTAATCCAACTCTAAATGGTTGTTGGCGTCGGTTTTTGGCCTGTTAGAGTGGGTTTTCATCCGACGCTAAATGCTACTTTTCTAGTAGTGTTATATATTAATTTCTAATTGGCGATGGAAGAAACATTAATGTATGGACTGAACCTTGGATCCGTTCTCATAGCAATATGCGAGCAACTGAACCTTGATTGTGTATTGTATAGCAGCAAGGTTGAAGATGAAATGCACTCTTCATCCGAAATGAGTACCTCTTCATGATTATGAGGTTGATGATGGTCCACTCTTCATGCCAAAAATAATAATGAATAAAAATAAGGTAAATTATTTGGTACCCAACTTATATTGTTGGTCACCGCTATTCCATATGCAAAATTCTTTGAAATATGAATTATGTAAATATAAGTTAGTATCAAAATATGATATGACATTATACTTAACAGGTATTCAACAATATAATTTTTTTTGACTCATATATTCAACAATATATTTAGTATCAAAGTGTTCACATTATGTAAAAAAAAAAAAAAAGTTCACATAGAAATAATTGAAAAAAAAATTAAAAAAAGAAGAGAAATTGGAACAGAAAAAATATATGAGCAATTAGAAAAAAATAATAAAGTGCAAAACACATGTTTCTTTGACAACTCTTTTTTTTTTCTTTCCTTATTTGTTGAGATTTGGTTTTAATTACTACTCTATTAATTATTTATATTTATTTAATATATTAATGAGTTGTAATTATATGATTGACTGTGTCTAACCATTAATGCTTAGGTGCGGACTCACCTAAGAATTTATCTCTCCTCATGAATATATTAAATTAAATAATTATAAATAATTAATAGAGTATTAATAAAATCAAATCTGAACCAAATCTAGAAAATAAGGAAATAATTAATAGTGTATGTACCTGACAAATAAAATAATAGAGTATGTAACCTGGTAGTATTGGTGCTTTCTTTGTATCAGTTTTTTTATTTTAGTGAATTTAACGTTCTTTGTGCTCATTTCACTCTTAATAAATTTATTTTTTTCTTGACAAAAACTCTTAATAAAAATTAAACAAACTTATATTGTATAAATTATAAGATAGCTTAAATATTATTATTTTTCTTTGGTTGTTGGTCACCGCTATTCCATATGCAAAATTCTTTGAAGTATGAATTATGTAAATATAAGTTAGTATCAAAATATGATATGACATTATACTTAACATGTATTCAACAATATAATTTTTTTTGACTCATATTCAACAATATATTTAGTATCAAAGTGTTCACATTATGTAAAAAAAAAAAGTTCACATAAAAAAAATTGAAAAAAAAATTAAAAAAAGAAGAGAAATTGGATCAGAAAAAATATATGAGCAATTAGAAAAAAACAATAAAGTGCAAAACACATGTTTCTTTGACAACTTTTTTTTTTTTCTTTCCTTATTTGTTGAGATTTGGTTTTAATTACTACTTTATTAATTATTTATATTTATTTAATATATTAATGAGTTGTAATTATATGATTGACCGTGTCTAACCATTAATGTTTAGGTGCGGACTCACCTATATTAAATAATTACAAATAATTAATAGAGTATTAATAAAATCAAATCTGAACCAAATCTAGAAAATAGGGAAATAATTAATAGTGTATGTACCTGACAAATAAAATAATAGAGTATGTAACCTGGTAGTATTGTATTGATACTTTCTTTGTATCAGTTCTTTTTTTTTAGTGAATTTAACGTTCTTTATGCCCATTTCACTCTTAATAAATTTATTTTTTTCTTGACAAAAACTCTTAATAAAAATTAAACAAACTTATATTGTATAAACTGAACACTCCACTTATTGACCTATGAAATTTCTCACCACTATACCAAGTCACTAGGTTTGATCTATTGGTGAGAAATTTTGGTAGTATGTTATAAATTCTGTGTTCGATTCCCGGTTCATTGTAAATAATTTTTTTTATTGAGTAAAAATAAAAAATAAATAAAAAAACTGTATCTATAACAGATTGAAAAAAAAAATATCTATAACAGATTGAAAAAAAATAAAAATAAAAAAAAAAGCTATAAACGTGGTCAATTTGATTGTAGGAAAGGTAAGAAAGAACCGTAGGATAAGAAACTTGAGAGTGAGCTGCATCACCCCGCGATTCAAAATCTCTCTCCCTCACAATCAAGAAAAACAGAACCAAAAACCCTTATTTCGATTTTCGAGCGAGACAAAAACTCTTCCCTCCCTTTCCCCTCTCTCTCTTCCCTATCCAACAACACCACCACTCAAAAAACTCAATTCAATTCCTCCGCCACCGCCTCTCTCACCATGGCCGCCGCCAACGATCCAAACAACCAAACTCAGATGGCGTTAATTCTCGGCCAAGATTCCACTCACTTCGAATCCCTAATTACAAATCTCATGTCAACCTCCAACGACCACCGTTCCCAAGCCGAAAATCTCTTCAATTTATGCAAACAAACTTACCCCGATTCCCTAATTCTCAAATTATCTCAACTTATCCACACTTCCCCTAACGAACAAACACGAACCATGTCCACTATCCTCCTCCGCCGTCATCTCACGCGCCACCACGACGATTCCTTCATCTATCCACATCTTTCCCTTTCCACTCAAACAACCCTCCGTTCTCTTCTTCTTTCGTCTCTCCATAAAGAGCCGGTGAAATCCATCGCTAAGAAGCTATGTGATACTGTTTCTGAACTTGCGTCCGCTCTTCTTTCCGATGATATGAATTCTTGGCCGGACTTGCTTCCTCTTTTGTTTCAGTGGGTTACTTCATCTGACCCTAGGCTTCAGGAAATTTCGTTAATTATATTCGCTCAATTGGCTCATTATATTGGTGAAACCCTACTTCCTCAATTGTCTACTCTTCACTCTGTTTTCCTTCGTTGTCTTGGCGCTGCTACTTCTTCTGATGTCCGAATCGCTGCCCTTGCTGCAAGTATCAACTTTGTTCAGTGCCTCTCCAATCCCTCTGACCGCGACAGGTATTATAATTTTGATTCTTTTCAAGGTTAATTTTGTTAAATTGAACTAAGTTTGTAGGTAGGTTTTATGAAAATTAAAGATTCACTTTTTGTTTAATTAAACCAATTAGAGAGAAGTGTTAGTGTTTGTTGAACTGTTTTAAATTGGATTTATGTTATTATTTTAACAAAATTGTGATTTGTTATGATTATGATGTACCTATGATATCTACCATTGATTTGTTAGTCAATGGTAGATTGAACTATGTTTGTAGGGTTTATGTAAATTAAGGTGCACTTGTTGTTTTAACCAATGAGAGAGAAGTGTTGGTGTTTTTTGACCTGTTTTAAATTGGATTTGTCTTAATATTTTAACAAAAACCCCTGATTTGTTAGGCTTATGTGAAACACGGACACTCCTTGATTAGGCGTGTCCCGCTGTGAAACACGCGCTGGTGTCGATGTGTTAGTGTCCGTGCTTCGTAGGTTATGATGTAATTGTTCACTCTAGAGAAGCGGATAGCAATCCCTGTTTGGTTCAAATTTTAGAGAGGAGTGGAACTATATGTATCGTTATTGACGACTTGATTATTTATAGTAGGAAAATTCTAACTAACTTGAATGTGTAACAATAGGTTTCAGGATTTGCTGCCACTCATGATGCAGACATTGACTGAGGCATTGAATTCTGGTCAGGAGGCAACTGCGCAGGAGGCCCTTGAGCTCCTCATTGAGCTTGCTGGTACTGAGCCACGTTTCCTAAGAAGGCAGCTCGTTGATGTTGTCGGTGCCATGCTGCAGATTGCTGAGGCTGAGTCTTTAGAAGAAGGGACTCGCCATTTGGCTATTGAGTTTGTTGTTACACTTGCTGAGGCGAGGGAGCGTGCTCCTGGGATGATGAGGAAGTTGCCACAGTTTGTGAAGAAGTTGTTTGGTGTTCTTCTGAACTTGTTGCTGGATATTGAAGATGATCCTGCTTGGCATGCTGCACTGACCGAGGATGAGGATGCTGGTGAGACTACTAACTATGGATTTGGACAGGAATGTTTGGACAGACTTTCAATTTCTTTGGGTGGGAACACGATTGTGCCGGTTGCGTCTGAGTTGTTGCCGACTTACTTGGTTTCCCCTGAATGGCAAAAGCACAATGCTGCGCTCGTTGCCATCGCACAAATTGCAGAGGGTTGTTCAAAGGTAATCTTTTACTTGTAGTGGCAGTGTTTATCCTTCATAAGTATATATTTTTTTTAAAAAAATTATTGTATTAACTACTATTATGAAATGTGCATGCTCCTGTATTTAAGTTATAAGTTTTTGTGTCAATAATTTTCAACTTTCAACCTTTGTTTTGTCTGCATTGTGGGTGAATATTTGGGGTTGGTTAGGTGGAAAAAGTAACAGGCGTGCGTATGTGTCTTAAATCATAATCTTTGATGGTGCAGGTGATGACAAAGAATCTGGAGCATGTATTGTCAATGGTTTTGAATTCATTTTCTCACCCACACCCTAGGGTGCGATGGGCGGCTATAAACGCAATTGGGCAGTTGTCCACAGATTTAGGGCCAGACTTGCAAGTTAAATATCACCACTTAGTGCTTCCGGCATTAGCTGGTGCCATGGATGATTTTGAAAATGCTCGAGTACAGGTTTGCACTTTTATCTTGACCAAGTACATTGTCAACTATATTAATTCAACTCACTCAGGCTTTTCTTTTGTTCTTTATGTAAATTTAGTCTTATTAACCATTCCGTGTTCTGAATCATATTAAGTTAAGACGGACTTGATAATCTAGATTTGTTGGATTTCATTCTCGGTCTTTCATTTTCCCTTGATTATGTATTGTATTCTACTGGACATAGACAATTTTGTTTCCATACATCAGTTGGTTCTGTTTGTGCTTGATCAAAGTAATGTTATGCATTTAACATCTTGTGTTACCTCGTGGATTGTTTAGGTTCTAGTGTTTGTTCACACGTATTTTATATTGTTCTAACCGTCCTCACTTCTCTAAATGCTTTGTGCAGAGGTTTTTCTCATACTTACCAGACATTTTGACTTAAAAGTATTAAAATTGCTGGGATAATTTTCTGGATTATGCATTTTTTTATACTTTAGATTTTTTTGAACATTTTCCATCATTTTATATGATTAGTTTCTTTGATATATTAAAGTTCTTCTGCCCCAAGTCATCTTTTCATAATTACTGGGTCTGTACTTTAGTTCCACTACTAATGCGTGAATATGAATCTTGAGTTCTTGATCTTTTGATATCTCATTTGAATTCATAATTTTTTTTATCATGTTCATCATTTATTTATTCCTTTATGTTGCAGGCTCATGCTGCTTCTGCAGTGTTAAATTTCACTGAGAATTGCACCCCAGATATTCTAATACCTTATTTGGATGGGATTGTGAGCAAACTTCTTGTACTCCTTCAGGTATTTTTTTTAATAATATCTTTATGGTGACTAAGAAATCATATTGTGATTTCCTTGATTATACAGCTCAATTTCGTTTGAAAGAAGTGAATTTCATGCATTCTTCTTGGTTTATTGTTTTTGTCTCCAAGAACCGAGGGAATCTGCATTTACTCCATCTATTTTTTACTCATCTAGGTTTCTAACTTGTTCAAAATTTTCTTTCATGATTGTGTGAGTATTGTCGTATAATGTCAGTTTATTTTATCAATTGTTGCAAAATGTTTTATAATCAAAAGGTGTCATGTTGCTTTATATTTTATAGATTTGTGATGATAAATATAAAAGTATATGATTCCCATCTCTTTTCATGCATGGATCATAGGGTGGAAAGCAAATGGTTCAAGAAGGCGCTTTGACAGCTTTAGCATCAGTTGCTGATTCTTCACAGGTGCTCTATATAACCATTATTCTTTATATAGTACTCACATTGTTTTTAAGTCTTGTACTTGATAAATTAAAAATCTCATGTTAACAGGAGAAATTTGAGAAGTATTATGATGTTGTGATTCCATACTTAAAAGCTATTTTGATGAATGCAAATGACAAATCCAATCGTATGCTTCGTGCCAAAGCAATGGAGTGTATTAGTTTGGTAGGGATGGCTGTTGGAAAGGCCAAATTCAGGGATGATGCCAAACAGGTGATTTTTAATTTATTTTAGCATGTTATTTGTTGTGTTTCTTTTTTTATTCAGATAATCATGTTTCTGATGGAAATAGAGTTTTTATATATTATTTCATACAATCTGATTGTTGTTCACTTTTTATGTGCTAATGTATGATTTTCATTCTTCTTTCACTAGGTCATGGATGTCTTGATGTCACTGCAACAATCTCAACTGGATGCTGATGATCCAACCGCGAGTTACATGTTACAAGTACGATATATATATATATTTGGAACATTTATTTATTTTTTATCATTATAATTTAAATACATTTATACCACAAAATTTCACTTGGCCTTTATGTTCTCAGGCATGGGCACGACTTTGCAAGTGTCTCGGACAAGATTTTCTCCCATACATGGGTTTTGTCATGCCTCCCTTGCTCCAGTCTGCACAACTTAAGCCTGACGTGTCAATTACATCAACAGATTCTGATGCTGAGTTTGATGAAGATGATGACAGGTGTCTTTTCAGTTCCGGTTATTGTATTTTGGGCACAAAAGATTGATATCCATGTTATCACATGATGTGATGTGTTTCTGGATCCATTTTATTCTCTATTATTTCACTTCAATATGCAGTCCATCCTCTCTTTTGTCAATAAATACTTTATTGTATTAACTATTAACAAAAGGAATAAGCATAGGAAAAAGTTGATACATTTTTCAAGACTGAAAATTAAGAAAGAGTTATTGACTAAATTAATGGATATTTAACTTGCTTTTGACTACTTGGCTTCTGGCTGTTTGTGTTGTAGCATTGAAACCATTACTCTCGGGGATAAAAGAATAGGCATTAAGACCAGTGTCCTGGAGGAGAAGGCTACAGCATGTAACATGTTATGTTGTTATGCTGATGAGTTGAAGGAAGGTTTTTTTCCTTGGATTGACCAGGTTGGCATTGTTTTCTATTTTATTGGCATTTCTCTGACCAAAATCTTTATTTGCTAACTTTGTTTAATCATATAGGTTGCTTCCACATTGGTTCCTCTTCTTAAATTTTACTTCCATGAAGAAGTTAGGAAGGCAGCAGCTTCAGGTATATTCTTTATTCTGTCAGAACCTTACTTCTAGTATTTCTATTTTTAGTAATCCTGACTGACTTTTTAATGCAACCTGCCTGCTTTGTTAATAGCTATGCCAGAACTGTTGTCTTCAGCAAAATTAGCAATAGAGAAGGGGCAGTCACAAGGCCGTGATGCAGCTTACCTAAAACAATTGTCTGATTATATAATTCCAAATTTGGTGGAAGCTTTACATAAGGTTAAAATGCTGCCTATTCTTCTGATCATTTGGTTCTAATTTTTAGTTTTGGTGCTTGTATCAATGTCTTTTAGCTGCCTTCCAGGAGCCAGAGGTAGAAATTTGTGCAAGCATGTTGGACGCGCTGAATGAATGCATACAGGTTTGTAACATTCATCTATGAGTGTGAATTTTGTATTATTGGAAATAAATTAGCATTCCATATCATGCAATCTTTTTTACCTTTTTTCAAATAACTGGGTGAAGGAGAAATTTATAGCTAATTGAGAGCATGTGACTCATATCCCGTGCCAACTGTCCGCCCAATACTTTTCTAGTACTAAAAAGAATTGGTAGTTTAGGCTATGGAATAATCAAGGTGGCATTTGTAAAAATATAATTTCTATCCCATTCCGCCCAATATATATATATATATATATATTGTTGGTTTTGTTTATTGTATTTTTGAAGCCATCAATTCTGCATTATGTTGTTTAAACCTGAAGTTAGCTGGGGTTTATTTCTCTAGGTCTCGGGACCACATCTAGATGAAAAACAAGTAAGGAGCATTGTTGACGAGATTAAACAAGTCATCACGGCCAGTTCAACCAGAAAGAATGAAAGAGCAGAGAGAGCCAAAGAAGAGGACTTTGATGCTGAAGAAAGAGAACTACTCACGGAAGAAAATGAGCAAGAAGAAGAACTTTTTGATCAAGTATGAATAATATATGCTTGTCATCTGATTCATCTCATTAATTAATTGCATTCTTTATGCATTCTGTCCTTGCTCTTATGTTGAATCTTTTTGTGTGCTAGATCGGTGATTGTTTGGGGACATTGATAAAAACATTCAGGGCATCTTTTTTGCCTTTCTTTGATGAGCTTTCGTCATTCCTAACACCTATGTTTGTAAGTTCCCTGCCACTCATACCTTGTTGTGTTTTCATCCCCCTCTTGTGATTTGTGAATGATGTGTTTCATGTTTGTCCAATGCATATTGCTTCATTTAGAGACGCAAGTCATATAACCTTCTGAATCAAAATTTCCCTTTTTGACAACTAATAATCAGGGTAAAGACAAAACCTCAGAAGAAAGGAGAATTGCCATTTGTATATTCGATGATGTTGCCGAGCACTGTCGCGAATCAGCTCTTAAGTAAGAAATCCCCTTCCCTCACAAGAAAAAAGCACTCCTCCCTTTCTTTTATTCCTTGGGAATTCTCTATAAGTTCATGTACAAAATTATTTGTTCCCTTTATTTGGAATGGTTTGTTCTGTATTTTAAATTCTTTATGTTTTTGTTACAGATATTATGTTTCATTTCTCCCATTCTTGCTTGAAGCCTGCAATGATGAATGTTCAGATGTTCGACAGGTTCCCACCTCTGGTTTACTTTATATAATGTTTTTATAATTTTGTTATATAATTGAGGGATTTTTCTCAAAGCAAAAATTGAATATCTTATCAGGCAGCTGTTTATGGTGTTGGTGTTTGTGCCGAGTTTGGTGGATCTGTTTTCAAACCCCTTGTTGGAGGTCAGTTACTCATTCCAGTTTCTTATTTTTCATTTTATCTGTGTCTCACACCATTGTTATAATTAGTTTTTTTTTTTTTTGTTTCTTCTACAGAGGCACTTTCAAGGTTAAATGCTGTGATAACACATCCAAATGCACGGAATTCTGATAATGTAATGGCATATGATAATGCTGTTTCAGCCCTTGGAAAAATATGCCAGTTCCACCGTGATAGCATAAATGCAGCACAGGTACATCATACATATTTTTGATGTCTTAGTCTTGAATGTGATAATAATATCACTTGAGCAACTACAGGTTGCTAGTCATACTTCTTGAGTTGGCAGTTCTAAAACTACATCTTGTAATGATTTTCTGATCATTTCAGCTATGATTTTTACTTGCCTTTATCCAAATCCAAGTTTGGCAATATGGATGGTTGTCACTTTCAGCTTTTGCCAATATTATATTAGAAGCATAACACTATTATAGGATATTTACGGATTATGGTCCCACTTGCACACAGAGGAAAACTTAATGATATCGTAGAACACTTAATATTTTTGTAACACTAGTTGATGACACAAGTTTAGCACTATTTTGCATGCCAATTGTTTTCCTCTTAGAAATGAAATTTAGAGCAAAACTCCTCTGCTTGTGTGATTTGAATTACTTCATTGATTATTTCTTGGTTGCAGGTTGTTCCAGCCTGGTTAAGTTGTTTGCCTATAAAAGGTGATTTAATTGAGGCTAAAGTTGTGCATGACCTACTTTGTTCAATGGTTGAAAGGTAGAAGTCTGATCCAGAACATGTTTTGATTAAATGCTATGTACCTAATTTACTGATTCTACTTCCTGTTACGTAACAATTTTAATATGTTCTGTACAATCATTCAATTTCAGGTCTGATAGAGAACTTATAGGTCAAAACAATCAGTATCTTCCCAAGATTATTGTAATTTTTGCCGAGGTAAAACCTTCTACCAATGCCAGTTTTTAGTTACTGTCGTTAGTTATTTTTATTCTATTTACATTTCCAATATAAACTTATGTTTGTTGGCATTCATTATCCATTATGATGTAGATATTATGTGCGGGAAATGATCTGGCAACTGAACAAACCATAAGTCGGATGATTAACTTATTGAGGCAACTTCAACAGACTTTGCCGCCTTCTACCCTTGCTTCAACCTGGTCATCTTTGCACCCTCAGCAACAGCTTGCACTTCAGTCCATCCTATCATCCTAATTAATTTGGATTCTTGTGTCTATTACCTTCAGAAGTTGTGCATCTATTGTCATGGGATGTCATAGTTCTCTGTGAAGCTGCCTTGTCGGGTCAAAGTTGTTCCTTTAGCATTGTAGTGCCTTTTCAGACCAACAGCAGCAACTGGTTAGTGTTTCTTGATTGCTGAACCATATTTGGTAATCCAAGTATCCACCCCATGACTTGTGAGGTATGACTTTGTTACAGCGAGGTGTTGGGTTGGTTAGATTGAAAAGCAGTTTTGGAGTCGAATGTGTAGGTATATTTAAGTGTTATAGTTAAAAGGAATTTTTTTCGTGTAGAATGAATGAACAACATTGTGACTCGATCCTGTTTGTGGATGGTGGGGACGATGCCCTGAGTCATGCTTGATACAGTAAAACTGCATAGCATTCTTTTGTTTTTTTGAGGGTTGTAACAGTTTTGAGAGTCATTTTCTTGGATGTTTGGAACAATGTCATTGATTTATTTGTATATCCGTTAGTTTATGCCCTTGCTCTTTTTCCTCATTTTTGTGTAACGTTGTCAAACCAAACTCCAAAGCCTAAGTGTTTGGGATGATTTCAAAATGAGAAATAAGAGGATTTTTACATGAAGCACAAATAAAATTTTTGTGTGATACATCATGAGATTAAAAGGACATGCACGGTAAATGTAAAATTATTTTATACTAACAACCAATTACAACTTGTCAATGCATCAAACAACTGCATAACTACCTTTTATTTATTTATTTATTGTTTATTTTAGGCTAATTGAATTGGTTGGTAAAAAAGAACTCTACACGATAGTTCTTTAATCTCATGGTATGTTTTGGGATCAAGTTCAAGAATTCTACCATTTATAGCTAAAAATAATAAAAATAAAATAAAAGATTTCTAGCATTTATGGAAAGGGAATTATCGATTCTTAATGTGCGTTGCACAGTTAGTCACTGTTAAAGTAAGTGTGGTAAACACTCTTTTGGTCACGGTAAAAGTTTTATGAATTTAATTTGTGTACTTTACAAAAGTGACTAGTGTAAAAAAGTTTTATTTATCCATGCATGATGCATCAACTATGACTTTATTTTGGGTTCTTTTGTAGTTATGTATAGGTCAAGTATATATTTTTAAGATACTGAATGACGTATATTTTGTACACGTTTGTTTTGTTATGTTAATTGTTTAGTGCATATAAATGACTAATCAATCTGCTGCTTGCAATTTTAAATGCAATTATAAAGATATGATTAATGGTTGCAAATCCAGTTGTGGAGAAGGATAGTGGACAGTGGTAGCCAATAGCCATGTATATCTTTATTATAGAATGCAAAGTTTAGGCCACCACAACTTTTTATTAATATGTTTTTTAAGTTTATTGTATACATTGACTTTGATTTGATGCGGATGATTATTGTTAACATGAACACTATTTAATAATTAATAATGGAGTTTGAATGTTTAATATATACATCTGTCTTAATATATAAAATCTCTTTGACAAAAGTACAATAATTAGTATATGTGATCTTAATTAAGTTGGTAGAGACATTACATTTTATATGTAGGGGTCCGGTTTGAACCTCGAACATCCAATTTATCCACATAAGGATGGAATTTCTAGACACGTTGGTAGAGACATTGCATGATCGGAATTCGAATATCAGACACATCATTTATCCACTTAAGGGTGAGATTTCTAGACACGGGCTACACGACAAAAAAAAAAAGTATAACAATTAAGAAAATTATTTTTTGCGTTAAATTTGTCAATAATATACATCTTCTTTTCAAAATTACATTTAATTATTAAGACAAAGAAATGATGATCTTTTATTGTTATAATACATCTTAAACTTTAAAAATGATCTTATAAAATGAGACAATAAAGTCCTAAAAAAATGAGACAATAAATTTTTTTAAAATGTCTTATATATTGTTTTGAAATTCCCTCAAGCCTGACTGACAAACAAAAATACAAAACCCGACCTCTTACCCTTTGCCACATAGACCATGTGCACATGAAGGTGCAAGACCCATAAAAAATAAGGCTGGTCTTAAACGTCGCAGAACACAAGCTACAACTAAACTAGGACGTCTTCTTGAAGTTGATGTTAAAAATATGTCAAAAGAAGTGAAGCGAGTGAGAGTGAGCCAATTTAATGATTAAAGTTGAAATAACTTGTTGGTTATAAAATTATGGCTCAACTGTATTTTTAACCCCTCAAGTTTTTCAATTGTACAATTTTGATCTTCTAGTTTCAATTGTGCAATTTTAGCACCTCACCTTCACCCACTTTTGCACTTTGTAGTCCCTATTTCTAATTTTGACTTATTTTGACCCAATAATGTTGACGTGACAATAGTTTTACACATAATAGTTGTAATTGGCTAATCAGAAATGTTATTTGGACATCAAAGCTAGACAAAAAAAAAAACTACCAAGGGTGTTTTAGACATTTCAAACTTAAAATTAAGGGTATTTTTGAAAAATGCCTCTCTTCTTCCATCAGCTCTCTCTCCACCAAAAATTGCCACTTTCTCTCCAAAATATGCATTTTTTGGTCAAAATAATTTAAAATTAGAATGAGGGACAATTGAAAAAAAATAATTAAAAAAATAAAAAATAAAATTAAAATGAGGGACTACAAAGTATAAAATGGGGTAAAACTAAAGGATTAAAATTGCACAAATAAAACTAGAGGAGTTAAAATTGTACAATTGAAAAACTTGAAGGCTAAAAATGTATTTAAGCCTTAAACTATTTAATAAACAATCTCTACTTTCTTATCCCAATTTATAATTGTTTCAAACACAGCTTAATCAAAATACCAAAAGGCAACATTTCATCAATGTCAAAGGAAATGATATACATTTTTTTTTTTTTACTAAAAGTAAATATTCATTCATTCAAATTGAAACATACATAGATCATTACAAATTCGATTGCTAAAAACTGAAAAAGGTGAATCTACAAACAATCTTGCAGCACCTAGGTTAATAGCATACAACGACATAATGAAAGTGCCTACAAATATGACAAAATAAATGTAACTGAAATCTTCATACTCCCGGATCTGCAACGTTGATGTCCAAGTCTTCATCAGATCTGTAATAAATTGAGGAGGATATGTCAACTTGAATCAACGAAACACGATACCAAAACGAAAAATCAACAAACGCCGCACAAGATGACGATAAACCCAATGCCGCACAAGACGACTACAAACACAACGCCACACAAGACGAGCACAAACAAAAAATCACAAAAAAAAATTAAATAGATGTGAAAATCACTTATTTAAATAGATGTAAAAATGATATACTTTGTTAGCCAATATAGTTTTATGCTTCGACAAATTTATTTTTTTTGAAGAAACCAAAATGAGATATATTAACATAAACAGCCTCCCCAGCACAAGATGTACCGAGAAAGACTATACCAGTTTACAAAAAGTCAATAAGATACAATCATAATCAAATCATACAAGGCCCAAACACATCAATGGATCAGACCACCAGCTATGGTAGTTTGAAGTTAACGTGATACTCGTCGTCTTCAACCACCGAAATGAGAAAAGCTTGATCTTATCCAACAAAAGATGAGGTGTGCCTGTTGAGCCTTTGAACAAACGATGATTTCTCTCTGTCCATATCACCCAAACACAAGTAAGCCAAATAAGCTGCAAAAAGGACCGACGCGCTCGAGATCCACCTGCTGAGGCTGTAAACTGGACAAAATGATCACGCAAAGTAGTGGAATACACCAAAGAAATGCCAATCCACGCGCGAACTAAGTCCCAAAGAGATCCAGCAATACTACATGAGAGAAATAAATGATGGGCCAATTCGGCCGCTCCACATCCAAAAACGCACGTGCCAGCTGTAGAAGACAAAACTCCTCGAGTGACCAGGTTTACTCTCGTAGGCAACCTGTCACGCAATAAACGCCACGCAAAGATGAAAACCTTCAAAGGAACCTGAGGGTGCCATATAAGGTTTTCCGCATCATCCAGAGTAACAGAAACATGAGAAGTCAAAAGCTGATAAGCTCCCCCAACAGTGTAGCCTATATCAGGGTCTGGACGCCACTCCCACCTATCAATGGTCTGATCCTGCAAAGAAATGTCAAGAAGTAAAGACTGACACTCCCCCAACATCTCCTCCTCCCACGCCCTCAACCGCCTCTGCCACTCCCACGCCTCCCCATTTGCCCCCCAACCTAGACAACACATCTCTGCCACCGTACGCGATTTGGTCTCCGCCAACTCAAACAGGCGCCCAAACCGCTCTCGTAACGAAATATCATCCATCCAGGGATCGGTCCAGAAAAAAGTATCTGACCCGTCCCCCACCCGCCTCACAACATGCTCCTCAAACCAACTGCCTCCTGACTCACCCTCACCCTCCCTAATCCGCGCTATCTCCCTCCACCACACCGATCCTCTCCGACCTCCAACCCGTAAACGACCACCCTCCACCCCATATCTAGCCGCCAACACCCTAAACCACAACCCCTCCCTGTCCACCAGCATCCTCCAGCACCACTTACCCAGCAAGGCCAGGTTAAACTCGCGCAACTGTCTAACCCCCAAACCTCCAAACTCCTTACGCAAACAAATAGATTTCCAACTAACCCAAGAGATTTTCCTAGAATCCTCACAACCCCCCCAAAAAAATTTAATGAAAAGAGACTCAATAGAGGAAATAATACCTGAGGGAGCTTTGAAGAAGGAAAGAGCATAGACAGGTAAAGAGGTCAAGACAGACTTTAACAGAACCAGACGACCACCAAAAGACAAAAAGCGGCTCTTCCACCCAGACAAACGATTCTTTATACGAGTCAACACATGTTCCCAAAAAACCAAACGCCGTGGATCACCCCTAATCTGAAGACCCAGATAAAGGAAAGGAATCTTTCCCACTTTACAACACAAAGCAGACGCCGCTTCGTCTAACCAGGAATCAGGAATATTCACACCAACCAACATACTTTTATTAAAATTAACCTAGAGAAGAAATGCCATGAGTCTTTTTTAACTTAATTAAAGTCATAGATTTGATTTCTTACCTAGACAAGCAACAACGTTGAAATTCTGGTATTTATTATCCATTTGGATTGTACAATTAGACTCGAGAGATTAATTTCGACGATTGCAAAAAAAAGAATACTCAATTTTATTTTATTTTTAAAAAAAATATAGAATAACATAATAAAATATTTCTATATCATATCATAGGGGCTAACAAATTTCATTTATTTATTTGTCTTTCCACTCTTTACACAAACTGATCTTAGAAATTCCAATCTTTATGAGCCTAGAGGAACTATTGGTTGTAGTAGGTCCCAAAAGAAATATATAGGTGCTCTTATTTGACTTGTAAACATGGGATTGCATTACAATTCATTTTGGCCCTAAAAATAGATCATTTTTAAATAGCTAATTAACTTTAAAAGACAACTAAAGGTTACAAATTGAAACACGATATAGGTACTATAATACAATTAAATAGTATGTCAATTTATACATATAAAAAAAAAATAAATAACAACGCAGGCAGAGTCTTTGTTTTTTCTAGGGGAGAAAGATTCTCATTGAAAATCATAAAGGTTCCCTTTATCCCATTAGTTGTTGAAGCATAACATCACAATTAAATTCATTAGTATTATCTTCTAGCCTATCTTCTATATTAAGATTTGAAAATTAAAATGTTTACTAAAAGGACACAGGGCACTTGAAATAGAACTTCCTGAATTTTTGTGTGATTATTTCACTCTAATTTGTGATTATGAATTTTTGAAAAGAAATTTTGATTATACTGAATTGTAAATCTAGACAAATTATTGGATATTAATTTTGGATTCGACTCGCAATTTATTTTAATAGTGTAAAATGAATATTAAAAAAGGAAAAAGAAATATATACAAAAACTGGAGCGACATAAACCTAATCCAATGAGTCAATACAAAAGAGCGTATGACAATGAAATATACCAATTTTTTATTTTTTTTTGTACAATAGAGGGCAAAGCCCAAGAAATAAAGAAACTACATCGTTAACTTCACATTTCTAGGCATGTAAGCTCCAGAAATATCATCAAAGAGAATTTGTTACAGCTCACTCGGAGCAGACTCCAAAATGATCAAATTTGAATGATCCACCATAGTGCTAGAGTTAGCAAGCCGATCTACACTCTGATTTCCTTTGCACTAGTTATGGTTGATTTGCACATGCCAATTCATATTTAGCAGCTTCATGATACGTTGAACTAAAATTGGGATATTCCCATTAAACTTGAAATCGTCAGAGATCATGTCAATCAATATCTTTGTTCCCTCCAAACCCAAATACAAACCCCACATCTCAGCATATAATGCATCACAAGTTCCAATCTTCTTGGTGTAGCCTTTAATCCATCTACCATATAAATTTAGAAAAAGACCACTGCAACCAGCAACCTCTCCCTTATTCTTGCACGCACCATCACTGTTGAGTTTGACTCATCCTTCGCCTGGTCGCTTCGATCCTATGTAGATAATGTCCTTCAATTTAGGCCATCTGTGGAGAGACTTCATTTTGGAGTCTTCAATATCCTTAATGAATCTATGGATCAATAAAGTTGGATTATTCGGCCTTCTGAAGTCAGCTTCAAAGATAGTTTTATTTCTCCACTTCGATAAATACCAACATGTTGTCATGAAGGTGGTCTGCCTATGCTCGTCCCAACCTCTTTCCTATTAACGCTACTGAAAAATCAGTCCCTGCAATCAAATGAAAAGAAATTAGTTATAAAATTAGAAGGTACAATATGAAGTCATACCTGAGTTGCGTGAATGCAGTCACGAAGCACATGAAGGATAAGTCTCATCTTCATTCCCACAACACGGGCAAGTAAGAGATATTCCACCACCCCATCTACTTCTTCGAAAATTAGTAAGGATGTGCCCATGCGTAGCCAACCAAATAGAAGTCCCTAAAAATTTGAGGCGAATCAACCGACCATCAACAGGGTAACGGTCCACGTACCCACTACTCCTTGGGCAAGCAATAAGAGATGGTGAATTTTTCAAGCTAAACAGTCTAAAATCAAGGAATGATATGAATATTGAGATAGACAATGCACAATAGAGACAAAATGAGACCTCTCTATCAACCTTTGTTGAAGCAAGTCTTGTTGGGAATCCCGATCATGAAAACATGTTTTGAGAACGGCGAATGGATCCGACCGCCAACACGGAAACAACAGATCCACGAACTAACTGCTCACGACGCAATGACAACCATGAAACCAACACCAATAAATTGAAATCAGCGGCGGTGATCAAATATTTTTTTTTTTTTGAACAAGCCAAAATGCGGTGATCAAATCTCAATTGAAATCACACATACAAGATCCGCGAGAACAAATCCAGTCACGGCGGCGACCGACCACCGCCAAATGAACAACCGTCCCGTTGAAGACCACCGGAACTAGACAGCCATCATCAATGGAGTCTACCGGAGCACAAAACAACAACAACACGAACGGAGAAGATGAGCGAAAAACCAACGCTCAATGAGACTAATACCAAGCTTCTCGGGCGGAGGAGGATGCCGGTTGCTTAAATGACCCCATAGGATATTGGAGAGGTGATGCCGTGACACCGTAGCTACTGGCGCACCCTTTATTTTTTTCACTTTACACTTTTATTTACGATGAAAATTTAAATTCAAAAAAACATGAAATTATTTTACAATAAAAAAGAAAAATTTGAATTAGCGATGAAAAATTAGTGTCATAAAAACATGAAATTCGTTTCTAATTCTATAACCTGTAGTAACTTAGAAATCAAATTCAGTTTTTCATTATATAATTTTTTTTGATAATTAATTATGACAATTTTTTTTGACAATTATTTGATCTTATCACTTAATTTAGTGTTGATTTAACTACATATTTGGTCCCTTACATTTATTTTAGGTTTCAATTTGGTCCCTTACATTTATTTTAGGTTTCAAGTTAGTCTTTTCCGTTAGTTTTTCCACTAACACCGTTTGAACAGTACACATGTCAGTGTGTCCAAGTGTCACGTGGCAATCCACATATGCAAATTGGCTGCCACATGTGACAAAATTGACAGGAAGGACTAATTTGAAACCTAAAATAAACGTAAGGGACCAAATTGATACTTTTTAAACGTAAGAGATCAAATTGACACTTAAAATAAACGTAAAAGACCAAATATGTAGTTAAGTCATTTATTGTTTAATAATTTAAATTTTTTAGTCAGTTATTCATATGATAAGCTACGTTAAGCCATGCAATTATTTTACAACTTACATGATTAATAAATTAATATATGATTTTTTTTCCTTTTACCACCAGTTTTATCTGGTTCGGAGGTCAGTTCTGACATCAAGTGGTTTCAACCCCCTTCCGATCGCAGTTGCGGGGGATCGAACCGTAGTCTCCCTACCAAGTTCAGTGTCTATCACCACTGAACCAGTTTAAATATATGATTATTGCTAACATAAATATACAATCTCAAAAAGATTTTGAAGATAACATTACTCTATTGGATTGCTAATTTAATTTGATATAATAAACTTGTGTCTTTTTCCCCATATCTTCATTATTGTCTAACGTGAGATCCATTGTGATTTGTGAGCTTTAGTGGCATGCAATATTTAATTTCAAAATTGTTGTTTTCAGTGGGAATATCAAAATTATTGTCATGAATATCAAAAAATTGTTGTTAATAGTATATTGCTATTTTTAGGTTAGAAATTGTACTATCTCAATCAATTAATAAAAAAAATAAGAGTGAAGATCCATTGTAAATTGTAATCCTATAATTTTTTGACGGTTTAATTTAGTCTTACAAAAGTAAAATTGAAATTATACATAAAACTTTCATATTAAAGACAAACTAATCCCTAGTTTATTATAATAGAAAGACTAATTTATGTGTTGAAGGAAAAACTTAAGTTAATTAAGGCAGGACTGAAAGAGTGGCATAGAGCTCACACTCAAAACCTTCCTAGTCGTATTGAAACGTTGAAAGCTAGGCTTTCGGCCCTTGATGAGAAGGGTGAGGAAGAGGCTCTTTCTGAGGAGGAGTTAGTGGAGTTTCAGGGGGTTTCGGTAGATATCCACTCGCTTTCACGGCTGCATGCCAGCATCAGTTGGCAACAATCCCGTTCGTTGTGGCTTAAGGATGGAGATGCTAACTCAAAGTATTTTCATTCGGTTCTGGCGAGCCGCCATCGTAGGAACGCTATGTCTGTTATTCAAGTGGATGGGGTTACTCTTGAGGGTGTTGAACCGATTAGGCAGGCAGTGTTTTCGCATTTTGAGTCTCACTTTAAGGCTTCTAACGTGAATCGGTCCGGGGTGGATGATCTCCAGTTTAAAAGATTGAACCATGTGGAGAATGGTAGTTTAATTAAACCTTTCACGGAGGCAGAAGTGAAATCCGCTGTGTGGGATTGTGATAGTTTTAAAAGCCCTGGTCCCGACGGGATTAATTTTGGTTTCATCAAAGACTTCTGGGCTGAATTGAGGGGCGACATTATGCGTTTTATCTCCGAATTCCACCGGAATGGAAAGCTTGCTAAGGGTATAAATTCTACTTTTATAGCTCTAATTCCTAAAGTTGATAGCCCCCAAAGGTTGAACGATTTTCGGCCTATATCGCTTGTGGGATGCCTTTATAAAATTTTTGCAAAGGTTTTAGCGAATAGGTTGCGTCTTGTGATTGGGAGTGTGATTTCTGAGGCTCAAACGGCGTTCGTAAAGGACAGGCAAATCCTTGATGGCATTCTTGTTGCAAATGAGGTGGTGGACGAGGCACGAAGGTCTAAAAAGGAACTTATGTTGTTCAAGGTTGATTTCGAGAAAGCGTACGACTCGGTGGACTGGGGCTATTTGGATGATATTATGGAGAGAATGTCTTTTCCTGTCTTATGGAGGAAATGGATTAGAGAGTGTGTTTGTACGGCTACGGCGTCGGTTTTAGTTAACGGTAGTTCGACTGATGAGTTCCCTCTTAGGCTTGGTCTTCGGCAAGGCGACCCGCTGTCTCCTTTTCTTTTTCTCTTGGCTGCTGAGGGTCTCAATGTGCTAATGGAGGCTATGGTAGCGCGTAATTTGTTTACGGGGTATAACATTGGCGAGCAGGGTTTGGTTTCGGTATCGCACCTTCAGTTTGCAGATGACACTCTTCTACTAGGGGTAAAAGTTGGGCAAATGTTCGGGCTTTGCGAGCTGTTCTTGTGCTTTTTGAGACTATGTCAGGTTTGAAAGTTAATTTTAATAAAAGCATGTTGGTTGGGGTTAATATTTCTGATTCCTGGTTGGGCGAAGCTGCGTCTGTTCTGTGCTGTAAGGTGGGAAAGATCCCTTTCCTTTATTTGGGTCTTCCGATTAGGGGTGATCCGAGGCGTCTGAATTTTTGGGATCCGGTGTTGCATCGAATAAAGAATAGATTGTCTGGGTGGAAGAGTCGCTTCTTGTCTTTTGGTGGTCGCCTGGTTCTGTTGAGATCTGTCTTGACCTCTCTACCTGTCTATGCTCTTTCCTTCTTCAAAGCTCGCTCAGGTATTATTTCTTCTATTGAATCTCTTTTCATTAAATTTTTTTTGGGGGGGGGGGGGGGGGGGGGGGGGGGGGGGGGGTGTGAGGATTCTAGGAAAATTTCTTGGGTTAGTTGGAAATCGATCAGTTTACCTAAGGAGAGTGGAGGTTTGGGGGTCAGGCGGTTGAGGGAGTTTAATCAGGCCCTTTTGGGCAAGTGGTGTTGGAGGATGTTGGTGGATAGCGGGGGGTTGTGGTTTAGAGTGTTGGCAGCTAGGTATGAGGTTGAGAGAGGTAGACTTCGGGATGGAGGTCGGAGGGGGTCTTTATGGTGGAGGGAGATAGTGCGTATTAGGGAGGGAGGCGGCGAGTCAGGGGACAGGTGGTTCAGGGAGCATGTTGTGAGGAGGGTGGGGGACGGTTCAGAGACTTTCTTCTGGACCGATCCCTGGGTGGATGGTATTCCGTTATGCGAGCGTTTTGGGCGCCTGTTTGTTTTGATGGCAAACAAATCGTGTATGGTGGCTGAGATGTTTGCTTTAGGGTGGGGCGCGAATGGAGGGGCGTGGGAGTGGCGGAGGCAGTTGCGGGCGTGGGAGGAGGAGATGTTGGGGGAGTGTCAGTCTTTACTTTCTAACATTTCTTTGCAGGCCTTTTCTGTAGACAGGTGGCAGTGGCATCCCGACCCTGACACTGGTTATACTGTTAGGGGGGCTTACCAGCTCCTGATATCTCATGCTTTGGTCACTATGGATGTTGCGGATAATCTCATTTGGCACCCGCAGGTTCCTTTGAAGGTATCCATTCTTGCGTGGTGTGTATTGCGAGACAGGCTGCCCACGAGAGTGAATCTAGTTACTCGACGGGTTTTATCTCCTACAGCTCACATGTGTGTTTTTGGATGTGGTGAAGCTGAGTCGGCTCATCATTTATTCATTTCTTGCGGTTTTGTTGGATCTCTGTGGGATTTAGTTCGGTCGTGGATTGGCATTCCTTTGGTGGATTTTGGTTCTTTGCGTGATCACTTTGTTCAGTTCACATCTTCAGCAGGTGGATCTCGAGCGCGTTGTTCTTTCCTACAGCTCATTTGGCTTGCTTGTGTTTGGGTTGTATGGACGGAGAGAAATCACCGTTTGTTCAGAGGCTCAGCAGATACGCCCCATATTTTGATGGACAAGATCAAGCTGTTTTCATTTAGGTGGTTGAAGTCGACGAGCATTACGTTAGCTTTAAACTACCACAGTTGGTGGTCTAGTCCTCGACTTTGTTAGGGCCTTGTTTGACTGTTGTTATTGTTTTGTTTTTTTATTCTTATTGTAAACGTTTGTAGTCTATCTTGGTACGTCTTATGTCAGGGAGATTGATTTGGTTAATATATATATATATCTCATTTTGGCTTGTTCAAAAAAAAAAGACTAATTTATTCTTAATATAAAAATATCAAGGACTAATTTTAATTTTATTTTTGTGTGGAACTAAATTGAACCGTCGCATAATTGTGAGAGACTAAGATGTATCTGCACTCATCTATTAATAAACACAATAATGATTAAATATACTTCACCAAAAAAAATTAAATATAAATAATTAATTTGAATTATATTTTTGTGTATGGGATTAAATTAAACCATAATATTAAAAGACTAAAATGGATTTTCATTAGTCTATTATTAAATGGGAATTAGTAAAATGTTTTGGTTGGTGGCGTGAGAAGAGGGCTACAACTCGCAACAAAAGTAGCTAGCACATACATTTGTGAATATTATTATTATTATTATTATTATTATTATTATTATTATTATTATTATTATTATTATTATTATTATTATTATTATTATTATTATTATTATTATTATTATTATTGACATATAGTTGATTTTTTTTTTTAATTTACAATTAGAGGTGGGAATAGGCTAGGCCGAGCTAGGCTTTGCCAAGCCTGAGCCTGGCCTGTCAAAAAATCGAAGGTCTGAGCCTGGCCTGTGGCCTATCATAGGCTTAAATTCTAGGCCTGAGCCTGACCTTTTGAAAGTCTGATGTGGCCTGTTAGCCTGTTTAAAAGCCTATTTCATATGAACATATTTAAATAAATAATTATATTTATTTTGAAATATACTTATGAACTAATAAAATAATGTTCCATTTGATATTTTAGAGAATTTGACTATATATGTCATCATATTTCAATTCTAGTTTATAATAATACATTTATATATGTTAAAAACTAATGTAGATTAATAAAGTTAAATTACTTAAAAAGTTAATAGATTTATAATTTAATCAAAGTATAAATTTTAATATATAAATAATAATCGTAATAAAAATATTATTCATGTTAACTTAAATAGGCCGGCCTAGTAGGCCTCAAAGGCTTTTTTAATGGCCTGCGGCCTGGCCTTTTTAGCTAAATAGGCTTATAAAAAAGCATTGGCCTGCTCTATTTAAAGAAATAGGCTGGCCTGACCTGAGCCTATATAAGTTAGGCCTTAAGGCCATGTAGGCCGGCCTGACCTGTTCCCACCTCTATTTACAATATGACATATAGTTGAGTTGGCTAGTGACTATTTTCACCTTAGTGCCAAGCATGGTATTAGTCTCTTTGTTTATGGGTGCATCTTAAGATCATTTTGGAGCCTCCAAGTGGCAGCCATTCATGCCTTCACAATTATCCTTTCAACTGTTTGACTTAACAAAAAGAGGCGAAGAAAGGGGACAAGGACTATAGGTACCCTAAACTCTATCTAACCCTAATGTCTTTTTTTGTTAAACTAAGTGATTTGGTGATTACATAATATTCTTTAGCGTGGCTTTAAGATCATAAATCATTTGCTGATTTGGATATTGAACAAAAGGTGTTATTTTATGGCTTTTTTCCAGTTGTAGGGTTGCTAGGATTTCACAACAATTTGAATTTATCCAATTAAATATTGTTCTTAGAACTATTTTTGATGTCATTCATTACACTATTTACATGCTAAATTTGTCCTCAAATTATCAATTGGAGATTCTATTATTTTAAATCCAAAAATATAGAAATTGGTGCAATTTACACATTCTTGAAATCTGAAAATTGGTAAACAATACTTCGGGTCCGTTTGGCCAAGTTTTTTTTAGAGTTTATGCAAATAGCTTATGCAATATAAATTAGGTTTTATGCAATTTTATAAGTTCACACTAGTGAAAATTATAATTTTATTATAAACTACCTTGACAAACTTATAATAATATATAAAAATTGCATAAGCTGTTTGCATAAGCTCTAAAAAAAATTGGGCCAAACGAGCCCTTATATATGGTTTAGGCGTAAATCAGATACCCCTTTGTGCTAGGGGTGTACATGGGTTGGGAAAATCCGGTTAACCCGGTCAAACCCACCCAATCCAAGCCAAAAAAAAAGGGTTGGGTCGGGTCATTGGGTGGGTATGGATTTCAAAATGAAAAATTCATAAAAAAAATCGAGTTTCGGGCAAAACCAGACTCAACCCAAAAAACCCACCGACCCACTTAATTTTAGTGCTATGATTTTTAAAAATAATTTTAATATAAATAACAAAGATTTTTCTTTTAATATTTAAGCATTAAAAGAGAAAAGTCACAGGTTCAATACTCTAATTTTCAAAATAAGTGTATGTGTGTTTATTCCTAACGGCAAACACATTCCGTACATAACGATTTTAACGCATTTTCTGATCATCTCATTCGAGTCTTCACTCTTCGACTTATTTTTGTCATTTAAAAGTAGTGGTACTAAAAAATATCATTCTTTGAAAATAGTGAAAATAAGTTGTTTTTATGAAGAAAAAAAATATGATGATGATATTATCATATTATGATGCTAAAAATATACTGAAAATATGTTACAATATTTTTTAAGAAATAAAAAAGGTTAAGTTATTTTTATGAAAAAATATGATGATTCGTCATTTTGTCATTTAATATTAAAAATAAAAATAAAATTGGGTAACCCACTACCCACCCAACCTGAGAAATAAGTGGGTTTACCCAACTCGGAGTGGGTGGTTATTTTGCTCGACTCAATCCGGAGTACTCCATATGGTTCGGGTTTTGGTTTTGGTCAAACTCAATTCAATCCGGCCCATGTACACCCACTTTGTGCGCAACTGCAAAAATTAATTCCTCAAGCTTTGTAATGTCCAAATGGGGGGAAAACTCCCTAAAAATTTTAACGTTGCTAATATATGATCTATACTTTACTCATAAGAAAATTCAAGAAACCATAAAAATTGATATTTTTTAAACGTAATGGACCAAATTGAAACATAAAATAAACGTAAGGGACCAAATGTGTAGTTAACAAAAAAAAAATATTGAGCCATTTTAGGAGTTAGGGACAACATATTGTTAGAATTAAGAATGTAGGTCTCTAGTTACATAATGTTTTTGTGAATAAATAAAAAGATTAAAAACATAATACTAGTTGATTTTGTTTTAGGCACATACATCCAAATTGAAAGCTTGTCTGCTCCCAAACGACAGCTATAGGAGTGGTCATTCAGTTGAATGAAAATTTAATGGCATTACCAATTGAATTTCAAAGGTACATTGTCAATATCATACCAAATTTTTTAAAATATTATTAAAAAAAAAATTATTATACAACTTCCAAATTCCAAGACATTATGCATGTAATAATATATTAATCCAACTTGTTTGCTCAAAAGCTCAACAACTTTCTCACACACACACACACATATATATAATCTCATAGCTTGCAAACTACAACATAAAAATTAAGTAATAGCTAAAGCATTTTCTTCTTCTCTCAAATACTATTTTTCTTGAAAAAACTTTGTGATGGAAATTCAATTTCAGCAACCAAACATGCAGAATCAAAAAGCAGGAATTTCTGTAACAAACAAAGGAGGAAAGTTCAAAGGAAGAAACAGAAACAGCAATAACACAAACAAATTTGTTGGTGTTAGACAAAGGCCATCAGGTAGATGGGTTGCTGAGATCAAAGACACAACTCAGAAGATAAGAATGTGGCTTGGAACATTTGAGACAGCTGAGGAAGCAGCTAGAGCTTACGATGAAGCCGCGTGTCTACTTCGAGGTTCGAACACTCGAACCAACTTCATCACTCATGTTTCATTGGATTCTCCTCTTGCTTCTAGGATAAGAAATCTTCTTAACAACAGAAAAGGCGACAAAAAACAGGAAAATGATGTTGCTTCTTCAGCAAGTAACAGCAATACTAGTAATGCTAGCACCGTTAGTAATACTAATACAATTACAAGCAATGATGATAACAAGGAGAGTGCTGTTTCAAGTGAAGCTACTCAAAAAACAGAACTTTTTGAGGATGTTTATAAACCTGATTTGAGCAATTTCAAGGAAGATTTTGAGTCAGGTTCGAAATCCAACATTTCGTGGGGTTTCGGACCTGTCTTTGATCATTTTCCTTTTGCTCAATTATTGGATATATCTAAGACTAATGGCATGAATGATGCATCTAACTTGGAACTTTCAGAATTTGAAAGAATGAAAGTTGAAAGACAGATATCAGCTTCACTTTATGCTATTAATGGAGTCCATGAGTACATGGAAACTGTTCATGAATCCAATGAAGCTTTATGGGATCTTCCACCTTTGTGCTCATTGTTCTGTTAAACTTATGAAGTCTAATTAATGATTCTAAATATTATTGCAGCCTTTTTTTTCTTTTCTTCTTACTATTATTGAAAACTTGAGACGAAGTGTGTTGAATGTAAGACTGATTGAACCATTACAATAACATAGAGATATAATTATGTTTTTTCCTTACAAACTAGTGTGAAAATCTTGACCTATAAGCAAGGCTTTAATTCGCGGTCCTTATCGCAATTACATTACAATATTTGATATTGCAGAGAATCACAGTCAAATATGTTCGATGCAGCCTTAATAAGGAGCTATAGGAAAAGGATGGGGGTGAAGCCTTCTTTGTCCCCTGATGTCTAGATGCTCTTCACTTAGCAAAAAAAAAGATTTTGTTTCTATTGCGGAGACATGCAAACCTTGATTGCGGTCACGGCCAATGTGACAAAATATGCAAGCTGGAATCCTGGACCTAACAACCAAAATCAAAATGACTATTCACATCGCGTTACATGAATGGATAAGCCATAAAATTAGACTTAAATTTACTTCATGCAAGAGACAAAGTACTATGCTTTCTTTATTATTAATTAATAAAACAAAGACTACCATATCTTAAAAGATTTTGGTCCAATGTGTCTGCATAATTCATGCCTTTTGGTCATCTGCATTAACCATGACATCTCAATCAAATATATGGCTACATAACAGAAATGATTAATTCCAAAATCCTTAGTTTATTTCGAGATTAAGTGATAGCACTGAAAATCTGAGATTAAATTACTTTTTACATCCAAGGATATGGTAACATTTTGCTCAAAGTTCAAAGACATCACTTTCATGTCACATATCTTGTGGACCTAGAAACTCACTCTTTAATATTCTTCTCTTTCTTCATCCTTATCCAATCCCTTCTCTTCTATATGGCTCATGAAGACTACATTGAGACTTAGTTATAAAAAATGGTACTAAAAACAACCAACTAGATATTACCAATTGCTAAAATTTGAAGTAAGGACTAAAGCTAGATAGTGGCCTTTTGTATCTCATGATTTACAAGAAGCAACAAATTTCATTAGAAATATAGTAAATTATGTGAAGAATTCAAAATCTACACTCATTGCCATAACAGACAACTAAAGAATAAATAAAAATTTCTTAATGGCATGCTTACATACATGGAATAATTCAGCATAATACATACAAAAGGAAAGTATAAATGTTTACAGTTAAGGATAGGCATTTTAAATGAGGGGAAAGTATGAAGAGGTCAAATTTGATAGATATATAACAACTAAAGAACAAGAGTGCAGACAAATCATGTCTGATCAGCCTTGTCCTAGGTATGGTCTTAGATAACTACAATTTTTTTTTGTTGAGTATGGTTCATAGTTATTGATAAGTGGGTATGTTTATCGAGAAAAGCGAGAGAGACCTTCCCTTTGGACCAAGCTCAAACATTTGTTGGGTTGCGACTAGAGCAAAGACCCCTGTGGTACTGTTCAAGGGTAATGTTGTAATTTGGAGTCTGGACCGTAGTATTTAAATATAAGTTGTACACCGTAAATCCTAAGCTTGAAATAATAGAAAGGAATTGCAGCCGCTCTTCAGTTAGAGATGTAAGGACAGTTGGCCGAACTTTGTTATCAAACATCGTGTGTTTCTCTGTTCTAACAAATTTAATGAAAGATGAGTCAATATTCTTTTTTACCATACAACAAGCTGC
Source organism: Trifolium pratense (assembly GCF_020283565.1). Classification (NCBI taxonomy): domain Eukaryota; kingdom Viridiplantae; phylum Streptophyta; class Magnoliopsida; order Fabales; family Fabaceae; genus Trifolium; species Trifolium pratense. The sequence continues at coordinate 11,745,522 of NC_060064.1, read as the reverse complement.
TTAATAACAAAAAGAGGCTTGTTTCATCCCATTCTATATAACATATTAACATTAGTATTATAAAATTCGTGGTATGGCACATTTTGTAGTCTTTTACTGATGTTCAATACAAGTGGCAGGAAATTTTACCTAGGCAGTAATAATTTTTCTCATATTTTAAGTTAAACTTCAATATGAGAAATGAAAGGCTTTTGATCCTATTCAAAGCTGGGAAAGTTCTAAAGTTGGTTTTGGTTAAAAGCTAGCATCCTCCAATTCTGCTTAGATATGCAAATTTGCAATCACTCAAATGTGGTGAATACATTACCATTTTTTCCTTATTCAATTTCCACCAACTATTCTCAGTGATCTCAATTATCAAGCAAAAGACAAATGAATTGAGTTACATATAATTAGTTGGACAGCACTACCATCTATGGTTTTGTTGAAACACATGAACTGTGGTTGCTATATATTGAAAGATTCAAAGGTAGACCTTATAATAGTTTATCACCAAACTCTATCCTAAGTCTAACTACCCTTCCTTGGAAGGAAAACAGCCTAGCCAATTTTTCTGTCAAATTTTGTTTAGTCCTGTATCCACTTTTTAAACCCTACAAATTATAAATCCGTAAAAATTTTAGGGATTAAAAAGTAGGTACAAGACAACACAAGGGCTAAGAACAAAAATGTAATTTTCATAGGTACTAAAAATATAATTAACTCTTCTTTTTTTATTATGTTTTATTAATATTATTAGTACATCTCTACTGCAAAACATGAAACAACATCTCATTTTTCTTAAGTAACAACAAAGTTCATGATGAAAAAATATTTCTCAACATTTTCTTAACTTGAAACATTCACAAGTACAAAGCGCACACAACAAAAAGATGCTAAAAAATAATGGACACAAGAGCAATACTTATTACACAGCCAGAGATACAAGAGACGGTAAAAAGAAGAGAGTTGATGATGAAGGATTGATGAAAGGTTTCAGTAGTCATCAACATCATCATCATCACCAGCTTCACCTTCAGCTCCAACTTCTTCATAGTCCTTTTCAAGCGCGGCAAGATCCTCTCTGGCTTCTGAAAATTCACCTTCTTCCATTCCTTCACCAACATACCAATGTACAAATGCCCTCTTAGCATACATGAGATCAAATTTATGATCAATGCGAGAGAAAACCTCGGCAACAGCTGTATTGTTGCTTATCATACAAACCGCGCGCATCACCTTGGCAAGATCACCTCCCGGTACTACAGTTGGTGGCTGGTAATTTATACCACACTTGAAACCAGTTGGACACCTGAAATTAGTCACCAAAATCACTCAATCATATTGATTTTTAGTAAAAGGCGAAAGAAAAGTTTGCTCTGTGCTTACAGCTCAATCATATTACAAAGAATTTATTATGTCCCCTATAAGAATAGAGCAATTATATTGTCATGCAAAATTGAATAATTTCAGCATTTTGATCATTCTAGGCAAGTTTAACTAAATCACTTTCAAGGAACATAATCTAAATTGTCACTCAGAATGTGATAATCCAAGAAGTCCAAGTCTAATTACCAGTCAACAAACTGAACTGTTCTCTTTGTTTTGATATTTGAAACTGCTGCATTCACATCTTTAGGCACAACATCTCCACGATACATAAGGCAGCACGCCATGTACTTTCCATGTCTAGGATCACACTTAGCCATCATACTTGACGGCTCAAAAACCGAGTTGGTGATCTCAGGAACTGATATCTGCTCATGGTAGGCCTTCGCAGCGGATATTACAGGAGCATAAGACGAAAGCATGAAATGAATACGAGGATATGGAACCAGGTTTGTCTGGAACTCGGTAATATCCACGTTGATTGCACCGTCAAATCTCAAGGAAGTGGTCAAGGAAGAGATAATTTGAGAAATCAAACGGTTCAAGTTGGTGTAAGTTGGCCTTTCTATATCTAATGATTTTTTGCATATATCATATATTGCTTCATTGTCCAAAAGTACAACCACATCAGTGTGCTCAAGAAGTGAATGCGTGGAAAGAACACTGTTGTAAGGTTCAACAACTGCAGTAGATACCTGCATGTTAAAAACAGTTAATAAGAAAAGCATAAAACTTGAATTAAGAAAACCAAAAAATCAAAGAATAATGTAAAGCAACAAATTAATGAGATAGGAACAAATGTTTGATGCTTCACAAACAGTTCATTTTGTCTTCATTTTTAATACCTGAGGAGAAGGATAGATGGTAAAGCCGAGTTTAGACTTTTTGCCATAATCTACAGACAATCGTTCCAAAAGTAATGATCCCAAACCAGAACCAGTACCTCCACCAACAGCACTGAATACCAAGAATCCTTGCAATCCAGTGCAACTGTCTGCTAATTTTCGGATACGATCGAGGCATAGTTCAACAATTTCTCTTCCAACTACATAACAGATCCACAATAAATGGCCACTGTCAAGCTAAAAAGTGAAGAAGAAAAATAGATAATTTGAACTGCATTAGAAATTGGCTTACTGGTGTAGTGTCCCCTTGCAAAATTATTAGCAGCATCCTCCTTGCCGGAAATTAATTGCTCAGGGTGAAAGAGTTGTCTGTAAGGACCAGTTCTTACTTCATCGATAACAGTAGGTTCCAGATCAACAAATATGGCTCTTGGCACATGCTTTCCAGATCCGGTCTCACTGAAGAAGGTGTTGAATGCGTCGCGTGCTACACCAGGTGAGGTATCACTGCAATGCAAGTAGATAGAGAAATTAGCATATTTGTGCCTAAACAATCCTATGAGTTAATGAGTGTTTATACAATATCTAGAAAAGTAGCATCGAAATACCTTAATTCTGTTAATCAGATCAAAATTTCAAGCCAATGTAATTCAAAACGTATCCCCCTTTTGTGCTTCTTATTTTTCATTAATGAAAAGAGGGAGTTCATGAAATCCCTTATCTCAATTTGAATTATTAACTTAAAATCAATCATATATGTGAACTATTTATTAACTCTTTTTTGCATGTCAATATTATTCTTAACAGCCATGAGTGCATGACAATAAAAATGGAGGAAACGTATTAATTAAGAAATGAATAGAACATGATCAAATTTCATATTTTTTATTCAAGCCAAAAGCTTTCAAAAGACCCCACAAACGAAAACACCAAAAATAGAAAAATCCAAGAAAGAACTAAAAGGAAAGATAAAAACTTTGAGGATTGCATCTAACTAAGCAAGATAATCAAATTGAAAATCTACTAAATTGAGCTTTCTTATATTCAAAGGAAACAAATTGATTCTGATAAATGAATAAAACCAACAGCAGAAGACTAAAAAAGTCAAACCAATTTCATAATAATACACAAACACAATCCACTACAAAATTCATGTAAACAATACCAGAAAACAACAATGATCATATAAAAAAAGTGTACCTAGGCATCAAGCCATCAGGTTGAATTCCATGCTCAAGACAATAAAGCTCCCAACATGAATTTCCCACTTGAATTCCAGCTTGTCCAATATGAATACTTATTATCTCTCTCATCTTCTCTCTATGCTACAAATAAAATTACAAGGAGGAGGAAAGTGGAAAGGAGAGTAAAAAAATCAGCAAAGAAGAATCTTTGATATTTAATTTCTGTCTTTGAGGTTTATAATATGATGATGACAGAAACTCACAATAAGTGAAGGCTAAAAAAGTCAAACGGTTACATGCTTTTAATTAATTTAACAGTTGATTAATTTTTTTAATTAATGACAAAGTTTTGTTGATTAGTAGTAATAAGTAATATGTGGGGTTGAAAGGGACCATACTTCTCTAACTTTCCTGTGGGTGCATACATCCTTGTCTTGTTTGTTGTTATTTCATTTCATGTCATGACTCATGGCACATCAATGAGACACCAAGATATATCTCTTCTTCTTCATTCCTCAAATATCTAAATTCATTATGCATCAGTAACTATCTTACCTTAGTCTTGTTAGGGAAAAAGCATACAATCATGCTATCAAGGAATCTCGACGGTTGGATAAAGATCGGACAAATCATATTATTACTTTACCAAATTTATTTAAAATACATGTCAGAATACGAGTCGTCTAATCTTCATCGGAATCATCGCATAAACTAGGATCCATGACAGTATAATCTGTTACTTTAGTAACCCATTTTTTGTTTGATCCTGTCACAGCTGTATGTTGACTTGCTTTTCTGAAAAATATCTTAATTAAAAGTATTAATTGTGTGCTTAATTGAAAAATATCTCTAAACAATCTTAGTTGTGTGCTTAATTGAAAAATATCTGACTTACCTGTTATTTTTTGAATGAAGAAACATACTATTTTTTTGATAGAAGAAGAAACATACTATTTATTACTTCACTGATAGGTAACACTCTCAATCTCATAATAATTGATCAATAGTTACAGTTGTTAAATTAGGATTAAAAAATTAACAGGGATGAGAAAAATTTAAGTGAATTAAAGTTAACTATAGATTTGAATCAATTGTGATGTCCAGTCAATAAGAAAAAATCAATTGTGATGTGTGGCCTTATGTTTGCAATCATTGATTTATTACAGTGCTTTCTTGTATGCTTACTGAAAATTAGTGATGAATTTTTGTTTTTTACTTTTCCCACTTTAAGCATCATTAGTGGACGAAGATTATGGTTTCCTTAAAGCTACACAATGTTCTTTATTATATTGCACCATTGGATTAAGAAATATTCCAATTTGGGGTTGGTTAAGAAATAAAAGAAAATTCCATAATAAGGGTTTAGTAGAAATAAAAAGTATAAACATGTGAATTGCTCAACAATAATTTTAAAAGTATACCTTATAATAAAATGTGCATGGTGTGGCATAGTGGAAGGTACTTGCCTATTTTTTTGGCCATGCTCTTAGTCTTAGCCCTCCTACCAAAATAAGTAAAAATATCAGAAAAATAATCATAACAGAATCTAGTACTGGTATTGTTGAAGATGATCAGTTTAAAGAACCAGTAACCAGAATCTTTTTGTCCATGCAACTCTGTACTTTGAATTGGACTAACTTGTTGGCATATTTTGTATTACATTAGGAAGATTAGATCTCACAGTGATTGGTTGTTTGGCCATGTCTGCTCCCACTACAACTAGAATTGCCACATACATTACTGCATTTGAAGCAGTAGAGGCTTAACTTAATCAACCAAGTGGAAAAAAGCTGTACAAGAAGCTAGTGTTAGATCATAGTTTTGTTGTATAATAAATTTAAACATTGTTCCAAAATGTGTAGCTAGCTCTTTTGAAGTTTTTCATCAAACACCATAAGTGCATTCTTACTCCAATATAAAAAAACTTAAAATAGAGAAACAACAACAATGTCATTATTAGAGCTCATACGTACCTACATCCAGTGACTTTGATAGAGAACAAACTTGTTTCTTTTGCTGTAAGCAACATGCATATTTGGGGGTTCATATACAATTTGTCATGGTTAGATAGATTCATTCTTTCTTCAGCAGTGCCTCATCTTGCATTTGGCTAGACTAATGACATGAAATTATGTTAAAGTGTGAGCCTAGTTTCAAGTTGGAAAAGTTTATTATATGCCCTGCCGTTGGGCAAAACCAACAAAAGAATAGACTATACCTTCCTCTTGCTTTCATCTCATAAAAATAAGTCAATTCTCCACATGGTAATTTTTTTTTACTAACTCTTTAATGGGATTGTTACTCAAGGTATTAAAATATTATCTTTAATAATATTGTTACTCAAGGATGCTTGTTGATGTATCAAGTGCGTGAGAGTATTGTGAAGAGATGGGTGTGAACTTTTTGATTGATTCACATGAGGAGAGATCAACGGTTAGGCCAATAGATACTACACTTAGGCCGGCAAATATTCTGGTGTACAGATAGATATGAGAGAAACATGTACTTGTGTGGACTTTACTGTGATTTTCCCCACTTGTGGGATTGGGGTTTTTCTATGGACAAACAACTCTCAAAGCCGCTTCAAGAAAAGTGATCAAACATAAAAATAAATATAAAAAAAAAAGTATTTTAACAATAAACGTGTTTTTATACCATTTACGTTTTGACAATTTTGGCTTCCTAGCACCGAAGAGTGTAAATCCTCTACAAAGACTTCAAAGGAAAATGCATAGTAATGTTGTGTCTCCTAGGGCAAGGCCTACTGATGTTGTATTTAAGAGGATTGATTTTGTCATTCAAAAAAGATTAGCAGAGCAGCTTGTTATCCGCTTGTCTTTTATTATATGTAATTATCTTATATTATAAAAGTTTAAAGTTCTTTTAACACAAAATTTTTCTTTTATCTCCTTTTTAAACTTTTTAACGAGTGCTCCGAGAGCATCTCAAATAATAACATAAAATATAGAGTGTGTTTGTTTTAACTTTAAAAAAATTAATTTTTTTCTTTGTATTTTTAAAAATAATTGTTATGATAGTTTAATTAAAAAAAAAGCTAAAACAAACGCAACCATAGCGATTTTTAGTAGTAGTTTATTAATGGGCTTTCATTTTAGTTTGGGCCTTCATTGTCTTGTTGGGCCTCTCTAAGCCTGTTTTCTATCCAGTCTGCATATAAATGGGATGTTTTCTCTCCCCACCCCCCGTGAATCTTTTATTTCCTTGAATTTCCAATTTTGCTCTTGAAAAAACTTCGGTTCGTAGAAACCGAAGTTTTTTTTTGCCTGAAAAACAAATTTCGGTTTCTAAAACCCGAAATTTACTCTGAATTTGCACTAGTAAAAATTCGGTTTCTACGAACCGAATTTTTCTACAAGGGCAAAATTGGAATATTGGGGGTATAAAAGATTCACGGGAGATGGGGAGAGAAAACATCTATAAATGGGGGTATTTTATCCATTATTCTTTTCTTATGTAAAATTAATATGTTTATACCAATACAATTTTTTAGAAAATTCATAATACATTCTCGTTCTTTTTTTATACACAAGCTCTAACTAGGGGTGCTCAAATCCAAACCAATCCAAATAAAAACCGAAAATCGATCCAAAAAAACCAAAAACCACAAAAAACCGAAGTTTTTTGGATGTGTTTGGATGTTCTTTTGTGAAAACCGCTGGATTGGATCGGATTTCGGATTGATTTCTTAAAACCGATCCAAACCGAACCAAACCGCATACATATATTTTAATATTTATTTATCTTTTTATTAGTATAAATATATATATATATATATATATATATATATATATATATTGCATTAACTCTTTTTTTTCATTTTAAATTTTCTTAATACTATATGTTAGTTTAATTTAATCTATTTTATTTTACTTTTTATATGTTTCGAATATAATTGGTAATTGTCATTCCAAAATATTAATTTTCAACATATTATATGTTATATTTTACATCGAACTTAATATTTATTTTGTCAAAAATATCAAACTATTATTTTGTAGCGTTTTTTATAATATTTATATTTATTAAAAAAAATTACAATTTATAATTTGGATATCCAAAAACCGATCCAAATTAAACCGCATAATATTGGATCGGATTGGATCGGATTTTTTTTATTTGTCATCCAAAACCGAACCAAACCGCAAACGAATTTATTTTTGGATCGAATGAGTTTTTGCCTCAAAACCGATCCAAACCGAACCGCGAGCACCCCTAGCTCTAACACCACTTGTTGAGGAGTTCGAAGAAGCTTGGAAAAAGCATCAGGCCCAATGTTCTAGGATATTCAAGAGAGGGAGACGTCACATCCCAACCTAAAATCTTAAGGTATTAGGTTAATGAGTCACTTCTTTCATAAATTCAACATTTTTTTTTATACATAGTCGATGTGAGATTTAACCACTCATATTTAAAACCCAACAATTTTGTAATAACAAAAATATGAATATAGTTTTACTAATAATGGAGATTGGAGACATAAAGAAGGGAATAACTTGCAAGAAGAGTGGAAGTGCATGTATGATGTATCAGTGCTCCACACTCAACAAAATCAATCTTAATTACCGTTCGGTAAAAACCAGCTAATTTGTTGCTAATAGCCCATTCCGTAAGAAACTAGCTGATGTATGTTAATATACATTAGATTCTTGTTTCGGTTATTAGTAATGTTTACACACTTTTAAAGAAGGATAAACATAGCAAAACTCTCTGCAATTGCAAAATGGTGTATAAGTGAGGCATATTTTATATTATGTACAAGTTGGTTTTTACTATTAGATCAATAAATTATATAATTGAAAAACATAAAATACGATATGACTTATTAATTCAATGGTATAAAACACACTTGCTCATAGCGTAAGCCATTTCTGTTTGTGCATACATTAGACAAAAGTCTTGTCTAACATGTACAAGTAAGACAAATTTTTCACCATATACAAATTTATTTTTACCATTTATTAATAAATTTTACCATTGAATTAATATGTTATATGACATGTCATTTAATAATTGTGTCACTTATCGATCCAAATGTGAAAATGATCTTGTATATGATAAAAGACTCATTTCACTCGTACAACGTTACTTAAAAATATCGTCTTCTGTATTGCCATATGGTATGGAATGTAAATAATAGGATGCTTCATATAAGACGATGTCCTTTTTTTCTCTATTGCTAGAGATCATTGTCATTTGTCAGAGAATTTCTCATTGAGAGTTACTGTGTTGGAATATTTTTCATTTTATTTCTATCATTAGGAACAGGGCAAACACAAAATGGTGTGCATATTATGACTAATGACTTTTGGTTATTGATTCATTATCACTAACTAAACTTTCCACTCACATTATTATTATTAAGCTAAAACAGAGTCAAACTTTTTTCATATGATTTTATTTTTCAAAATCCTTTATCATCACCAATTAATCAATTATGGGTTGAGTGGCAACTACAGCTCAGGAGTTGAGTAGCCTAATGACTCCGAGAAATGGCTAAAATTCCAAGTCTTTCATTTCATCCAATGATAGTTTAGTATTTAGACTTTAGTCAATGGTGGCCAACAAAATTTTAGTTTTGAAATTTAGAACTATATATTATTCTCCAAATTCAATATATAGATGGGACATAAATTAGAGCTAATTAGTTGTATCTAGTTGGAACTATTGGGAGATTCATATGGTTCATATTTATCGTGAGGCCAACATATATGTTGATGATTATATGGCGCATAGACTTGTTCAATTTTTATGATATTTTCTCACAAAATCCAAACTAAACCAAATTAATGAAAAACAAACAAAGCAATAAGCTTTACCCATATAGTATGTGTATGCTATATCAATGTTCAAGTATCCCATAAAAATGCGTCAAAAAAAAAGTATCCCATAAAAGAGAGTGTTAAAAGATGACATCCTCAATTATACCAATTATCGAATGAATTTGGATCGCATGAAGTCAAGTCAGATCAGACCATCCAATTAAATTTAGATGGTTCAGATTTAAAACTTGGATCAAATTTTCTTTCAATCTAAAATTTTCTTTCAACCAAATTAAAGAAAAACAAACACAACAATAATAAGCCTTAACCATATATGTTATAATCAATGATCAAGTATCCCATAAATGTGAAAAGAGGACATCCTCAATTATACCAATTATGGACACTTGTGTCCGGAGGGATTTGGATTGCAGTTATGATAGATCAGATCATTCAACTAAGATTAAACAATATCCTTAAAAAAAAAAAAAATTAAGATCAGACGGTCCAGATTTAAAGTAGTCATATAGTTCAATCAAATTTTCTTTCAATCTAAAATGTTTGATTATAACCGGACAACCAGATTTACTTTGACCGTATGATTGCATGCAATCTTGATCCGTGTATGTAGAGGTCCTTCTTGTATATAGTCTTCTACAACACCTCACAATCACAACCCATCAATATCATCAAGACCACACTCCAACAAGCAACCGACAATCTCTCCATCCTCCACTCCATCTCTATTCTCTACTCAGTAAACAGATTGATTTAAAACTCAAAAGTAAACAAAAGAATCTTTTCTTTTCTTTAGTAGTCAAAGAAAACCACCATCCTCCAATTAAAAAATCACCATACCATGATATACACCAATAACATAAAAAGATATAATCTTTTGTTAGCTTGACCACTACTCTTGTACTTTTGGCTTAGAAAACTTGATCATAACTCATCTCATCCCAATCCCATATTCACTTACCATCAATTCAAAACTCACTTTTATCCAAAGCTAACAATATTCATAATTAATTATTTAACTAACACTTTTTTAAACTGGATATCTTCTAAGCGCAACTGCAAAAACTAATCTCTCAAACCTTATAAAACTCAAATAGGTGACAAACTCTCTCTAAAAATTTTAACGATGTTTAAGCTCGAACCAAGTTTTCAACTCATTACCGTAGTTAAACTAAAAAAGATTTATGTCATTTCATCTGACTCGGATACTACCACTTTATTAATAAAATCACCAACAAAAGAAATACAAAACCTACAAGAAGATTCCTAATTCCTAGCGTGGAGGTTATCCTGCTAGCTAGGTGGGTAGGACCCACTAAATTGATTCCTCAATTTGTCATCTTTAAGATGGATTAACACACACTCAAACCATGTACAAAACTACAAATGACACAAAAATTTAGTCTCCACGTTATAATACCAACAAAAACAACACCTTAATGATGGCTTAGATCTTGCTAGCTCTTATAATTCAACACAAAAAAGCCACCAATTTTGATTCACAAACCAACACATAGTATTCAAAAAGCTTTTCTCTTTTTTTTTTTGTTGCTATTAGTACCTCCCTATATAAACCATCTTTTCTTTTGATCACTCTTACAGATCAAGATTCAGATCACAAAGAATCCTTGTGAAGATGGATATTAATGAGTGGGTTATCCTTTCTGATGAAAGCTTTTTTAATGGTGATGAGAAACAGATTTTCTCAGGAAACAGAAACTCATTCTCAAACTCATCATCAAGTATCTATGACAAAGATTACTTTTGCACCTCCCCAAAATCATCAAAAACCATTGAAATTGAATCACCAAAAGTTCCAAAACTACTTATCCATGTTCCAATTCAATTAGAACCCAAATTTGAAAACATTCCAAATGAAGAGTTGGTGAAAGGAAACACCGAAAAAATCAAAGTTCCTCTGTCGACAGAGGAGCCCGATCAAGACAGTGTTTCACAAGTTTTCTTTCAAATGAAAGAAAACAAAATTGTTGACATGAAATTAGAGTCACCAAAGTCTAGTACTAGTAGTGGTAGAGGATTGTTTTCTCCACTTGATGGTGAAATGGAGATTATGACATCACCTAGAATGAAGAACTTGGAGAAAGAAATTATGTACTATGATGAGAAAGAAGGAGAGGACATGAATGTTGGTTTTAACTTTTGGAAATGGAGTTTGACAGGTGTTGGAGCTATTTGTTCTTTTGGTGTTGCTGCTGCCACAATCTGTGTCTTGTTCTTTGGAAGTCAGCAAAAGAACAACAAACTTCAGCTGGATCAAAAGATTAGGTTCCAAATCTACACTGATGACAAGGTCAGTAAATGTCTCAAACATTTTATTTTTTATTGTTTATTATATTATCAGCCGATTTTGCTGATACTCTTTCCGATCTCATTTATTCATAAAAATTTATTTTTCAGATTCATTGAATAACTGATTATAGATCAGGTACATCAATTATTCAATGAATCTTTTATAGGAGATTTTTTCTCCTAACTATGTTTGCTTAAAGAATTTGAATTAGGTTCCCACTCAAAACATAGTAATGTTTGTAGTTGAAAAAAGTTAAATAGGTCTATGGATTAAAATTATTTTAAATTTTGAGTCTTTTGAAATTTTTAATATTTTGTAACTAGGTCCCTAACTAAACAACTTTTATTGAATTCTTAATATTGAAATGATTTATAGTTATGTCTTTCAATTTAGGGACCCAATTACAAGTTATTTAAAAATTTAAGGACTTAATTATGAATTATTAAGAAAACTATGTGGGTCTTTTTTTTAATGAAAATTTATTTACAAGTCTAAAGACTCTATATTAAAAACAATTTTAGTTTTAGGACATATTTAAAAAGTATAGGATTGTGATGGCAGAGTCAATCCTGTCATTTGAGTCATTTGATTTGTAATAATGTTATAGAAAAAATGGGTTGTTTACTTTGGATAAGTGTGCATTTTTTAATTATTCTTGAATAGTTAAAATGGACTAGGTTCCAATAATTGATTATGATGCTTGAATATTGAATTGTAATTGCAGAGGATTAAGCAAGTGGTACAACATGCAACAAAATTGAATGAAGCATTTGCAGCAGCTAGGGGTGTTCCACTGAGCAGAGCTCATATAACTTATGGTGGTCACTATGATGGTGTTTGAGCCATTGATGAAACTTTTGGATGCTACAATGAGTCAACAAGTTAGGCACAATCTTCTATTGTGGCTCTATCATATACTAGTTAATTAATCATTGTATATAAAAAAATGAGGGATGGTTTTATGTAAATTAAGTTACGGATTAGGTGCCCTTTTATAGTTTGGGAATTATTAAGGCAAATGTTATAGAAGTTGTTAGCTATGATTGACCAAATGTTGGCAAAAATAGGCAGAATTAAGTGTAACGTGACAGCAAGTCAGCAATCATACATATTCATCTTTATCTTTGGGAACAATAATTGATCTAAATCATCTTACTCTTATTTTAACTTATCTTAATTTTCCTTGATTTTTTATTTTTTATTTTAATAGCAAACTTGATTAGAAACAATCGAAAAGGAGACAAAGGTTTGGCGGTATAATAATAACCACACCAAGTCACTTGAAAATCTCATAGCACACAACTAGAGCCACCTTACAATGGAGGAACAAATGGGAAGAAGATTCGCCTATATCCGGACACCAAACACAATTGCTACTACTTTCAAGAGGAAGGATTCCTCTTAAGCGAAGGTTCTCTTTCATAGGCACACGGTTATAGAGGAGTTGCCACGAGAAAGTCATCACCTTAGAAGGGGCCGGGCTATCCAAATCTTTTTAAAGATCGAAACTTGATACGGCGGTAAAATTGGGCCACCCACTAACTCCTTAGAAATTGACTCATATGCACTTTTAACTGAGAAGCACCCATCAGGGTCAAAAGATCACCGCCACCTATCCTCAACATTGGAGAGGCGGACACAATCAAACGAGGCCACAAGTTGGTGAAGGGAATCCTCCTCCCACTGAAACAGTCTTCGTCTCCAAACCAAATTCCACGACAACGTCTCATCCTCTCTCACCACCACATCACTAACACAAGCATCTTTTTGCAAAGAGAGGGAGAACAAAGGGGGGAACTTAGAACATAAATTGGAATCCTCAATCCACACATCACTCCAAAACCACATACTGTTACCAAGGGAACATGTAACCGCTTCCGCCACCCAATTTTTTTGACTCCACACAAGTTTCTAAATCATAAATATCTTTCCAACAAAGGGAGGCAAAATATGGATTGAAAACATTTAACCAAGACACATTATTTAAAATATGTGCACCATATTTGACCACCAAAACCTCTTCCACAAGCCCATCTCACTTCTTTGAAGTAATTTCCACCACCACTTCATAAGTAAACTTAAATTCACCGCCTTTAAATCTCTAACCGCTAGACCACCATTTTTCCTCTCTTGACACACAACACTCCACTTGATCCAACTAAGCTTCTTACCTCCATTAAGCCCACCCTACAAGAATTCTCTTTGGATACGAATCACCTTTTTCAAAACTTGAACCGGCATTTTCATAAATGACAACTAGAAAATAGGGATGAAATTTAACTCCGAGTTGATGAGAACTAACCCTTAATTTTCCTTGATAAAAAACATTTTTAATTTATAATTCTTCCTTTTTTGGTGAATTTTAATTTCTAATCTTTTTTGTCAAATAACCTAATAATTTTAAATTTAATAGAGTGTTTGAAGATCCAACTAAATATAATATGAAATTATGTTCACATGACAATTTTTAATTCTTACTCAGCATGTGGTTTTATGAAAATAAAATAAAGAAACATTGGCTGAAAATAAATTAATAAACTTCTTACGCTCCAAAAAAAAAAAATAACAATCTTCTCTAGCATGAACAATCGTTTGATTAGGAATGGTGAGTATTGTCATAAAGTATAATTTTAGAAGGTATTTAGTAACTTTAAAAATCAATAGCATCACTTTAGTCTTTAACAATAATTCTTTCCTAATTAAAAAGAACTTATAAAACCAACAATGGTTAGTCTAAGTAGTAAGAAACTGAGTTTGTTAAACAAGTGGTTAGGTGTTTGATATTTATCGCTTGCGTATGGAGAAATTGGTCTTACAGATTTTTTAACAGAGGTTATGTCGTCGCTAATTAAATAGAAACATCAATGAAAACTTTTTTTTTGAACAACATCAATAACTTTAAAGCTAAATAAGTGGAGTGTTTACGTTCGAACCTGATTCATGCACATATAGTTTAATATCTCTATCAATTGAACTAAACTCACGGGACAACTAACCAAATATATTAAATCTCTCTAGTTTGACAAATGTGTGCACAAACAAAAGTCACATAAAACTAATCATGAATACAAAATTAAGAGCAAAACTATCTAGAGTATTACACATCTCCGAAACGAAGATAGCACAAAGGCTTTAACCACACCATATGAAATTAATTTTCAAGTTTGCATTAAGACGTGTGGCGTCTCAATGTATCCCACAACATTAACTATTTAGATTAAAAGAATTAATGTTGTGGGAATACATTGAAACATCCCCGTGAACATAATTCAGTTGGTATGAATATTATTATAGGTAGAAGACCCTCCATTTATTCTCATTAAAAGGTAAGTTTTAGTCAATAAAAATAATAATTTTTTTTATGTCAAGTAGATTAGTAGTATAGTAGCTAGATAAAAAATTGATTTTTTTCCTATTGTATATATGTACTCAGTTCTAATTTGTTATCTCTAGTTAATTTATATATATGTTAAAAAACCTTCAGTTCTAGTTTGTTATCTTTACTTAATTTATAATATTGGAAAAAATTGTTTGGTCACAAGGGGCAGCTAGCCCTAAACTATCGGGATGGTCATAGTAGTCTCTAAATTACTAATTAATAAGTGAAATTGAACACTATATTTTTATTTAAAATGTTAAAGCATTAAATAAATGGATCATATTTCACAATTTTTTTTATTCAATATGAGAATTTTAATATAAACTTGACAGGCAATAAAAATGACTTGTGGGACGGATTGAAGGGATAAACGGATGAAATTTCTTCATAACATAAGAGGAGAATGTGATTGATTAAACAACCAAAGTATCTAAAACAAAGTGAAATTTGGTGAGAAAATGAGACAGACTAATTAGAACGAGCACAAATGGGACACGGATTTAATTGGTTAATGTCAAAATCTTTGACATGCATGGTGTGTTGTACTAGTTTGCATAAATATGAGAAATTGAAATGATGTGATGGCCCCAATGGAATTATGTATTGGATACCACGTACTTGGAAGGATGCAACCATATTGGTAGTTGTTAACCATGTGCCATGTAGGGCACCTATGGATTCCAATAATTTAGGATTCAAAAACATATATAGAATTGTAGTATATATAAAAAATAAAATAAAAAACAAAAAAACATCTATAAGTCATTTTATTTTAAGTTTGAATTTGAAACATATATTTTAAATAACAAATAAATCTTTTAACTTTTATGTTTATAACAGATATGTCCTTTAAGTTTTTTAAGTAACAATAAATAGGTCATTTAAGTTTGTAATATCTAAGTCCTATTTTTTAAGTAACAAAGGACAATTGGAAGGACCTGAATGTTACAACTTAAAAGGATCTATTTGTTACGTAAAAAACTTAAAGGGTTTATATGTTACGAACGTAAAACTTAAATGACATATTTGTTACTTAAAAAAATAAATGACATATCTGTTACTTAAAAACTTAAAGGACATATATGTTACAAACATAAAATTTAAAGGATCTATAAATGCATTTTACCTAAAAAAAAACTAGTAACATATTCGTGCATACGCACGGGACACGCATTTTGCGCTTTTATTAGTGTTGCGTTCGTGTTAGTTTTAAAAAAAATTAAAAAAAAACTAATATAATATCCTTTTTATATATACACGGATCGTGGTGTTTGTCCCCTTTTTTTTATTGTTAGCACGAATATTGTATAGTGCAAAATTAATTTCGTTATAAAATTACTTATTATTGTAACTTGTAAGATTATTGTCTTGCAATAACAGCTCAAAATAAACGTGTATGAATTGGGTGAAGTGTGAATATGTTAGCTTGAAACAAGAGTGATGATATTGGATTGCCAACGTTGTGAATCTTAGTCCAATTGGAATAAGTATATAAACCATTACTTTGTCACTCTTCAACCTCTTACGTGTTATAAGAGTGTACTTTATTTATTTTTATTTTTTATGGAAAGGCCAAGATAAGAGTTTTCTTTATTATGACTAAGCTTTAAAACCAAAAAAAATCTAATCTTTAAATTTTATCTTTGCGTTGTCTTTTCCATGATCACATCATCATATAGTCACACTCACAAACTTTTTTATTATTTATGAAATTATTAAAAGAATAAAATAAAAAAAAAATCAAATTTTGTGAGTGTGATCAATAAATTATATTTGGCCATGTGACCA
The DNA here is from genome assembly GCF_020283565.1 of Trifolium pratense. NCBI lineage: Eukaryota > Viridiplantae > Streptophyta > Magnoliopsida > Fabales > Fabaceae > Trifolium > Trifolium pratense. The sequence goes on along the minus strand of NC_060064.1, from coordinate 11,728,849 downwards.
TATAAGAATAATTTTCATGTTCATCATTTGTGAGTCATCCATGTTTAACCGTGGCTAATAATTTTTGAAATGGAAATTTCAAAATTTTAGATTTTTTATACCCTAGGTATTTTAAGCTTTTCAAAAGAAAAAATTTATTTTGAAAATTTAATTTTACTGGAATCTCCTGAATGTGGGGTGGAAGAGATTTATTAAATTAGGAAATATCAGGGGTGAATTTGGAATTTTGAAAAATTTGTAGAGTAGGAGTACAAATTGGGGGTTAAGAAGTAAAAGTTCAAATAAGGTTTTAAGGTCCAAATTTGATACAAGTGTTAAATAAAGGTGGGAGTTAATGTCTTCCTCAACATAATTCAATTAGTGGAGACATTGTATATAATATACAGAGATCATGTTCAAATTCTAATACATTCATCTTTTTGTTTTAAAAGACAAAATTTTATCTATTAAACTATTTAACCAAAAAGAATTTTCAGTTAATATGTACAAAAAATAAAGTTACGGTTAAAACATCCTGGGTACTTTCAAGTGAGGGGGATTTTAAAATGAGAGAGTGAGAGGGTTAATTGTCAGCCATTAGATTAAATGAACGGTTAAGATTAGATTTCATTTTTAAAACACTCATGTGGCCGTTTGACATTTTTTAAACATAATATGGATAATAACTTTCCGCTGTATCAATTGGTAGTGGGAATGGATTGAACATGTATTTGAACCCCAGGGTACGTGGTTCGATTCCCACGAAAGGCAAAAACTCTACTAGTGAAGGAGGTAGAGAAGATCGTGAGGTGGCAGCCGGGATTGCCTACTAAATACGTAGAAAAGGGGCCCGGGCTGTTACAAAAAAGGCGCCTTTTTAGAGATGTAGTTGTGCGGATAAAACTAAAGTGCAGGAAAGTAAATGACTGAAAAATAAATAAAGGTGCATGTGTGCTCACGCGGGATGGTTAAGTGTTTTCGAATCTCTCATTTACTCCTGCTTGGTTCCTGCTTGGTGGTTAATTCCCTTGTTCCCCTCTATCAGGAGTAGACTTTATAAAATAGGTTCAGAAGCACTCGTTCCTTATTTCTATTACAAATTGGTCAGAGTCTATTTTAGGTTGCCTTACTCTGCTTAAATATCATCGCCCCAGTCGGTTCCACTTTTTCGTTTAGACTTAGGTATCCTTACCCTTAAGGCTCAATGTATTGCAAGCTGTCACATGTGCCTCAAACTAGTCCTAACTCTGACTTCATGTAGAATTTATCGTTCTTTACTTAACTTTAATCATATACTAAGACCTCAGATACTGAATTAATGGTCTCATGTTGGACCTTAGCACACCGTCCTTCGTTCGGGATAATTAGCTTCGTTTCCTATCTGATATCCACTAATTTCCTTAGATTTTATGGTTTAACTACACATTTGGTCCCTTACGTTTATTTTAAGTTTCAATTTGGTCCCTTATGTTTAAAAAGTATCAATTTGGTCCCTTACGTTTATTTTAGGTTTCAAGTTAGTCCTTTCCGTCAATTTTGACACATGTGGCAGTCAATTTGCATATGTGGACATACACGTGGCACTTGGACACACTGACACGTGTACTGTTCAAACGGTGTTAGTGACAAAACTAACGGAAATGACTAACTTGAAACCTACAATAAACGTAAGGGATCAAATTGATACTTTTTAAACGTAAGGGACCAAATTGAAACCTAAAATAAACGTAAGGGACCAAATGTGTAGTTAAGCCAGATTTTATTCTAATGTGATCAGTATTAAAATAAATAATAAAAACCGGACAATAAAAGAGTTTCAATAGGAACAATTGAATTTATACCCAAATTATACAAAAACAAGCATTCGTAAGGGAGTTTATTGTAACACCCCCTTTTCAGAGACTGAAAAGAAGAGCGTCACAGTTCTCTACCCAAATTTAAATGTTTAAATACAAGCAAATAAAATTATGCTGGTTTATTTTTGGTAAAGGAAAGTAATAAGTGAGAAATGTTCTCGAATATAAGTACTATTATTTTTATGGCTTAACTACACATTTGGTCCCTTACGTTTATTTTAAGTTTCAATTTGGTCCCTTACGTTTAAAAAGTATCAATCTGGTCCCTTACGTTTCCATTAGGTTTCAATTTAGTCCTTTCCGTCAATTTTGTCACATATGGCAGTCAATTCGCATATGTGGACTGACACGTGGACATTTCGACACAGTGACACGTGTATAGTTCAAACGGTTTTAGTGACAAAACTAACGGAAAGGACTAAATTGAAACCTAATGGAAACGTAAGGGACCAAATTGATTCTTTTTAAACGTAAGGGACCAAAATGAAACCTAAAATAAACGTAAGAGACCAAATGTGTAGTTAAGCCTATTTTTATTTAAGAAAGTTTTCAAAATTCTCTTTATATAAATTTAAATTAAGCCCATAAATAATATGCATCACTTATATCAAACAATCATCTAGTAATTTTGCTCAAAAGATTTTCAAATATAAAACATTTCCATTTCACATAAGTATCGTACAATTTTTCAATTTAAAATGATAAAAAGATAAATTCCTACAAAAGACTCTAACCCACAAATAATCACGAGCTGGTCAAACACCACAGATGTCTGTCATCCAGCCCAATGACATCATCAATACATATTAAAGAGATCTTTCTCTTCGGAATCCAAAAATAAACTAGATCACTAATCAACACTAATGGTCCTTGTATTATAATTAATGTCTCTCACAATCACGTTTTCCTTTTCTCAATGAACTTCAACTTGAGGTCTTAGAATCCTGCACTAACTGTTGTAAGGGGTGAATCACTCGTACACAAGTTACCATCGTGATGATGTCACAAGGCTACACATAATATTATACAAGTATATACATTTTTATTTAATAGTATATATACATACCTGAGTATCTAATCATGTATTTAAATAAATAGAATCAAGTAGTCAAATAGTCACATATAGTCAAATAATCACAAAGTGAATTAAACAAACATTATATCATCATCACTAATCAACAATTAGTCAGACTAGGAAAATCAAATATATCAATCGCCAAATATATCAATCATCAAATATATCAAACATCGAAATTGAATCATTTAAAATGTATATAAAATCTAATCATAATTCTTCACTCGAAGTTAGTCTTCTAATTTGGTTAGTATTATCTTTATTCAACCTACTCCATGGAGATCTCTATTATGAGCGTAAGGCTCTTTCAACTGCCATAACATGGTCGTTTGCAAATCAACATATATCAAATATGTCTCAACCATTCTGACCCGAGCACTACACCTTATTATAGATAGTCCTGCACAGTCAGGTTTCACCACGTCGGGTTGTATGATTTCCTCCAGTCAGAGTGGCTATCTCTGACTATTGATAGGAGTTCAAAACGCCGGTGATCCTCATTAGGTCTTGAGGCGAACCAGCCGAACCTATCCTCAGTCTTACATACATTATAGTACTGTAAGAAACACCCTGTTTTGCTCTTCACCTCTCAAAGGTGATTAATTATTTAACTCTTCAATTTAATTTGTCTTTGTCAATATCTAACTTAGACATATTAATCCTCAAAACTCACCATAGATCACCTCAAACTTTCACCATAAACATTCAAGCACATGAACATTTTCAAATCATATATTGCAGAAGATTTATTCACGCATATAATCAAACTAAAATCAATCACTCATCATTTAACATTTTGCATATACCTTAATGAATATAAATTACTATATAAAGTACACAACACCCCTAGTTATAACTAATAATATATATATATATACAAGTAACACATTTCTTGTATAGGACACCTATTAACTCATCAAAACTTATTATTAGCAATTCCCCTTACCTCGAAGCTTTCCAAAATAACTCGAGCAATCACCTTCATATAGAACACCTATTAACTCATCAAAACAACTATTTCTTAACTAACTAGAATTATAATTAAATTCTAACAATACTAATGTATAAAAAGAAAGGCTTAATTAGTAAAATAGTCTCTTAAAGATATTTTTGGTTTCATATTGGTCCCTTAAAGAAAAAAAGTTCTGAATAGGTCTCTTAAAGAAAAAAAATGTCCGAATAGGTCCCTTAAAAACATCTCATCTCCGTTAATCAGTTTGGTCATTTCCGTCCATTTTTTCGAGGACCAAACTGATTAACGGATGTATCTTTAAGGGACCAAACTGATTAAAGAGATGTCTTTAAGGGACCTATTCGGATCTTTTTTTTCTTTAAGGGACCTATTCGGTCCTTTTTTTTCTTTTAAGAGACCAATGTGAAACAAAAAATGTCTTTAAGGACCATTTTACTAATTAAACCTATAAGAAATTATGCAAGAACAGGAACCTAACATAATTAAGAAAATTGCATGACATCTACTTCTTATTCTCACACGTGTATATGGTTTCATAGTAAATGAAACAAAGAATTTCAACTCATCATATGAATCCAAAGATTTCATTTTTAGAAGTATTCTCTTTTGTTACTATCTTGTTACATGGCTACACCTTACTTAGTTATCACTTAAAGAATCAATATGGTTAGTAAATATGAGTTAAATGTCAAAACTAAAACAAAGAAATGGACAACCAGTGACTAATATATTTGATCAAGTAGTACCATGTTCTTAAATTTTGGAAGAAATATGTTTAACTTTACACGAGTTAATCGGTTAAGCTAAAACTAGAAGGAATGAAAAACTAGTGACTGTTTTAGAAGTTTAAAACAAAAGGAACAAAAGAACCTAAACTTAAAAGGTAGTGAATATAAAGAAGAGTAACTATAGGTTTTTTTTTTTTTTGAATTGAATGAATAAATAAATGAATGGATAGATATAGATAGAGAAAGAGAGAAAGAAAGAATGCCAGAAGCAACGATGCACGTCAGGCTATAAACAATACCATGTAGCCACTCAATAGTCTATTTGTCCATCATTGGGTGAGTAACTATAGGTTTTAAAGTGAACTAAGGAGATCAATTTTTAAAAGAACAAATACAACCAAAATAAAAGAATATACGACTATGAGAAGAATGAAAAAAAAAAAGACATTCGGTACTTTTAAGTAAGAAAAATGTTATTTAAACATAAATTTTTAACAAAAATACAACAAAATTACATTTTTTACTTTTTTTAATATTTGTTGCACACCTCGATATACGTGCTATGAGTGAAGAAAAGATATATTGTATTTTTGTCCACTTTTTTTATGTTTATATAACATACCTCTTTAAGTAATTCTCACCTTTAAAGTGATAGTTGTGTGAAAGGTACTGAACACTAAGATCCTATTTATAGAGTTTCACTTCTACTTCTACATGGTAAATATATGTCCACGTTTTTACTTCCACTTAAGCCCACGTTTCCACTTCTACTTGTGAAGGAAAATTAAGCCACCATGATGCATGAGGTGTAATTCTTATCTAAACATTCATTCTTATCTCTTAATTTTCATTTTATTTTAATAACATGAATGATAAAAATTAATAACACTATCTTAACCTACATATTTTTGTGATCTCAAAAATATTTTTCTTTTCTTTTTCTGGGATAAAAGTTATACTGTTGAGTAAACCACTGTCAGAAATCCGGTTGAATTTTAAGCCCAAACTTTTATCATAGCCTACTGAAATATTTCATGATTGATTTCTAAAATTATTTTTCTTAAATTCACAGTCTAGAGAAAATATTAATTAGCAGTCTACACAAGATAAATATACTATCAAAGCACACATAAAATAATTCGAAAATAAACTGTTTATTTCCGACATATTTTTATAAACTATTTATTTTTAACGGTGTATACTTTTACACTCTCAGTTCTAAAATTTCAATCATAGCTTACATTAAATTAATAGATTAGATCTATAGATTTTCTTTATCTAAAGTTCATTTCCAAGAAAATAATTATTTAAACATTCTCACACTTTAGACACGTAACTAGGACTAACATGATATTGTATACTCTTTAAATAAATTATTTTCACAAACTATTGTGAAAATATAACTAAATCATCAAATCTATTTTATAAAAATACTTAAATTAATAATATAAAGAAAATACTAGTTTATAAAATTTTGGGTGTTACATTTATCGACTCCACCTAACCTAGGAAAAATAAATTACAAAGACAGAAAGAAAATAACCTTATTGGCCTTGGAGTTCCTTGGCCTCCTTGCCTCCTCCTTGGAGTTCTCTTAACTCTAGAGTGAATATTGAATTGCTCTCAATATTTTAGAATGAACAATAGTGAAGGAGGAATGCACTATTTACAGTTTTTCAACTGGGTTTGGACTTTTTCTGCGCATCCATTGCACCCATCGTGGCCACGATGGCGTGTAATTTCGCCTCATCGTGGCCACGATGGATCATATCATGGTACGATGGAAGATTTGCTTCAGATTTTTTGTTTTCTTCAACCGCCTTTCATCGTGCCACGATGACAAGTCATCGTGGTACGATGGAAAAGATTTGTTGCAGATTTTCTTCAATTTAAACCGTCTTCTCATCGCGCCACGCTAGATCTCATCGTAGTACGATGGTGCGCGCTGTTTATTACGTTTTTGCTCTTTTTTGCTGATTTTTCCACTTTTCTTGCTTTTGTGCCAAGTAACTTCACTTTTCCACGTATTTGCTTGCTTTTGGGTTTCAATTGCTATTAAAACTACTCTAATTTACTATTAAAAGCATCATATAATTGACTGTCATCAACCGGCGAGTTTTTTTTTTTTTGCGAACCAAGACTGCTAAGATTAAGGGTCTTGGCAGCCAATAAATGTTATCGACGGGTGTTGTATTAGCGAACCAAGACCGCCAAGATTTTTTTTTTGAAGAAGCTAAATTAGTCCACCCAAATTGGTACTAAAGAGAATCGAACTTAAGACCTTAAGGAGGAGCACACTCTCAGGTCACAAGTCAATACCACTAGACCAACCCAAGCGAGTTCGACCGCCGAGATGTTATTTTAAATTGGCGGTTTTTGGAATTTATTGGAGCCTTTTGGCCGCCGATAATAAATCCCTTTTTTCTTGTTGTGCTAATTAATCACGAAAGTCACGTTGGCTAATGAAAAGCGAGACACATTTAATTCGTAACCAATCTCTTGTCTTCTTGGTAATAAAGAGATAGCCTAATACTTCTATCTCAATATATAAATGCAATATGAGATCACCATTGAATTAAAAACTACTCCCTCCGTCCCAAATTATAAGGGAAAATAAAAAAATCACACTTATTAAGAAAAAGTAAAACATGATAATTTGAAATATGTTTTTGTGGGTTTTTCTTGGAATAAGTTGCATAGGAAGATGTAAAACCAATTTTTATTGGTTGTTGTTTATTGAGAAAAGGGGAGAGAGAGAAAATTAAATGTAATTTGCATTTAATTTTATGAGAATAAGGGAAAAACATTCTTGAAAATGATTTTTTCCCTTATAATTTGGGACAAAAAAAATGGGCTTTTTTCCCTTATAATTTGGGACGGAGGGAGTATAGTATAATAAACACAATGGATGCATCTTGGTTGATAATCATATTACTACTTCTACTTGTTCTTCTATGTCTTTCAATGCTTATTATCATCACAAGAATAAGATCCTCCATTAACCTCCCTCCCGGACCTTTATACATTCCTTTCATTACTGACATCCTCTTGCTACCAAAAATATCATTCTCACAACTCAAACCAATTCTTCATGATCTTCATGCCAAACATGGCCCTATCATTTCGGTCCACTTTTGGTCTACTCATATTTTCATATTCGATCGTTTCCTCGCACACAAAGCCTTAATCCAAAATGCTTCTGTTTTTGCCAACCGCCCAAAATCCATAAACAATAACATCCAACTTAATATCACATCGTCTTTCTACGGCTCCACGTGGCGCATTCTTCGCAATAACCTAGCATCTACCATGCTTCACCCATCACGATTCCAATCATTTTCCAAAACTCGCACGCGTGTATTGGAAGCGCTTTTAAAAGAATTAAAGTTAGAAGCTAAAGTTATGAACAATTCTGTTAAGCTCATCAACTACATTCACCACGCCATTTTTTGCTTACTAGCTTTCATGTGTTTCGGTGAAAATGTTGACAATAAAAAAATTGAAAACATAAAAAACATTCAAAAATGTTTGATTATGAGCTCCGGAAAATACAGTGCCTTAAATTTCTACCCAAAATTTGTATCTCGCATGTTATTCCGAAAGCGTTGGCAAGAATTGTCACAACTTCGGAAATTCCAAAATGATTTGATGGTTGAACTAATACAGTCCCGAAAGAAAGTTATTGAAAATAATAATTATGATGATGATGGATGTTTTGTTTGTTATGTGGATACTTTGTTGAACTTGAAATTGCCCGAGGAAAAACGAAAGCTTGATGAAGGTGAACTTGTTGCTCTTTGTTCGGAGTTTCTCACCGCGGGAACAGATACAACTTCAACTACAATTGAGTGGGTTATGGCAAATTTGGTGAAACACAAACACATGCAACAGAGGCTAGTAGAGGAAATTGAAGATGTAGTTGGCGATAGAGAGGAAAAGAAAGTAAGAGAGGAAGACTTAGAAAAATTACCATATTTGAAGGCTTTGATTTTGGAAGGGTTAAGGCGTCATCCTCCTTCTCACTATGCAATTCCACATGCAGTGACCGAGGATGTTATTTTGAATGGTTATTTTGTACCTAAAAATGGGACTGTGAATTTTATGGTGGCAGATATAGGATTGGATCCAACGGTTTGGAAGGATCCTATGGTGTTTAAGCCAGAACGATTTTTAAGAGATGAAACAAGTAGTAGTAATATTTTAGAAGCATATGATATTAGTGGTAAAAAAGAGATAAAGATGATGCCATTTGGAGCTGGGAGGAGGATTTGCCCGGCATATAAATTAGCAATGCTCCATTTAGAATATTTTGTTGCTAATTTGGTTTTGAACTTTGAGTGGAAGACTTTACTATCCACAGAAAATGTTGATTTGTCTGAAAAACAAGAATTCACTATGGTGATGAAACATCCACTACAAGCTCAAATTTCTCAAAGGAGTAAAACAGTCACATGATGAGTGTTTTGCAATGCTGTCTCTTCCAACAGGTTGCCTCTCTGTGACTCTATAGTTCCCTCTACCTTTCTTATTACCGCCACGAACTCAATCATTGTGTCTTCCGATTCTTCGGTGACGAAGTTAAACCGATGACGACGAAGTTCATCAGCTTGCATATATCGGATCTTGCTCCCTGTTTTTATATATAGTTTGCTTCCATGTGAGTATCTATTGTCCATATATATTAGTGTGCATCATTTACACGCTTCTAAGCTTAGTTCATGGTTGTACATGATTTGTTTTTTGAAAAGGTGGTTGTGCATAATTTATTTCATTAAAGAAAGGCCTTGGATTGCTCTGGATTATTAGACTTAGTTTACCATTACTTTTAATGCTTCCATATATACTTTCAATGTCGATACTATTATTATTGGGGTAAATTCTAATATGGTGGACCAGTCATGAATAACATTATAATGAATACGAATTTTACAAAATCCACTATTGGATTGAAAGTTTACATTATATAGATCATCCATAGAAAAATTTGGAAAAATTGAAAATCATTTGATATGTTATTGAGACACATCAAGATTAACGGTTTATTAAATAACGTAAATCTTGATGGGTTTCAATAACATATCAAATGATTTTCAAAAAATTTAAAAAAGTTTATGGATGATATATACGATATAAACTTTCAATCTAACAGTGAATTTCGTAAAATTCATATTCGGTAGACCACTTGTCCACGGTGGACCACTTGTGAAGGTGGTCCACCGTAACATTAGCCTTATTATTGGTTGTTCCATATATATTTTCAATGTGATCATGGAAGTCTTGCTCTGAAAATGCTTGATTGTGCTGGACAGTACTCTACTTAAAAATTGTAATATTTTTTGACATCCATATGTATGCCACACAAATTATCAAGGAGACATTCAAATTTTAAATTTTGGTAATTTTGGGATGGATATTTCCAAAGTGATGTTAGAACTTAGAAGTAGGAAAATAATATGTTCTAGACCGGACTTAAAGTTTATAATAACTGAGGAGATTTATCTCCCCAACTGTTGAGTAAGGCCTAGCTTACGGAGCAGCCCAAGATCTCGTCATCCAATAGACGTAAATTTACGAATACAATTTTATTAAAGTGGTCTAAAAATACAATTTTAATACAAAACTAATTCCAACACAAAATAAGTTTTATTCTTCATCATGTTTTTTTTTTATAAGCTTATTCTTCATCAGTTCATCATGTAAATCTACAAGCAAACTACGTTAGGTTTTTTTTTTTTTGACAACCGTTAGGTTGTTTGTTATAACTTTTTATATTAGAATCTTTTCTTTACTTGAAATGAAACGAAATTCAATTTTTTATTTTATTTAGTTTTTATATTAGAGTGTAGCTAGCTATGTTGAGCCTTTTATTGGGCCTCTTTATAGCCCATTTATTGAGGGAGCAATTTAAATGGAAACTTTTACTTCTTAACCCCCAATTTGTACTCCTACTCCACAAATTTTTCAAAACTCCAAATTCACCCCTGATATTTCTTATTAAAAAATTTAAACTTTTGCAAGAGAAATTCATATAATGTATTAAACATGACCGAAGAAAAAAATTTAAAATTTCGAATGATATACACGAGTTGAATGAAAAGTAGGCACTAAAAAGCATGGCAAGAAATACTTCAAGGACTAAAAAGTGCGAAAAAAATTTTAAAATTTTTTCTTCGGTGATGTTTAATACATTATATGAATCTCTCTTGCAAAAATTTTACGTCTTTTTTAAAATTGTTTCTTGTGTTTAATTTTTAAGTCTATGCTTTAATTTAAAAATAAAGCAAAATTTTTAATTTGTGTAATCAACAATAATAATTTTTAAAGTGTTTTGTAAAGACACTAAAATATTTCATTTTCTAAGTCGCACCTACTATAACAGTTTTCATCAAGTCACATAAGTGTAGCTCAAATGGTAGCTATCAGCGACATTAATTGAATGGTCGTGGTTCGAATCCCAAATTCCATATTTCTTCACATTTAAATGTGTGATAATATACTACCAAAAAAAAATATGTGATAATCTAGACACTAAACTACTTTAAAAAAAAATAGTTTTCGCCGTTAATGTTGCTATTAATTTTAGAATGAGTAGACTTTGAACAATTTAAACTAATGTTTCTCATCATCCCACTTGTGATGTTTTATGGTGTAGGAGGAATGACTTTATTTTTAACCATACGATTTTTCTCTATTAATTAATAGAGAAACACTTGGTTAGGAAGATCCATTTAGGCACAAGTTTTAGACACACGTACAAATTATAAAAAAAAAATTGTCACATCAATTTCACTTTAATCATTTTATTTTTATTTTTTAAAATTTTTTTGTGAATGTGCCTAACACATACTCCCTCAGTCCCAAAAATAAGAAAAAATAAGTTAACAAAAGTGAATGTATTTAAACTAAATTTTAAATCAAATTCATCAACTTTTGTTAAACATTTTTTGTTTATATTTTGGAACGGAAGGAGTATAATTTAAACTTGTGCCGTATAGTAGACTTCTCTAATTAATAAGATCAAGACTATTTTATCTCGGGCCAGAGTTTTTGAATGGCTACAATTTGAACTTTCATGGTTCAAATATCACAACTCTTGGTCTTGGCCGAACCCTCACGTAGCTCCAAGCTCCTGACTATAGTGAAACTAGCGTTATTTGTACGAAGAGCCAAATATATTTTATTTTTAAAAAAAACACATATTAAGTTTAGGGTTAAATATATTTTTTTGACAATAAAGGTTAAATATATTTTAAATTTTTATAAATTACACATTTTATATTTATTCCATTTGTGTGTCTACTTTTATTAAGGACAAAACTTAGATGTTGTTCCATAGGTCCAGTTTTTACTGTTCTCCAATAGAATTATGACACGTGTACTATTTTTTTTAATCAATAAACGCCGTTAATTTACATCTGTTTTCAACTGATTTCCGTTTTTCCATCTATCAATTAAACTTCCGTCAACCATCGCGTCCTCCATCCTCAGCCAACCACCAAAACACCACCCCTAAGATCTGACGGTGACAAAACCCCTATGTTACAGATCTATAATATATAACTATCAGATTTGAAGCTATGAGATTCATGGTGTGAATGATGTTGGGATTTCTTTTTGTTTTGAATATATATAATATATTAATTTTTACAAAAAATTTAGTTTTTAAGTCCTACATTTAATCTCTATATAATTAAAATAAGGACTAAAAATCTAAAATAAACAAAATTTTAAAAACTAAACATAAAAGTGGTGAATTTTGTAGAGATAAAAAAACATATATTTAATCATAAACTTAATCAATAAGTAGAAAAATGACAATAATCTTTGTAAATTAATTAAAGCAGTAGTAATAAAGAAAATAAGAATTGATTCTATCAAATAATAATAATAATAATAATAATAATAATTGACTGTAGAAAATTAAATCAATGTATTTCAAGAACTCATTTCTATGGTTAATTATTGAATATGTATTAAAAAAGACTAACAAGGTGGTGGGGGGAAAAAAAGGCTAACAAGGTAGTATTTAATTTTTCAATATAAATAAGTAAAATAACTAATTATCTATTATCTATTATGTTTTTCTATGTCTTGTCTTGACCATTGTTATTATTGAAAAAAAATTCTCTATTGTTGTTGTATAAAAATGTCAAAGCAAGACAAATACATATCTAAGTAATAATTTTTTGATATTTTTTTTTTGGTGAATATTTTGATATTCTTATTTGTGCTAACTTGATTACCACAAAAAATAGGAATAAACAATAAGCATGAAGTTTAAGTCAAATAAATGAGTGGAAGCAAACAATCACAATAATATTACATGTCAAACCAACAAAAAAAGTACTAGTACAATGATAAAATGAATGTGTTACATAAGAATATATCATTATATAAATGACACAAATAATAAATTATTAGTAAGTAATAATTCATATTCCAAACAAAACTAAATAACCCATGTCTTAATTTTCACTTCCTCACAACAAACTGCAGTGAAGTGACAAAAAAAGCACAAACATAACATCCTATGCACAAATGAAACTTCACAAATCAAAACAAAAACCCAAATGCAAGAGCTATGAGAGAAGCAAAAGCAGTTGGAACAAAAAGTGTAGTAGCATCAGAAGCTGGACTTGGAGCTGGTGCATCAGCAGCTGAAACACCACTTATTGCTATCATCAACATAGCAACCATAACTGCCACCAAAAAATTCATCTTTGATGCTTCCATTGTTGTTAAATTAAAAAAGAGAAAATTTTGAGACAGAAAGATTAGTGGGTGGTGGAAAACATTATGCGGCTATGGTTGGTTTTATATAGTTAGGGGCAGAGAAAAATAACGGGCAGACTGACCGAACTTTTTTTGTTTTTGAGAATTTTGAGGTTAACGGGCAGAATTGCTGCCCGTTTTGTTGGAAAGCATGTCTTTATTGAAAATTCTTGGTGGTATACAGCTGTCGCCAACGGTTTATGGGGCCACTACTTTATTTTATTTTATGAAACTACCTCTTTTATTTTTAAAATATAAAAAATGATAACCAAGAAATCTTTATTTGACACAGGTGGTTAATGAGTTTCATCAAAGTATGAATTGTTTGAAAAAATTTGAGTTTAATTTTTTATTAGAACAATTTCTTGGTTAGTCTATACTTATCTTATTATCGAACTCTGAATTAGTAAGATTCTCTTCTTTTAAGAACATATAATTAAAAATAGGCTTAATTGCATATTTTGTCTCTTATGTTTATTTTAAGTTTTAATTTGGTCTCTTACGTTTAAAAAATTTCAAGGTGGTTCCTTATGTTATTGATATCATTTTCGTTAAATTTTTAGTTAATTTCTTTTAAAATTTTCACATATTATCCCATAAGTTGTCCATGTATGCAAATTCATTAGTCACGTAGACGATTTAAACAAAATTTTGACTAAAATAATTAACATAAAACTTTTTAATCATAAAGGAGCAAATTAAAACCTAAAATAAATATAATGAATTAAATATGCCATTAAACCTTAAAAAAATATTTAAAAGTGTTATGTGTGAGCTTTTTTTAAAGGAAAATAGTTGGTGTCTTTTGGGTTGTGTCAAGGTTTGGTTGGCCAATAATTTGGATTACTGCTTAATTGGTTTAAAGTGATGAATTGCTTTGTGTTGTGTGTTTGATGACTTAACAAAGTCGTCGGGTGGTGAGTACTGTTGAGCTGGTTTGAGACTTTTGTTATCTGGATTATTGCAAATTTACAATTTTCTTTGATTCTTCCTATTGTTTGTATCATATAATACAATTTTCACATTGATAATTTCTATGCATGTAGAACTAACTTTCTTCACAAAAAAAAAATGCATGTAGAACTAACTATAATCTTAGGGAATTGGATCTGGTGCAGTCACTTTTCCATGCAGTCGTTTTATAGTCGTCCGATCGTAATCGGACGGCTTAAATAAATGCAGTCAATAAATAAGTTTTTAAATCATAACCGTCTGATCTTGATCAGACGGCTGTAGATGGCCTGAATGCATGACTGCACCAAAAAGGTGACTGCACGGAATCCGGGTCCATAATCTTAGTTAACTTATTCTGGAGTGTTTTTAGGGGTCGGATACCAAGTTTTCAAAAAAAACTTATTCTCGAATGCTTCTCTTTGTTTTTTCATTTAATCGAGTTTTAAGAGAAGTGAATTATGGTAATTTGAAGTGTATGATTATATGTGAAGAAATAGTTGTCTGTGAATTTTTTATCAATCCATTGGAGGAGAGATATATATTGAGGTCTGCCGATATTCTGGTGTACGGCTGGGTTGGGGGAAACATGCAAATGTCTATTTGACCGAGGATTTTACTGTAAGGTGGGTCCTCAAAGCTACTTCAAGTAAAGTGGTCAAACATGAGAGAGTGTGTTCTCACAATTAACATGCGTTTATACCTTTTGCATTTTACACTTTTGATTTCCTAGCACTAAAGGCTGTGAATATTTTGAAAAGAATTCAAAGAGTCGTGCATAACAATATGAAGTCTCCTAGGTCTCAAGATGTACTGTTCAAAAGGATTGATTTTGCCATCTAAAAGGGTTAGTGGCGCAGTTTATTATCTATTTACCTTTCATTTAGATGTAATTATCTTATATATATATACATATATAATTAATGAATCTCTAATTTAATACCAAAAATATTTTAATTTTATCATAAAGTTAGATAAAAAAAAGGTAAGTAAAAATTGACTAAAAGTAAAGCCAGTGGCGAGGGGTTTGGGTAGTACGTTTTAGGTTATGGGTTCGATCCTCAGTTCATTGTAAAAAAAATAATTAAAAGTAATTCTATTTATATATAGGTTGTTCGATTTCAATTTAATGGTTGATATTGTTTTAATAGAAAAAGCTTAATTACACTTTTGTTCCCTTATGTTATTTTAAGTTGGTCCTTTATGTTCTAAAAATTTCAAGTTGATCCCTTATCTATTTCTCTGTTGCATTAGTTCGTCCCTCTCATCAAATTTTAGGTTTCAAGTTTGTCCGTTATGTTTATTTTAGGTTTCAAGTTGGTCCCGTATGTTTTAATTTTGTTTTTTTTTCATTAAAAGAAAATGACATGGAACATGATTGGGTAAAAATGGCCATGTAGAGACTAACTAATGCAACAGAAGAAAAAATATGACACCAACTTGAAACTTTTAAAACATAAGGAATCAACTTAAAACTTAAAATAAACATAAGAGACCAAAAATATAATTAAGCCATAAAAAATACAATTTTCAACATAAGCCATCCTCCGATATAATATATTATTGATGGCTAAGATTGAAAATTGTGTGTCTTGTATTAATTACAACAACATATCCTAGAATAATAACCAATGCGGGGATAGCTCAGTTGGGAGAGCGTCAGACTGAAGATCTGAAGGTCGCGTGTTCGATCCATGCTCACCGCAATAATTATTCTACTTTTCTTTTTTTTCTTAAAAAAAATTGTTACATTACATCAAAAGATCTAATAATAAGATGAATTTAATATTTTCTAGAAAAATATGAGCTTAATATAAAAAATTACAAATTTTTATTCAATACTTTCTTAATTTATTATTAACGTTTTAAATATTTTTTTACAAGATTTTTTTTTAAAGTACACAATTATTATTGTCAAAAAATAAAGGTTATATATATTTGATTCAAAAAGGGTATATATATTTGGTAAGAAAAACGGGTATGCATAAGTTAGTCAAAAAAGAAGGTATGTAAATTTGTCAAAACATATATTTAAATTAAGGTGACTCTGTCCTTAAATTAATTTCCTGTATTGATTCCACTTGTTTGCTTAAACTCTATTATTCAACCAAAGCTCATTCAAGGTCTCACAGATGAAGAGCTCAAAATTGATTTTTGAACAAAAATATTAATATCAATATAAGTACGTAACTCACTCTGTTTTAACTTTCACATGGAACTATGAAGAGAGTTTTATGTGGAAGGTAGAACTTTGGGATGAAACTATGAAAGGGATTTTCAATCGAGTCGAAGGTGAAACTTTCAAATAGAGAGATGATACCTTTTTTTTTTTTGGTACAAAGATGGATTTTTTTTTAACAAGGCAAAATGATAGTACAAAGATGGTTACCTTATTATGGTTACCTTATTATACCCGGATGGAGGGAAGAAAAGCATGTTTTATTTTTTCATAGTTAAGCTAATTAATTTTTGTTACTCCATCCATTTCAAATTACTTGACTTTTTAGAAAGAAAAAAAAAGAAATTAAGAAAGTTTATTTTTGCACGGGAATGGATTCTCTCAAGTGTAATTTACACTTGAGAGAATAAAGTGTAATCTAACACCATCTAAATTTATTTTCTCTAAATTTTTATATGTTTCTCTCTCTTGATCAATGGTAACAAACCACACTTTATTCTCTCAAGTGTAAATTACACTTGAGAGAATTCATTCCCTTTTTGCACCTTATTTTAATTCACCAATATTTTATTTTTTTTGCACACATTTTCTCTTTCCAATAAATTTATATGTTATTTTAAACAAATTATACAAAGAAGTTTAGTAAAAAAAAAAACAATAAAAGATTTAAAATAAGGAGGGTATAATAGATAAAATATAACATAAACTATCAAAAAGATAAGTAATTTGAAAAAAATAATTTTTTTTAAAAGTCAAGTAATTTGAAACTGAGAGAGTATTATATTTCTAATTAAATGATGTGTCAAATTTTGGTTGGTTGGACCTAAGGATTAAGTGTTATTAAGGGGGAGACCATGCAAGAATTTTTCTTTATAATAATGTCAAAAATTGATGCAGACTAATATGTTTATTTAGAATTTGACATTGAACATTGCATATTATTGCAGTTCTAACCATTAGACTACTTGACAAAAAAAAATTGACATTGAACCTATTACTTTTTTTTAAGCAACATAATTCTTTTAATATTCCTTATTAATCCATCGTTTTAGTTTGCCAAATTCAAATTTTCCTGGCTTTTCTTACACAATCAACTTTTGTTTTCAAAAAGTGGGTGTTCATAATTAACGGTATTGTATAGTAGTACTCTGTTTGCATTTCAGAAAACAAGAATGAAGAGAATTTGATTCTTGAGTTGATGCTCCATATTCCACAAAAATTGTGATATATTCTATTATTATTATTAGGAGAATGTTAACTTATGCCCTTAAGGCACATGCTAAGAAAATAAATGTGGTTAAAAAATTAAGGCAAATGCTAAATAGTGCCCCCGGGGCACTCTTTAAGCCCTTAAATAGTAAGTTTTTTATAGAATTTTTATGAAAATGCGTGAAGTCAACGCATTGGAAATTGGAGTGTTTAAATTTTTGAATAAAAAGTTTCTTTTAATGGAATGCTTAAAGAGTGCCCCGGGGGCACTCGTTAGCAAGACCCAAAAATTAATTAAAACTTGTGTACAATTCAATTTTCTAAACATTAATTCTTTGTATCATTAAATGCTACATTTCTATTTTTAGGTAGTTTATCATGTGCCCTTATAGGACACATGTTAAAATGACCCTTATTATTATTATTATTATTATTATTATTATTATTATTATTGAAAATGAGGATAAATTGTTGGCTATAAATTTCAAGTGACCCTATTCAATAGGACAATATAATAGCTATAAACAAAGCCTTCACGTACGGTTCATACTAGTACATTATTTTTGGGGAGTAATTACTTCATACGGACGCATGGATATGGTCCCCTAACTTGCTTCCAAACTTGGCAATGTTCCTCCAACTTTGTGGTCTTTGTCTAATTGTCCTCAAGTCTAAAGGTGAAATCATATATATAGGGCTAGTTTGTTTTAGTTTTAAAAAAATAGATTTTTTTTTTGTTTTTTGAAATATATATTTTCTAAAATCGTTTTTCAAAATATTACAAGTTTTTTTATATTCGGTTTTTCTAAATTGAAACATCAATTTTGATATCATATAACATAAACACACATTATTGAAGATCAAAACATAGTCAAAATCATAATTTTTTTTCAAAAAGTTGTATTTCAAAAATGATTTTTATGAAAATCTATTTGAAATAACTTCAAAATTAAGTGATTTTTCGAAATTCTGATATCCAAAAAAAGTTTCAATAAAATGATCAAAAACTTAAAATAACATTTTAAGAATAACTATTCAAACCAAATTTTCATTTGAAGCTTTTATAAAAAGTTTCTTTGTAAATTTTTTTTACTCAAAATTATGTAACACTACAATAATCTATTTTTAAAAAATCTATAACAAACAGACCCATAATTACCACAAGTACAACACTAAAAAATCTACCTAGTTTCATGTGTGTCAATATGCTTTATAAAGGAATTGTCAAATATATATAGGTATGTGTTTGGTTCTCCGGTGGACAGAATTGATTTTGACAGAACTGAGTTTGACTAAATTGAATTTGATATAATTAAGTTTAACATAATTGATTTATGTTTGGATATATTCATAAAAAAGTGAGTTGAACAAAGAATCTATTACTAATATATTAAAATCGATTACCACCAAAATTTCGAAATTATCCTTATTATTTTTAACCACGTTGCAAGTTTTATATTCTTCATTGTAATTTCACTAAAAAATATATTAAAAAATATATAGAAAGAATATAAGATAAATACAAAAAAAATAAATATATAGAAAAATATAAGATAAATACAAAAAAAAACAAATGATATACTTAAAAATAGGAACAAAACAAATTATAGATAAAAACAAAACAAAACAATCTATACGCATAAAAATAAGAAGAAAAAAAAACAAGAAAAACATTATAGAAAAAATAAGAAGAAACAGCATAAAAATAAAAATAAAGAATATAGAAATAAATAATTAATAAAAAAATACTTTTTTAAAAAAGGAAACATAAACAAAAAATTTCATAAAAAAAAAAGAAAAAGAAACATAAAGCAATTTCAATCAAGTTTACTACTAACCACGAATAATAATAAAGTTAATTAGTATCAAACTTACTAAATTACCCTAAATATTCATAATAAAATTTATAATTTTTTATTAAAAAATATACACGGGTCCATTATTTATCACTGAAACATAAAAAATTGAATAAATAAATTTACAAGAAAAAACACAATAATTAAACTTATATTATATATCAACAATATTATATAATATTTTTAAAAATATTTAATTCTAATATTATATAATAATTTTTAAATATTTAATTCTAAATAAATTTTCTACCTTAATATGATGGCAAGCTTAGATATCAAATAGTTATTTAAAAAAAAAACTTAGATATCAAATAAAAGTAAATAGACATCGCACGGGTCTTTAAACTATAGTTTGAGTGTAAAAATTAATTCTAGAATTAGAAGCTATAATTTCTAGCTTTAAGTAGAATCAATTCTGGAGGCAGAATCAATTCTACATTTGAGAAACCAAACAAGCCAGAATTAATTATAAACGTCTAGAGCTGCTCCAAAATTGAAACCAAACATACACTAGGTCTCAAATATATTGGCAATATTCTTCGGTCAGCTTCTTCAAGCAATAGTTGAAATTGAAAGTGTTTTGACTTTTGAGTTGTGAAATAGTACTTCCTCTACTCCTAAATATAAGAGACAATTTCCCAATGGAGAAAGTCTTACTTAAGCACATACCTAACACATAACATTTAGGCACATCCAGTAGAATTTTGACAGCACTTAAATAATTGTTACTTTTTTAAAAATAAAATAAAAAGTGTTTTCTTCTCTCTTCACTCTCCCGTCTTTTTTCTCTGCAAAATCCATAGATCTCCTTCAATCAACCAAAGCTAAAGCTATCTCCAATCTAAGTTTGAACAACAACAACACAAATAAATGGAAATGGTTTGAAAAAATCAAGATCCAGTGAATGATAATGGGTCAACTGCCACTATCTCTGCCAATCCAACACCAACATATGAATCATCACCTCACACAACCGAATCTCGCCGATGATCTACCTCCTTCAGTAATCGACTCACTTCCTCTGTTCACTTATTCTTCCAATTACCGCCGCTCCTTCGCTGTCACCGCCGCTGATTGCGTTGATTGGCTCTCCAGGTTTCGTAAACAGTGACCTCCTCTGATCTTTTTTCCAACATTTGTGCTGTTTTTTCATCATTATTGGATAAACACGAAAATGAATGTGTAGTAGAGAAAACATATTGAGAATATTAGAATCATAAGATGTTGCAGAGAAATTAGAGAAGAGACAATGAAAGAGAAAGAAGACAGAAGAATGGAAAGAGAGAGAAGGAAAAACGTTTTTTGTTTTATTTTTAAAATAGTAATTATTATTTATGTGCTTTCAAATTTTTACTGGATGTGCCCAAATCATATGTGTTGGGTCAGTGCCCAAGTAAGACTTTCTCTTCCCGATGTGGTTAGTTAATTGAGGTTATTGGGCTTTGTACCCAAAAACAAAGGACCTTATTGAGCAAAAATGTTTGGTTTTAGCGCAAAGTCCTCTTGATTGTCCTCTACTTGATAATTTGAGCATCTCTAATACTTTGAAATTCACTTCATCCTTCTTTGTTACTATTATTTTGGGGTTACATCTCATGTTTCAAAATTCATTTGTATTGTTCTATTACTTCCACTACGTTGGAGGCACACCGTTTGTACTTTAGAAGATTTGTGTACATCAGACAGATAAATCCTTAATAAAAATGGTCATCTAGACACCTCATATTTTATTTAACAGTTTGTTTTTTGTATATTCACTCTTATTTATTCGTTGACAAGACAAAGTACATAAAATACCTATTTTATATTTATAGATTTCAACTATTGATATTGTGAATTTTTTGTTTTTGTATCTTAAGTGTTCTATTGATAATTTTAGTCTAGCAATATTCTCTTCTTTATTTAGTCTCTCAAGTATATTAAAAAGATAAATATCTTTTTTTGGGTAAATAAGAAGGTTAAACGTCCAAAAAAAGAAAACTACAAAGGTATAAAATGGGGTAGTAACTACCCCAACAATATCAGTTTCATACAGAGAACTAAAAAGAGTTGGACAAGACTCATAAAAAATGAAAACGCCACCACGATCACATCCTATATTAGCTATATCAGCACAACGATTGAATGCAGACTTCCCAATCATATTGAAGAAGACGTCGAATTCGACACACAACAACACGTAGAGCTCACCTCCTTATTATCCTTAATCATGTTAATCACAAGGAAATCTATATGAAGTTCCACCAAGCAAAAAACACATACTTTTTAATAATGATTTCTTTTCTTTTCGGTTTTTATTATGAATTTCTTTTTTTTCTATTTTTGTCGAAAGAGAAAATATTTCAATGATAAAAACCAATAATGAGAAGATTTCTAAAAGTTTTTCTTGGTATGGTACCTCTAAAATATGAATAACTATTAGAATGGATCTTGGAGCAGATTCACATAGGGCCATAGCCCCAAACTTTTATCTTTTTTGAAATTGTAATAGTTATAGGCCCAACACACACAAAAAAAGTTCAAATTTTTCCTAATATTCCCACTCACTGTCTATTTGTGTCACTCCTTTTCCACACGCATTCACATAGTGCACTCTAGCAGCTATGTACAACTTGTGCTAGTTTGCTTCAATAAAACTTACTTATGAAAAAAATAACACTAGTATGAATCTAAGATTGAAGTTAGCTAGACTCAATGTACACCAAGATCAACAAGCATTACAAATGTTGTCCAAAAAAGTATTACGCACGAGCTCCTAATCCTATCACACCAACCTGAACCAGAAACCAAAAATTGAGGCAATCCATTCCCGAAACCTATGGGTGGTTTATGCGAATTTTTATCATGTCAAATACTCTTTTTTTGTTTATAATGAAACTAATGAGGATTGAACTCAGGACCTCATGTATATTATGTGTCTCACAACTTATTACCTTGCATATTACTAATATATTATTTTTAATTTATTTTATTTTAACAAGTAAAAAACAACAAGCAAACAAAAATGGAAGGTCGTTGCAAGGGGCGGACCTAGCCATAACATTCTAGTGTGGCTAAAAAAAATTAGGCACTACCGAATTTTTTTTCTTCTGATAATTTAATTAAACAAGAAGCAATATATTAAATTACCACTAATACAAACATGTATATATAAAAAAAGAACAACAAATCAACAAACCAAAAAATATTTATTCAAAAAAAGAAACCAACAAACTATATCTAAAACACCACCAAATTTCTATTCGGAAAAAAAAAGAAAGGACTATAATTTATTGAATATCTGTTAAATCATGCATATCACTTGTTTAATTCAATTAGTTTATAACTTATTAATTTTTTTATTCCAATTTTACCCGTATTATCTTACTTGAAAAAATTAAATATTAATTAAACATTTTTTCTATGTCATATCATATTTATATGCTAGTTCAATTGTTAATTTTATCCAATACTATGAATTCAATTAGTTGTCCACTGTTTTTTGACAAATAAACTCAAGTTGATTATTATGAAATTAAACCATATAACTTAAAATAATACTCCATGTATAACGAAAGACTTGAAATAAAATCATCAATAATAGACTATGAACTAATATTTGCACAAATACTTAAACTAATATGTATACGAGAGATTTACGGTTATCAATAATAAACTCTAAACTAATATTTACATTAATATTTATACGAATATATATATATATATACAAAATGACTTAAAATTATTTATAAAATTTTTATTTTTTATTTTTAGAGAAATTTGGGCTGGGCTGGTGTGGCTATAGTCACACTAAGCCTTGAACAGGTCCGCCCATTAGCCACACCAAGCCTTGAACAATTCCGCCCATTCAATATCAAGTACCTTTCAATTTTGAAAAGTGCCAAGTAGAGGTTTCAATGGTGCAATTGTTAAAGGGTACACTTTGTTGTGTAACGACTTGAAAAGAAAATCGTTTGAGATGGGAGAAGTTATTATACATAAGTGTAATCCTTATGCATGGTACATAAGTCAATAACATCCATTAGATTGAGCATCCACATGTAATAATCCTAGCCAATCTCAACTCACACACTCACACCTAATCTCACACCCCCCAAATTTCTCACGTACCCCCCAAATTACTCGCGCACTCCCAAATTTCTCGTGCACCCCCCAAATTTCTCATGCACCCCCCAATTTCTCGCGCACCCCCCAAATTTCTAGCGCACCCCCCAAAATTTTTCACGCACCCCCAGATGACTTGTGCGCCCAATTTTTTTTTAACCCCCCATATTTCAAGCCTAAACCATTTTGCTGTGGGAATGGTTTCAAAAATATACACTCCAAAACCATTAAGTGCATAAGATGGTTTTGAAGTACAACCTATAATTAGAATCATAATTGTTTTTTTTTTGTACAATTATAATCATTATTTAAAATCAGTTAAATGGTTTCAGATAGTTATACACTAAAACCATTTGTATTGTAAAATGGTTTTATGTGTGTTTTTATGGTTTCAAAAATTCTGGAAACCATTATGCTGGTTAAATGGTTTCAGATAGTTATACACTGAAACCATTTGTATTGTAAAATGGTTTTATGTGTGTTTTTATGGTTTTAAAAATTCTGGAAACCATTATGTTGGTTAAATGGTTTCAGATAGTTATACACTGAAACCATTTGTATTGTAAAATGGTTTTATGTGTGTTTATATGGTTTTAAAAAATTTGGAAACCATTATGTTGGTTAAATGGTTTCAAATCACAATTATTGTTTGTATTCTAATTATAGGGTTGTACTCTAAAACCATCTTATACACTTAATGGTTTTGGAGTACATATCTCTGAAACCATTCCCACAACAAAATGGTTTAGGCTAGAAATGTGGAGGGGACCAAAAAAATAAAATTGGGGGGCAAAAGTCATATTGGGGGTGTGCGAGAAATTTTGGGGGTGCATGAGAAATTTGGGGGTGCATGAGAAATTTGGGGGTGCACAAGTAATTTGGGGGGTGCATGAGAAATTTGGGGGGTGTGCTAGTAATTTGGGGGGTGCACAAGTAATTTGGGGGGTGCACTAAGTAACTTATGCATGGTGCATAAAGATAGCTTATGTATAATAACCAATCCCGTTTGAGATGATCTAAGGGCTGAACTATTAGACATATTCTATTTAAAACTACTAACAAAATAAAAAAGTTGTCTTTAACTTAATACTTTCTTTGTCTTTTATCATAAATGTACTCATCAGCAAAATTCACAGATATTCGGAAAAGTGGTTCAAGTAATAAATTAAATTTGTTTGAAAAGTGTTATTTTTACGTATTCACCTCTATAATTATTGATATTATAGAAGAAATAAAATAGTTTATGTTTTTTAATGATAAATTGATAGGAGTATTTTCTTAAATAAATTATTATTGTATATGAAATTTTGAACATGTCTTATATATATATATATATATAGGGGAGGGATCAAATTACACCGGTCTAACATTTTAATAAATGTTACACTGCTCAATAATGCTTTAACGAATACAAATTTTACAAAATCCACCGTTGTATTGAAAACTTATATCGTATAGATCATCCATGTTAAATTTTACAAAAATCTAAAATCGTTTGATATGTTATTGAGACCGATGAAGATTAATGGTTTATGCATTTTTATTGAATACCGTTAATCTTGATCTATCTCAAAAACATATCAAACGATTTTAGATTTTTATACAATTCAACATAGATGATCTATACGATATAAGCTTTCAATCCAACGGTGAATTTTGTAAAATTTGTATTCGTTAAAGCGTTATTGAGCGGTGTAACATTACTCAAATGTTACACCGGTGTAATTTGATCCCTCCCCATATATATATATATATATATTAAAGGACATAGGAAAAATGAAAAATAGTAGGCTTGATAAGGTGAGAAATAGTAGGTTTTTCACGCAAACAGGAGTTGCGGTGGATGTACTTCTTGATAAAATGAAAACGATATTTTGGCGGTGGTTGAAATCTCGTAAGAAATGTTTTATTTTTTATTTGAATTTGTGGTGGAGTAATCCTTTGTTTTTTTTTTTAGTTTGTTTTTTATGAAATTTATACATCTTATACAATGGATCAATGATAATTTAATTAAGATTTCAATATAGAAAATGTCTCATATTCAATACATTAATTAAAAACCTTTAATTGAGTAAATTTTTTTTTTTTTTTGATAAATAATATTTTTTTAACACCTTTGTTCTGTACTTCATATTTAGTCAGCTTAATTACATTTAGTTTAGAAATATAATAAACACTCTAGGCAGCATATTCGACACTAGGTTCCATTACTTTGTAACTTTGTAATTATCTATTAATTAATCATGAATATTCCTCTACTCTTTACTTAATTATATTTTATTTGCAACATTGAAACAATTATCCAGTTTTAATCTTAACTTAATAACACCAAAAAACGGCATAAGGTTTTATCTTACCTTAAAGTTGATTAGGTTCTAATGCAGTGTACTTCTTCTGGTACCTCTTTATTTTTAAAACCTCCTCATTGTTTGTTTGTTTTTCAACCATGATGCAATACATTGTTTGTTTGTTTTTCAATTCTAAATGACTTTTATTATCTGTCTAGCAAGATACAAATTCAATTAATTTCCTTTTTAAAATCTTTTAAAGGTTTTTTTTTTAATCAAAAAATCATTTAAAGGTTAAGAAATTGAAAATACGTTAATTTGTTTTTATTTTGACCCAAACAAACTTAGTAATGTTTTACACTTTCCAATCAAACTTAGTAATTGACTTTTTTTTATAAATAAAAAATAAAAAATTAGTAATTAACTTTTATTATGTTTTTATTTCATTCACCTTAAAACTAGCAGGATGCAAATTAAATTGACTTCTCTCATAATCTAAAAAGGCTAAACAACAAAAGTACCTCACAACTTGCCAATTATAGGATAATCATTCTAAAGAGCAAAAGGAAAATATAAGAAATAAGTGCAGTAGATTACATCAATTTCTAAGCATTTGTTTTTTTAAAAAAAAACAAATTATTAGTTAATCCCATACAGAAAGATGAACATAAATAAATATTACATCAATCCCATACAAGAAGATGAATATACATCTTCGTCGGGAGATTTTCAACAATGAACAACAATTTATCCCCATCTTTCAATCTCATATCTTCCAAACATTCGAATCATCCTTTAGCCACATATTTCTCATTACTTCCACCATTAACAGTCTCAACATCACATTCATATGACTTATTATTTGTTTCGCCAATCAATATTATCAACATTTGATCATTCAGCAAACACTACACGCTTTGGAAATTCCTGAAACAACCCACAAATAATAATATTCAATTTTTTAAAAATAGATTATAAACTATACATCACAATTTGTTCAAAACAAAATTTCTTACAATCACACCATGTCTTTCGCCTTCATATTTACAAACTGTTTGTTCCCACATAAAAATCATAGGGGTTCAAACACCATTACTTTCATTATAAACTACATTCTCTTCATTCTCCATAAATATTTGAAACATTTAAATTTAGAGTGTCACATATCATATACATTTATTAAATCAACCAACAAAAATTATCTAATCAATAACTGAAATCTTATTCTTCAAATATCTGGAGGCAATAGAGGAGATTTCCATAAAATCTGTAGTAACTTCTCGCCGCAATCAACTTTACCACAATTGTTTTCCAACCTAATTTGCTTCTTCTTATAAAAGGAATATTAACTTTATTTATGTTTACAACAATTAACTAATCACACTATTCACAGAGCCACGTTTCAAAGCCCAAAACATTACATATTTTTCACTATTTCACCCCGATTTTTAACTTCATATTTACTTTTCGTTTATAACATTAAAAAATTATTGAAAACATTTATTTATTTTTTTTCCTTTTTATTTACATTATTCAGTTTTTAAAAATTACCAACATATTTTTTCATTATATTTTCACCCTTTATATTTTATTATTAACCAATAAATCAATATTCTATAGTGCCGCTCCTCCCGTGCAGACGCACGAGTATCCTGCTAGTTTATTATTAAAGGGTAGGGAGTTATTTTTTTTTTAAAAATAATAATATATGTCCACAATTAAAAAACTTGATGGATATACTATTTCAAACAAACAAACAAAAAAAAGCCTAAATGCTTAATAAAAAAAGTAGGCCTAAAGTGTTAGTAATGAGGGGAGTTCGAGAGAATATTCACATCGGATCAAAAGCATTTTCATGTAGAGGATTTGACGCCGCATTTTTATCTAAAATTTTAAAATATTAAGTTTAAATGATTTCTCACTTATATGTTATTCAACCTTTATTTTTCTAAATAATGTGAAACTTCCAACTTAGACATGTTACATAACAATTTCTCCAACAAATTTGAGTCCATTTCATTATTCTGGTTATGTTTTCCCTCATGAGCTTTTTTCATATCTGACTATTCAAATTGTAAGTAATTCTTCTTTAGTTCCTTAGAGGTTACAAAACCGTTGATCTAATTGTCTCAATATTATTTGAAGATTTTGATTTTGGGTCTCTCATATCTTCTGATAATGTGTAAATAAATTTATTTTCATACAACATTTGATGATTGAGAATTTGAGATCATGTCAATCAGTAATATTCTTTGTAAGGTATTGCAATCACGCTATCAAGATATTTTAAATGCAGTGCATATTGTTTCTACTACAAAATCATTTCTTCAATAACTCAATGATGTCGTCTAATTTTCTAGAGAACGTGAAGTTTGTCAGTTTAGTTTAGCTAAGATTCAATTATGGATGAATTTGAATCTTTGAGGAATCATCGAGTTCAATTCTCATAAATAGCTACTACTACTTTTCATTTCCTTTGTTACTATTTTTTTTGTACAACTTCTATTGATGCTTAAGTACATTTTATATATAAGTCCACTTTTTTTATATGTAAATAAAAGATATCGTTAATCCTTTTGGTTATGGAATTAATTAGACTATTGGGTCTGTTTGGTTCGGGGGTTTTGGAGGGGAGGGGAGGGGAGGTGAGGGAATATTTTAAATTAATTGTGTTTGGTTCAATTTTTAGGAGGGGAGGGGAGGTGAGAGGAGGTGAGCAAAATACCTCCAAATCCCAATTTTTGCTTCCCCCCAAATTGGGGGGATTTGGAGGGGAGGGGAGGGAAGGAGAAAGATATCATTACTATTTTAATTATTTTGACATAATTGTCCTCATAATTATTTTAAAATGCCAAAATTATCCATTTTTTAGTTCTAAAATTTTTTTTCCAAACTTTTTTTGATTGTTACGCATGTCTTTTTATATTCATAAATTGTTGTGCTAATTTTTTTTGTATTACATTGTTATCTTGTAAAGTTCATATAATTTTTTGAATCAACGTTGTTATGTTTTTTTATAGAAAATCAACGTTGTTACTTACTTTGTACCCGCATCATATTAGTATTTATATGCACTATTATATTTTTTAAAATATCATTAAGTTTACGTTATAACTTATAATACAAGAGTTTTTTTTTTACAATATTAGTATTAGTACAAGATCTTTATACTTATAAATAAATATTACTTTTTTTTGTACAATATTAGTATTAGTACAAGGTTTTTTTTTAATAATTATCAAAAAATTCTTTTAAATATATTTATATGTAATTTAAACTTATAAATATTATTTTTGGGTTAGATCAATCATAAAAATTGAGAAAATATTGTGGATATATAGGTTAATTCGCACCAAGTAGCTATAAAATTGTCGGACTACATGACAATTATAAGGATAAAAAAGTAAATTAGTTTTAAAATCTCTTCATTCCCCCTCTTGAACCAAACATATATCTAATTAAAATCTCTCACCTCCCCTCTCCTTCCTTCTTTTGAACCAAACATATGTGTAAGTACAAATTTTACCTCCCCTCACCTCACCTCCCTTCCCCTTCATTAAAATACCTCCCCTCCCCTCCCCCTATGTTGAACCAAACAGACCCAGTTTTTAATTTAATTTTTTATATTTAACCACTTCATAAAAATATGGTTAGCTTCGCCACTGCTTAAATTCCAAAAGAATGTGGGATGTTGAAGAACTAGAACCATCTTAGTCACTACTCATATTCAATCCAATAGACTTCACACACAATCAATCTCTATGAAAAAATATTGTAGTAGGATATGTTGAATCAATGAACCTTTAATTCCAAAACGTGTACTAGAACCATCTTGGTGGCTAAGACACCCAATATATTTCACACAATAAATCTAGAAAACCAATTCCATTATTTTATTATATAAGAAACATTATTTAAATATATTTTCTCTCCCGATACCGTGATTCTTTTATATCCCCAATATTTCAATTTTGCTCTTGCAGAAAAATTCGGTTCGCAATTTTTTATAGTGCAAATTCAAAGTAAATTTCGGTTTTTAGAAACCAAAATTTGTTTTCAAAGCAAAAAAATTTTGATTTCTAAAAACCGAAGTTTTTTGCAAGGGTAAAATTGGAAATTCAGGGGTATAAAAAAAATACGGGTCAGAAGAGAAAACATCTTATTTAAATATCTTATTTAAATATGGGTATGCTATGAGTCAAATAAAAGTTTGGCCTTGAAATAAGTTAAGGCCCAAAGTTAGGCCCAATAATAAACCCAAGCCCAAGACTGTGGCAGGTAAAGCCTGTAAGAAAACGATAACAACAGTTTGTTTTTTGTTTTATTTTATTTTTGTCAATAATTAGGAAAAGGGTGAAAAAGGAAACAAGAATGAGGGACCCTCCAACTCTGATCATCAATCACCTAACCCTTCTCTTAGCAATCCAACGGCTCTGATTCTCTCTCATTTTCTCATCACTTCACAAGAAGGATAAATACACAAACACATTACATAGAGTTACATTACATTACACACAACAAAGAGAGAAACAGAGAAAGAAGAGAACAATATAACCCTCAAAACTCTGTTTCAGTTTTTGTTAAAACTGCTTCAAACAACTACATACAGAAAAACGTTTCTGAGAAAATCAATAGAAACATTCTCAGAACAAACTTCACAAATCTAACAACAAAAAGATCTTGTTCTTTCACACATACTTTTCTTCTCTCAATCCAAATTTCTATCATTGTAAGCCTCTTTCTTCATCTTCATAATTTTCTTCTCATTTGAGGAGGCTCTTTTGTTGATAGATTTGTTCTCATCTTCTTCTTGTTGTTGTTCTGAGTTCTGACCCTTTTTTTCTCTTTGTGTTTCAGATAAGTTTCTGCAAAGGATTGTCTTCTTTTGAGGCATAGATCTTAAATTTTGAAGCAATCCCTTAAGAATTTTTTGGTATGTTCTGAAATTTTCTTCAATCCTTATCTGAATCTGTTTCAGACCCATGAAGTAAAATTGGATTTTTGTATCTTCATATTGTTAACATTTGAACCTTTTGTGTTACAGAAATGGAGACAGAAGAGAGGAACCAAAGAACATGTAAGACAACAGAACCAGAGTTCTTCTTGCAGTGGGGAAACAGAAAACGTTTGAGATGTGTTAGGGTGAAAGATCCTCGGATTTCAACTAGACTCAACGGTGGTGGAATCAGAAGAAAACTTAATTCTGGATTGGATAATCATAATAGCCGTTCTGGTGTTACTCTTTCTGAGAAAGAAACTTCACATCATCATCAACAACAACCTAATCGTCTCACAAGGTTGTTCACAACAACAATAACAAATGGATCTTCTCATATTCCTTCTTCTTCATCTTCTTTCTTTGTTTGGTTTCTCTGAAGAAAAAAATCTGGGATTTGGTTTTTGCCCCCTTATTGTTTGCTGAAAAGAGAAAACTTTCATTTTTGTCATTCTTTGATTTTCAGTGAAAAATAAAATGGGGTTTTTTGTATTTGTTGGTAAAATGCAACGATGATGGTTTTCATTTGGTTGGTTAATGGGAAATTTTCTCAGAGAAAAAAAATCCATTTTTTGAAGGAAAAAAATCCTTTTTTTTCGTTGCTCCCGGAAGGAATTTTTTTTTTTTTGAATGAATTAATGATGTCAAAATTGAGTTTTTTTGCATACCCAGATGCGATAAACATGTAATCTATTCTTTGTTGAGTTTTTTTTCATAAGGGCATTCGATCTGTGATTTCTATGAAAATGTCTTAAATTTGGTTTTTTTTTTTTTGTATGATTTTGATGGAAATTTTGGCTTGCAGGAATTCTGACGGTGCTATTCTACGGCCGGCGGCGGGAGATAACAGAAAATCGGCATCGCCGGAGAAGGAAGATCGGTACTATACAACAAGGGGGTCAGCGGAGGATAACGGTAAAGGCACCACCGTTGATGTTAACAATGGAGAAGAAAGAGCTCATGTTTGGCCTAAACTTTACATCACTCTTTCTAGCAAAGAGAAAGAAGAAGATTTTCTTGCCATGAAAGGTTGTAAGCTTCCTCAGAGACCTAAAAAGAGGGCCAAAATTATTCAAAGAAGCTTATTGGTAAGTTTCATGGATTTTTTGTTTTTGTGTTGTGGTAAAAGTGGAAATTGGGTGATTAATTTTTTTTAATTGTGATTTGGGTTTGGATCTTGTTAATTCTCATGACCTAATCTTTGTCCACTTGTTTGTTCGGTGTTGGTTTACAGTTGGTGAGTCCTGGAGCATGGTTGACTGATATGTGTCAAGAAAGATATGAAGTTAGGGAGAAGAAAAGTAACAAGAAGGTTAGTGGCTGGTTGGTGTTGTGTTTATGTTTGAAGTTTAAACCTAAAATCTTTTAATTTTTTTTATTTAAAAAATAATAATTTAATTTTGGGTTTTGGATGCAGAGGCCAAGAGGATTGAAGGCTATGGGGAGTGTGGAAAGTGATTCTGAATGATTATGATGAATTGATGCAAAAATTTGAAGGGAGGATCTACAACAATACACAAAGTTAAATATTTTGGAAGATGATGATATTTTGAGTTGATGATGATTCAAGTTTATTTAAATTTGCTTTCACAAGTAGGGAAAGGCTTATAAGCTCCCTCTCAATGTTTTTGTAAACAAGTAAGATCTGATCTGATCTTGATCCATTTCTATCAATGAAGAAAATTATTTTCTCATCACTTATCATTCTTCTTCTTCTGTTCTTCATCTCTCTCTCTCTCTCTCTCTCTCTCTCTCTCTCTCTCTAATCTTGCTTTATGATGATTGAATTGATGAGTAAAGATACTATTCCATTCCATTCCCAACAAGTTTTGGTTTGTTTTGTTTTGTTTCTCTCTAGTGTGTATACATTAATAATCAACTTACCTTCATATTTCAGCAACCCTCTTCCATGATTTTTGCTTTTTCTATAATTTTTAATACTATATAGTTTCAAGAGAGACCTAAAATGAAAGTGTATGAATATGCTATGACCCACCTTTGGATTTAATGTAATAAATCATATGGTTTTTGACTGTCAGAAAACAATTAAAGAGATAGGGTATGAAAAACCAACAAGGGAAAGAAAAAATACATTGAAGATTAATGTAAGACACAAGTAGGCAAAATATAGTACATAATTTCAGAAGTGTATATGAGGCCCCTAATAAAGCATGGATCATGGTGTACTTGGAATCTAAATGATTTTGTTGTTTCTACTATCAATCTATCTAAGCACTAGTGTAAGAGAGATCTTGATTAAAAAGAAATGGTGTGTGTGTGTGTAACTGTGTACTATCACTGAAGTGCTGAACCAACTATACCCTGTGGATTGTCTATATTTATATATGTAGACTATTTATTTAGTACACGAAATCTCTTCTACAAATTGCTATTTTTGGCTTAAGGTTGAAATTTACAAAGTTGCTTACATGTGTTATTAAATAGTCAAGATTTTGCTGATCTTTACATTTATTATTATTTTATTATACATTATGAGCACATAAATATTGGATTTACCTTCTGGAAAGTTATTTATTTCAAATCAAACCAATGAAGGAGTCAAATGAATCGCATTTTTACTTTTGATATCAAAGAAGAGTGTTTATTGAGGTTTTGGCTTTCTAGAATGGAAGGCTCATACAATGATAAACATGATAATCTAGGCTAAGCAGTTGATCCAGAACCTTTGGCTGTATGCTCATCACATTCCTCGCGGTTGTGCAATTTAGACCATCAGATCAAGTGATCAAACGGTTCAAAAACACCGAGCATTTGTTTGAAAAGGTCCAATTCCACGGCGTGGCCGCTCATCAATTGTGAAGCTTCAGTTTGTGGCTTCTAGATTCACTGATTTTAAATAGACCTGCGAGAATGATAAATCAAACATATGCTACGCCCGAATGCGAATAAAATCAGTCTGTAAACAACAAAGGCACAAGAATGTACCACCAAACTTTCAATGATCCATCATGCTGCAGTTAGCATGCACAATATCTGAAAGCAGTTGTAACATGTGAAAGGTGATGCAATTAAAAGTCTCCTTTTCTGTACATTTATATTTCTTTGTGAACATTAGAAAAATGAATAAGAAACAGACGGTTGTGATTTGTTCAATCATCTAGATAAAGTACTTGAGGCATCACCAGAACCAGAAATTGATAAGAAGGGAAACCAATATTTTCTTTTTGGTTTTGGTTGGCTTTTGTTTTCATACACAACAATGGGACAAGAGATCAACCACTCAAGTTCTTTGGTGGATTAAAAAATGGACAAATTATTGTTTATCACTTTACACTACTAAATACAAAAATTGACCTTTTCACATTGGAAAAATTATACGTTGGCTACTTAACAAAACAAATTACTGATCATAAAATTATCAGAGTAAATAATTTTATAAAATAAAATAATAATAATAAAAAGACTTTTATTGACACTCTGAAGACAGCTATACAAACGTGTGTTTTTTCCACATTGTAAGGTGCCATTTTCAATTTGCTAACTTTTTGAAAACGTGCTGTACAAAAATGACATAATTTTCAACGCAATGATCTTTCATCATGCGCAGTAATCAACTATCCCCTCTGTGTCAAAAAATAAATATCATAAATTTGCAGGAAAAAAAGTGGAATTAACGAATAGAGTTACATGTATATAATTCTTTTTATATTGTTCATACATAGTCTTTCAACTCATAAATTTAACCATACATAAATATAACTGTATTGGCACAATATCCAGCTCTGGCCAAGTAAAAAATTTCATGTCATTTCTTAAAGGATTATTCATAAACTGTCTCAATTCTTATTCAACAAAATAAACCTGGAGGAAGATCTTATGATCATTATGTACAAAGATGTGTGTCTTTGAGAGACAATTAATCTTACACCATTTTAATGTCTGCATTTTATGAGTGTTACCCCGCAACAAATCGCTAATACGCGAAAGTATACAAAGTAAACTATTTGACTTGTCATTGTATATATTGGAAATATAACTATATTATTTACTTGTCCTCCCCAGGCCCCAGCAGATGGATGACCGGTAGGAAGCTGCAGCATTTCAAATAGAAAGGGATTAGAATAGAAATCTTCTCATACAATCTCATGTTTTAAGTGGCTCCTTCACTACTTTTTTGACATTTAGCAAACTTTATTACAATCCACGACTGAGTTGGTAACTTTGAATAGAATTTATAAGAGATTAATTTCTGAATGAAAAAAAATGATGAATCTTGGAGACAAAAAGTGCGTCAGTTGAATTCAAGTTTGATGAGTTTTGGATCAGTACCTCTCCATCTTTGATCTATGTAGTATTCAATCACACTTGTGGCTTAGCAGCTTGGAGCATCTCAACAATGAGAGTCTTAACGTCCCTAAAAGGAAAGCAGTTAACGGTTACTTATCTGCAGAATTGTTTATAAAAACAACCAACATGGTGCAAACTGCAAACCGAAGACAATGGGATCCCCAAAAAGATGATAACAGAGAAAATTGTTATCTGAAACTTAACAGCACCAAATTTAATCTAATTAATTCAGATGTGTCGTTTTCTCCACGAGACGGGAATTCATATCAAATATGATGTCTTACTTTCTATCTTCTGCAGGTCGAGGGAAAGGTACACGGAGCTTGAAAATATCTCCCTGATAACCAGCCTACAAAAAAATTTATTTAAATGAAAGGTACAAATTCAAAACTAAAAAAATAGTAAAAGAAAGATCAGACATTCAATTTGGTCCCTTAAGTTTATTTTAGGTTTCAATTTGGTCTTTTACGTTTAAAAAGTTTCATGTTAGTCCTTTTAGACAAATTTCTATTTACAGTGTGAGATTAATTTCTAAATGTAACATAAGGGACCAAATTGAAACCAAAAATAAATATAAGGGACCAAATATGCAATTAAGCCTTGAAAGAATAACTGATATTAAAAACATAAGAGCAACAATACCTTAACATTGAAACCTAGACGATCCAAATCTAATATGTCAGCAAAGTCCACCTGCATATAATCAATTCAGTCAACATTGAAGCCAAAGATCATCAGCCCCTTCCCCCACAGAATATAATTTGGTACCATAGTCATCCATATGGATTTTATGCCCGCTTATCATATCATATTGAATACAGGCTTAACAAAGAAAATTCCATGATATTAACAGTTGAAATAAAGTGTCACTTTTCTTGCTGATACTATATATTGTACAACAGGCAACGTTACATACCGGAACTGAGGTCCAGTGCTGCACAATCGCTTTAGTATCTTCACCATGATCTTTGTTCATATGTGACTGTCAAACAGCAATATTTATATTAAAAGAGGGAAAAAAATGGCAGTTTAAGAAATAAATTGTAGACATGTAATACATTATACATGATATCAGTTAGAGATCATTACCGCTACTGGCTTAGAAAACTGAGCTATGGGATCAACTTTTGCAGATTTGTACTCATCTCCATTAAACTCTGAAGTCGAAGTTAAAAAAAATAAGCGTGATAATATTGTTTCTAATAGATAATACAGAAAATACACAAGAAATTCACTAGTGGGACAGTGATGATGCATGCTCATTTTAAAATGCAAGGATTCCTTATATATAATGCTATTCAAAAACCAGATAACAAGTACAGTTCTCAATCAAAGCAATTGACTTGAAAGACAGTTTTTATGATGCAGTATGATGCTGAACACACCACGCTAGCATCAAGAAATCCCCAGCTTAAAGATAAAAATGATCTCATTATTTTGGTTATGTTTTGATTTTGACGTTTATACACTCTTGCTCACTTGAAGAGAAGCTCACATAAGAAAAGCTTTGTCCTACTTTATTGCATCCAGACAGCCACACAAAAAAAAAAATCATATCCTCCAAGGTATCAGTATAATGAATAGTCCTTCAATCCATCTGGTTCTAATCCTAGGTTAACATGATAATATTTTATTCTATTCCTCTAAGGGATAAGGGAAATGTTTAATAATATGAAAAGTTAACTGTCCCTTCCCCTCCAAACATATCCCAGCATTTACAGCAAAATGAACCGGCAAGATTAGCAAGTTAACAAACCTCCTGATCCTAACAAAGCAGTGGCAACACCTGACACAAATCGTACAACTTTTGGTTCAATTCGTACAAATCGGAAGTCTCCAAAATCAACCTTCAATATGAGTAGTTGTTAATTCTAGAACAAGCAGAAGAGAATAAAATAAGTTGCAAGGAAGAATGATGAATAAAGTTACCCAAAATGCATTGGGATGTCTTGCCAAATATGCAGCTCGTATGGCCGCATTATCCTTTTCAGGTACCTGAATATAATTTCAGGACGACATTTAAATTTTTGCCCCTTCATATAATGATTCTGTTATTTAATAACTATGTAAAATCCAATCATTAATAAACAATAGTAAAAGGAAATGAAAATATAAAAAAGAAATAATGTATAACTACTGGGAATTGAATAGAAGATAGTAACTTACAAAGACAGCGTCACCATGTAAAGTGATCACCAAATCAGTCCTATCTTCAGGATCTCTAGCGAGAAGCACTGAACATTTAGGATTAGCAGCTAAGTCCTGCAAAGTGCAGAAAACAATATTCTTTAGCAATGGAAGCAATCATTTAATTGGTTCGTAGTGAAAAAGGCGTTCTCATCAGGTTCCGCAGGAGCAAGTCATAAAGATTGAGAAAAATCGGTCATTCACAACCAGGGGCGGACCCAGACATAAATTACTAGTGGGGCTAAAAAGCTTAGGCACTAATGGAAAAAAAAATTATTTTGATAGCTTAGTTAAACAACAAACAATATATGAGATTACTACCAAAAAAAGAGCAACAACAAATAAACAAACCAGAGGATTTCTATTCAAAAAACGAAACCAACAAACTATATCCAAAAAATCACAAAATTTATATTCAAAAAAATTCATGCATATCATTATTGTTTGATGCTTCGCAAAATACTACTTTGAACCAAAATATATAGAATCCAAAATTATACTAGCTTATCAATTAGCTTAAAACTTATTAATTTTTATTCCAATTTTACCTATATTATCTTACTTGAAAAAGTTAAATATTAATTAAATATATATTTTCTATGTCATTATATGATAGTTCAATTACTAATTTTACCCAATATACTACATATATTTTCACTAATACTTAAACTAATATGTGTACGAGAGACTTACAATCATCAATAATAAACTCTAAACTAATATTTACATTAATATTTGTATGAATATGTATAAAGAATAATTTAAAATAATTT
Organism: Trifolium pratense; assembly: GCF_020283565.1. Taxonomy (NCBI): domain Eukaryota; kingdom Viridiplantae; phylum Streptophyta; class Magnoliopsida; order Fabales; family Fabaceae; genus Trifolium; species Trifolium pratense. The sequence goes on along the minus strand of NC_060064.1, from coordinate 11,690,615 downwards.
ATAAAATAATTTATTAATTTTTTGAAAAAAATATGGGCTTGGGCTGGTGTGGCTATAGCCACACCATGCCTTGAACAGGTCCGCCCCTGTTCACAACCACTGATGAAGGATTTCCTCTCATCCGGCTAAAGTATTTATACACAATAAAGATAAGGCTTGAATAAGGAAGAATTATATTTGTAAAATGACTGTGTGCTGGCTGAGGACATAAATGGGATTTGAAATTGAATTTGTGGCATTTGACAAGCCAAATTCGATACTGTGTGCTGGATGGCAATTTATACAAGTTCACAAATTGAATGCCAATTCCTATTTCTCACAAAACTTTAAATTATTTTTTATTTATCATTTTATTAACAATATAAGATGTTTTAAGATGAGAAAAAGAAAATGAAGAAACAAAACCTTCGAATGAACTGCCAAGTCGCTCAATGCTAATATAGGACATCCATCTGCATCACATGCAAAGTCAACCATAGATCCTGATGGATAACCGCCATACTTCTGCACGTCAAAAATCAATAAACTAAATGAGAAGAAGGCAATCAAGTTGTCTGCCAATAAATACTAAAACAAAATTATATGCCAAAGATATGATCATAAAGGCTACCAGCGAAGATTTCAATTTACTGGCTCTATGGAGCATGAATTTTACTATTTTGTTTGTAGTTATTGTTGTTGCTGATAGGGAAGGGTGCTCGCAGTACCACGATAACCTGATAGTTGGGACAAGAACAGAAGTCTGCAACTAAACTTCCAAACAAGCAAATTTCTATCTCTCCATGTCTCTCTTATTCGACCAATCCCAGCATTTGTAATTCTTAAAGATACTTTCGTTGCTTTTGCCTAGTGAAATCTATCTCGGACCAGGAAAGTTAATAGCCATATGCTACCATACCATAACAGTTTAAATAAATAAAAAAGACGATTGCATCACATGAATTACACTCAACAATAATCATTAAATTTTCACAGGAGACGGTTAAAAACAATCTGTTACCTTCGAGAATGTGGAGAGCGTACCACGTAGACTCCGATCAAGGACAGTTCGAATCTCTTCAATTGCTGGAAGTCTTGCAGCTTTTTCCTGCAGCAATAACCTCATTAACATACAATCAATCTTCCTAAAAAGACACATACAAAATTTAAACTACAAGTATCGGATTTTAGCTTCTGGTTTATCATAGTTTCACAATTAAAAAAACCATATAATTCTACACTTTACAGAAACTTTTTTATAAACTTATAGATATTCGTAGAGATGTTAAATGATACAGGTTCTAAATTGACAGAAAGTAGAAACTAATCAAAAAGTTAAATAAGTGAGCTTCTACAAAAATTGATGAAGACTAATTTAACCAATTAAGCTTATACTATAAAGTTTTTATCTTTTAATCACATTCATTAATTATTTTTTCCATAAGTGCTTCCAGAGAATCAATTAAAAAAAGTGGCTTAAAAGTCAAAATACCTGATGAGCCTGAATTAATTGAAAGATATCATCTTTTCTTATGTTAACATCACCAGATGACGATGACGCAACCTGATTCATAAACCAGAAATCACATTCATCAATTGATTGAATAAACAATAATATATATGATTGAGCAAAAGAAAACAGAAAATAAATAAACAAATTCAAATAATTTAGTGCAAATTTCAAAATTTGAAGATACCGGAGCAGTGGATTGGGAAGAAGCAGCCATTGAAAGAGTGGGAGTGGGAGAGGTGAAGGTGAAGGAGTTAGGTAATGAAGTGTTGCGTGGTTTGGGGGAGAAAGGAAGGGCATTATGGGAAATTGGGCGAAAATATGTAGAGACCCTTGTCAATGGCGTCACCATAGTCTTCATCTTGCGGAACACTACAACAACAACAACAACTGCACCAGATATTCCCTTTCTTCTACTATTTTTTATTCTTTCTCAATTTTTTTTGTTTTATAGTATTTCATTTCATGAGCTACTTTTTTATTTCCTTTTAAGTTTTATTTTTTAACCTATACCTTAATTATATAAAAAAATAAAATAATAAAATTTGATCCACATATACATTACCACATCACCTTTGTGACTTACAGAATTCATTATTCACATGATACATTGTCAAAAATAAATTCCAAATTCAATGTTGAGAAAATATTGTAAAATTTTATAAAATGCAGGACCATACAATACTATTTTTTGGAAAGACGAGAGAGGTTATTATTAGGTGAAATTACAAATGAATACAAGCGATTAAAAAAGATATCGGCAAAATCATGTCATAAAAGGGTAACACAATTTGGAGGTTATTATATTGTACATATTTTTCACTATGATTCTGTCTCAATAGGTGAATTTTATGTTTGGTTTCAATTCTGGAGCATCCAGAATTGATTCTGGACGTGTAGAATTGATTCTGACTTGTTTGGTTTCTCAAAAGTAGAATTGATTCTGCCTCCAGAATTGATTCTACTTGAAGCTATAAATCGTAGCTTCTGATTCTAGAATTGATTTTTACACTCAATTTTTTTGTTCAACTCACTTTTTCATGAATATATCCAAACATAAACCACTTCAGCTTAAAATCAATTTTGGCCAGAATCAATTTTACAGAATCAATTCTGCCAAAATCAATTCTCTCCGCCGCAGAACCAAACACACGTACAAACTACTAGTATTTTGTTTTGTATCATGACTCATAAGTACTACATGAATCGTGCTCTCAAGATCTTCCGTTAACTTGAGAAAATTCTTAAAAAGTACGTAGCTTATTCTGACTCATCATCATCGATTTCAAATCAGCTCCATTTTGTATTGCAACATTTAATTTCATAGATGTTCTCATATTTGTATGTACCTACCTGGTCCAATGTATCTTAAAAGATATTGATATATCATCTTAAAATTAAAATTAGGAGTTAAACTTAATTCAATCCTACAAACCTGACTTATACTTAAAAGTCATCTCACAATTAAACTCTTAACAATCTCTTCACACAAACACTTATGGACCAAAATTTTTGAAAGTGTAAGATCAAACAAGTTTTTATCATTCCTTGAGACTAACAAATGTGCGGATATGCCTGCAAATAAAATAGAAAACATTTTCACCTTATGCTTCCAAGTTACGAAATTAAATCCAGGTACTAGTACTATACAGGGAAGAAAGTATCAAATGTGGATAAATAATAAATACATAGGAGGAGACACAAACACAAACGTTCTTTGAGAAACAAATGAAACCACCACAAAAACAAAAGCAAAAACCTAATTAAGATGTATAATATAAATAAATATATACAATAATAATAATAATAATTGTTTGGATTTTGAATTGAATTTCAATCGGAGTGTGGAGTTGAATAACCAAGGTAGGAGGAAAGGGAGAAGATGAAACGTTGGAAAGGAAGACAGAAGATGAGACCCAAAACGGCGTCGCTGCTGAATCTCTCAGGGTTGCACGCTATGTATTGACATAACCTAGCTGACACGTGCGCTACCCTCATCACCACGCCGCTGTTCAGTACCATTCTTCTTCTTCTTCTTCTTCTTCTACGTTCGTCGTTTTGCGATCTGCACTTGCTTAAGATCTGTGGTACTTTTTCCTCGCTTTGACGTTTTTGTTAGATCTAACTAGTATAATGGATGGAAGCGTGTTGTGTTGTGTGTTGTTGTTGTTTGTTTGTTTGGTGGTCCAACTCAAAATACTAGTATTTTCAAATTGAGAAATGACATATATATATATATATATATATATTTCTTTTTTTACTAACAAAAACATTCATATATGTGAACCGGTTCACATCATTCGAGTTAATGACATAAAACGATTTTATCTTAATCCAACAATTGATATCACAAAATTAAATTTTCCAAAATAATTATGTGTTTGAATCTGGAATGTTGATGACACTAGAGTTATTGAATATACACTGAATTTGGATTGAAGCAAATATACAAATCTGAACAAGACAAACATTGTATCGAAACGTAAAATAAAGAAACAGTGTCAGTACCAATAGGGAAATCAAACAAACAATTTCACACTAAGTCGGAGTAAAACAACACCGGAAGAAAAAATTACAAAGAAGAAAATTCAAATGAAGTAGTCACGATAGATTGAGATATGGTCTAAAATTTTAACTTCCAAATTTTATATTAAATAAAAAAATTACATTAAAAAGAGATATGGTCTAAAATTTTTACTTTCAAATTTTATATTAAATAAAAAATTACATTAAAAGGGGTCATTGTTGGACCTTTTATTTGGGGTTCATATTAGGGGACCCCAAAAAGAGATATGGTCTAAAATTTTAACTTTCAAATTTTATATTAAATAAAAAATTACATTAAAAATTAAATGGTTTGATCTTGATCGACGGTACTAAAAAATTTATTGCACGCGGACTACACTGATCTTAATTGCGTCTAATCTATTTTCATCAAACTAGTATAACTTACCCGTGCAAATGCACGGGTATTTATACGGGTTAATGTTCAATGAAAAATATAGATATTTTTTTGACACATGAAAAATATGGATTATTAAATTTTCAATATTTTGTGGTTTTTTTAATTATTTGTAAAATTAATTTTATATTTAATGTAATAATTTATTTAAATATAATAAATGATCCAAATTTTGGATATTTTAAGGAGAAATGGTAGAACGGATAGTGATACTTCACTCCCCGTTCCCAACCCACATGTTCGTATATTTGTTCTTTTATTTTCATAAAAAAAAGTCATTAAGCAAAAACTAATCTAACGGTTAATATATATTAGTTCTTAATCGTCTCCTTTAGACATTTGTTTTCTTCTGGAGTATTTTAGCACATGTCCCCGTGTGAAAAAATTTCACATTTGTGTAATGAACAGTAGAATTATTTATCATTTGCTTGACACAAAAAAAAATTTATATCATTTTTTTTATGCATATCTCATTTGTTAATGGTGCAAATTTTAAAAAATTTATCTATTTGTTTATCTTACAGTGATGTTTGGAAAATAAAAACAAAGTAATACATGATATTATTACTTTTAATTCTTTCTTTTTTTATATATAAAATCATTGTTACTTTCCTTACTTTCAATTGATATTTATCGTATTTTTTATATAATAAAATCTACAAATGTATGTCCCACTCCGTGTAAGTTATTTTTTGCTTAATACCTCCATGTAGATTATTTTTTGATCAATATCCCCTATTGTAATATTATGTTTGGTATAAATCACTATGTAACATTTTTTTATTAATAAAATTAATAAAATAATAAAATAAAATAGAAAAATAATCTATGAAGATTTGATGCGTAAAATAAAATAAAATAATCTATGTAATTTTTTGATCAATAACCCGGCTCGAGTGCACCACCGAATAATTCTAATATTGATTTTCAAGAGTTCATGCGTAGAAGATTTGATGTTCGTGATAAGCAAATTCATCGACAACTTCAACAAGACTTGATAGAACATATATGGGAACGTTTTGGGCACGACAACAACAATTGAAAAACATTTTAAATCTATCTTTTTTCATGTATTTTATTTTTATGTTTATGAATTTCTTTTAATGTATTTTTTTATAATTAAGTTATTTGTATCATGTATTGTGTTATTTAATATATTTTTATATGTTTTTAATTTTACTTTGTTTCAAATTCATCAAAGAATTTTAATTCAAATACATTTTTATATATTATTGTAAAATATAAATGAGTAAAACATGTGGGACCCAATAGGACTCATTTAAGAGTTTTTGATGAGTTGTATGGATATTTGAGAAATGTGGTTGAGTTGCTTAAATAATTGAAAAGTGTAAAATAATATAAAGAATGAAATATGACCCACTTAAAGAACTCATATTGAGTTTTGGGATAATGGTGCTCTTAGGTCAATAAATTATACAATTTGATCAAATATAATATAATGCAACTTATTGAATATTGATTTAACAGCGAAAAATATATATAAATAAATAAATAAAAGTGCTTATCCACATTGGACAAAGTCTCAAAAATGTAATTTATTTTTGTCTCTATATTTTGAAATTCTTTCAAATTTGTTGTCTGTGCTTATTTCATGAGGATTTGGATCCTCTCTATTTTTTTTTCCTCCTGAATGAGAAAAGATAGTAAGTGAGAGGCAGCATACTATGAGATTAATAAAAATATCATTATCATAATATAAGTATAAAATTTCAACCACCAATTAACGATGCTCAGAAAATCGTTTACAATCCTTCCTAAAATTGAAGCATGTCAATTAAAAGTCTTTCCATTAACTTTGTAATTTATTTTCCTAGTACCACAATAATCAACATCGCAAAGAAAACTAATATCATATATACCTTGAAAAACATCATGAACTTAATCTTTCATCAATAAAATATATCTTTACAAATCCACTCATCCTCTCAACACTGCCTCCTACTACCAAACTTTCTAGGATTTCAACTTCAACTAGAACAAACATTAGACATTACAAAATCAAACATTAGATATATGAATATTTCCCTAACATTCAAGATATCCTTTCTCCTCCAAGTAAGAAACAACTTTTCCTGCCATCACATATGGTGTGGGACAAACTCCACTATCCTCCTTAATTTCAATCTGAAAAATGAGAGAATCATGTTAAAACATATCCATCTATTCATGTAAAGAATTTTAGTAGCACTGTGAAACATAATGTACCTCACAATTTAAGGGTGGTTCGTATGGATCGTCAATGCCGGTAAAACCTATGCAATTAAACAATTAGTACAAAAATTGGGAGATGGTAGAAGTCAAATATGAAAATAGTTTAAGCACTTAGAATTCAATAAGTTATTCTAAGCATTGTTTTAGACACATTTGAATTTAAAAGGAACATTATCCAATAGGCAATGCAGGATAGAATATTTCACTATTTAACCTAAGATGCATTGTAGGTTCTGAACTATGTTAACGATATTCATTAGAATTTGAAACCTTTAATCGCGTTAATGGCATAAAACATTTTGGCAGCTAATTGTGAAATTCAGTTGATGCCAGTCACCATAAGCTGAAGGCCAAGTTAACTAAAGATTTGTGAAGCTCTTTGTTTTTTAGAAGGGTGGGGGGAAGCTTCCTCTAGTAAAATGAATTACAAAAGCATACCTTTGATCTTTCCGGCACGAGCAAGCTTATAGAGGCCTTTTGGATCTCTTGCCTCACACAATGATAGAGGCATGTTCATGTAGACCTGTAATTACTATTCGATATCAAATATCATGCAGACTAACTCTCAGAAATGACAAGAAATAACTAAAGGAGTCTTGCCTCAATAAAATTGGAATCAGGCAACATGGCACGACAAGTATCCCGATCTCTTCGATAAGGAGATATCAGACTGGCTACACATATTAGGCCAGCATCAGCAAAGAGTTTTGCCACTTCGCCTGAATTAAATAGATTATTTCAGTAAAACATTGGAATACTTATATGCATCATACTTTCAAATGCACACCAGCTAGCCATATAACTACTGTCTACAACCAGTATTATTGCCTCAGAAAATGCATATTCATCAATTTCAATGATATATGGATCATATGTAGGTAGTAGGTAGACATCACAATTTCACATATGAACAAGTAATTACTGAGATGGTTGCTCTCCGCCCCCCCTAAATTGAATAGAATTTGCCCCATGTCGCCCCATCCATCAGAAGATACCTTCTGGTAGAGCAAATCTTACCGGGAGATATCTTCCGGTAGTGTTTTTCTAGTGATGCAGGAGAGGGGAGGGGGGCACGAAGAGCAGCCATCTATTACTAAAACATCTACCTGAGTACGGCACAATAGATATTAATTTCCACAATTCAACTTTTGAAAAAAAACTGCATCAAAAAAACCAAGATAACAGTGCAACATGTAAGACATTTCATCCTTTTGAGTTTGATTCAAATATATACGTTTTTTAATAACAAATTTAATATTCATCACCCATGCCAGTTTAGACTATTGAATCTTGATATCACTCTACTTGGCAGATAAGATAACCAAATAATTAACAAGTTAAAACTGACGATCAAGTTCTCTCCTCTTATTTATTCTCTTACACAATTTGTTTTTGGAGAAAGTTTACCAGTTCTGCGAATATTTTCAGTGCGGTCTTCTGCTTTAAAACCAAGATCCTTGTTAAGTCCATGCCGAAGGTTGTCTCCATCAAGGATATAAGATAATTTTCCCCTTGAGTGCAGTTCACTGCTTAGTGAACATGCCAACGTGCTTTTTCCTGAACAGTTTGAGAATACAATCAGCACAGCATGAGGGAAGTGGGAACCACATTACACATACACTCATACAAAGGAATTTCAAACACTATGCATCAGTTTCGGGTATCCTCAATTCCTAATTCCTAATATTCACAAGTCACTTGCAAAAGAGCTAGAATGCAGTATGTCATAAATGCGAAGTTAAAGGTAATGGGTGGAATAAGTGAAAAAACTTGAGAGTTTGGAAGTTTGGCACCCTTTCATTTGATAATATCAAGCACAAATAATGAATGAACTATAGCATCTGTGTATTGTAGTTTAAGGTTTTTTTTAGTCTTCCATGTTTCTCTATTCTTTTTGCAATCAGTTGCAAAGCTTTTTGTTTGTTCATTTAATTTAACGTTTTCGTTAAGAATGAAACAAAATATAGACTTGAAAACACATGGAAAATTACAGTTACCATGCAATAGTATCCTGTCGATCATGTCAACTTAAAGGGGATTGTTAAATTTGGGGACCAGCTAAAATATAATAAAAAGCATAAAATTCACAAACAACAAGAATATGATAATGTTTCCCGTGACAAAAACTAAAAGGGTGTTTGGGGCCAATGCTGAAAAATGTATGCAATAAGCCTAACGATACGAACCTGATCCACTGAGTCCAGTAATCCATACAACACATCCCTTTTGGTTAAGTAGCTTCTGCCTCTCAGGTTTTCCGAGTTGACAATCTTGCCAAAAGATATTTGTAGCATTGCTCAGAGTTGCCATTGAAACAGTTTCACTAGTTTTACCTGTTCACCGATATTAAGAAATCAATAGCATTTCATCATCGATTCCTGCAGAATCAAAACATAAGAGAGAATCTAGAATATACAAGCACGATAATAATACAACTAATCAAGACGTTTGCAAGTGCTTCATATGGACAAGCATTACAGCAGTGCTACACAGTTGAAAGCATGTCACAATACACCAATTATAGAGATATTAGTGGAATTGTGTCTCATCACACTCACTTGTTTGTATCAATTAACAAATATGACATGTTTCACATAATCAGCGTCTAGATACATTGTACTTCTAAAAGTTTTTGCATAAAGATCAGGATGAAATATTTTAAGGCTAAAATCAAGGAAATAAGTTGGGCATAACATACGGATGTACCAATTTGGATCCTTATTCCTTTGTTTATGAAAAATAAGATGAACTATGGTTCTATTAGGTAGATAAAGACAAAATTTTAATCATGATTGGTGATCAAAATTGCGCCTTTATAAACAACTATATCTTAATCTTAATATTGAAGAAAAGGAGGGCATCAAAGTCGATATGTAACAAAATCCACACTCAAGTTTCAAACAATCTTCCTAAACAAGATTCCATGCAATAACCAGATGGCTTATGGGACCCTTTCACTTTCTTACACACACAAACAAACACGTTTTTTTTTTGTAAACCAGGTATCTGCTGCGCGCAACTGCAGAGACCAATCCCTCGAGCCTTGTGGGACCCAAATGGGCGGCAAACTCAATTTAACGATGTTGCATGCCCAAACAAGGGATCGAACCCAGGACCTTAGTTAAGACTTAAGATAGAAGAGATTCGCGTCATCATCTAAGCGCTTTTGGGTTCACACACAAACAAACACCTTAATTGCAGTCAATTATGCAGCAAGCAACAAACAAACTTTATGATAAATTTGATTATGAAACCAAATTAACCAATGGTGGATCCCTCATTAACCTTTACTTTTCTGATATGAAAACTGAAATATTGCTGGCATAGCTACATAGTGATTGAATTGCATGGCATTTTATGAAGTTTCAAAAGATCCACCCGACCCACCATTCCAAAGACAATTTCAATTTACTAATCATCACCTACCTACCCTTTTTTTCCTTTGTAATATCTGATTATTTCATTACATGCACATGTGAAATAAATAAGGATTAAAAGAGACATCAATCACCTAATCTAAATAAAATTATAATTTCATACAGTTTTTTGACAAATGACACAAGTAATTAAAAAAAAAAAAAAACACAACCCATAATGCAAAAAAGAGACTTTAGAGAGAGAATGAGAGAGTGAGAAGATACTAACCAGGAAGAAAATTTGGGGGGTGTATGAATCTGATGGTATTGGTATGATGGTATATTAGTGGTGAATGTGATGACATGTCATGTTATGTGTAATGGAAATGGAAATGGCGAATGAGAAGGCATTGAAAGCGGTTTTAATTTTCATGGGTTGGTTTGTTTGAAAATTGGACAGTTATTGTGTGTCGGTTATGGTAATGAATAGTTTGAGAAAATCAATGAATGAATGAATCTGGACACACAGTATTTCTGTCTTGAAAAAATAGATCCTCACGGACAAAGCGGTACATGTATTCTCAATGGCTCTTTTTTTCTTTTGCTTCATTAACTGCCCTTCTTCTAGTCTACCAATAGGACTCCTACCCTCCACATTCATTTTCTCTTGGCAAAAGTAGTACAAAAATCACATTTGACTCTATGTACCAAAAAAATTGACTTTTGCTGGAAAAAAATAATTATGGGAAAGAAGACACGTGTCATCACGTTATTGGCTAGCTATGCCACATAAGTATTATGTTAAAAAAAATTAACGGCAAGGACCAATTTTAATAACGGAAAAAAATGTAGGACTTTAATTTTTCACCATAAAAAAAATATATAAACTATTCATAACTATAGGGCAAAATGTAGGGACTAAAAACATATTTAACACAAAAAAAATTGACTTACAGGAGTATTACCTAGTACCTACAGTAATTCCTAAATATAAAATCTCATAAATTCATATAGGTGAGATAGTCGGGTTTTGAGCCCCAGTCATGACGTTCGGCCTAATAATTTCGATATTTTTTGTCAGTTGAAATAGGACTTGTGGACTATATTAAATATTTTGCTAACTAGATATCAAACTTTAATAATCGAGTATTAATTTTTAGGCTTAATTGCACATTTGATCCATTATGTTTATTTTAGGTTTCAATTTGGTCCCTTATGTTTGAAAAGTTTCATGTTGGTCATTTATGTTTTAAAACGTTTCAAGTTGGAGCACCAAGTTTTTAAAATTTGAATTAGTTAATCCCTATTTAATCATCTTTATAGGACTAACTAATTCATACTTTAGAAACTTGAGGGACCAACTTGAAACTTTTAAAAAACATGAGGGACCAACTTTAAACTTTTAAAACATGAGGGACCAATTTAAAACAAAATAAACATAAGGGACCAACTTAAAACCTAAAATAAACATAAGGGACCAAATGTGCAATTAAGACTAATTTTTAACTTAATCTAAAATTGAGAATTTTATTTTTGGTTTGTAAATTTAAATATTAAAAAATATTAATTAAATAAAAGAAGGGTTAAATATGTTTTTGGTCCCTGTAGTTTCTCAGAATTTTCGTTTTAATCCCTGAAGTTTATTTTCACACTTTTTAGTCCTGAAGTTTCATTAGTCAATGTTTTTAGTCCATACTTTTCATTCAACTCATGTATACTTTCACATTTTTGAATGATTTTTTGTATTCATGATTATAATATTATAAGAACAACCGCGATAAAAATTTAGAATTTTTTAACATAAGATGAATTATTTATGTGCAAAAAACAAAAAAAAAATCATATTTAATTAATCTTTTGTTAAAAATATTTAAACTTTTGATACAAATATTCATATAATGCACTAATCATGACCGGAAAAAAAATTCAAATGGTACGCACGAGTTGAATGAAAAGTAGGGACTAAAAACATTGAAGTAAAAAACTTCAGGGACTAAAAAGTGTGAAAAATATCTTCAGAGACTAAAATAAAAATTATGGAAAACTATAGGAACAAAAAACATATTTAACCCATAAAAGAAAGGATGAAAACAAAATTATTATACCATTAAACCAAAATTAAAATTTTATGTATTTGACAAATCATGCAAAATTATTTTCCTTCATTCTCATGTACTCCCTCCGTGACAATATATAAACAAAAATCATCTTTTTAGGTTCATTCCATATTCAATGTATCTAGTCTATATTATAGGTCAGATACATTAATTATGCAATGAACCTAAAAAAGTAATTTTTGCTTATATATTGTCACGGATGGAGTATTAAATAGTACTAGGGGTAAACCCGTGCGTTGCACGGGTTCAAATAAATATATAATTAAAATATTTTTATAAATGAAAAATAATAATTATTATAAATATAATAATATCATATAGTTAAACGATAGATATTAAAATAGCTTATTTAACTCCTCTTCAATGTATTATTGGTAAAAAAAGAATAAGAAAATATGGGACATAAGAGCAATTTAAAGTTCGTTTATAGAGATGTCGTAAAATAAATTATAACCTTTAACTTCTAAACTTTTGTATATAGGTCATATACATTCAAATTATTTCTAATGTAGTTGACACATACATTTTTTTTTTACAAAACATACCAAATCCATGGTTTAAATAGAAGGAAAACTTCCGATCAAATTGACGTGTTCCACAATCATCACACTGCAATGACCACATTTATTCCATAAAGCAATCTTTAAACTTGAGTCCTTAAAAATGTGAAAAATGGATATTGAAAATAGAATAACATTCATATATATATATATATATATATATATATATATATATATATATATATATGAGATTTGAGACTTGGTCTGTCTATCCCTTCGGGTTGATAGTTAAACGCTATTTGCGTTTGCTCAGAGGACTGAAGATTAGTTGAGAAAATTTTATTGGTAGTTTCATCAGACAAATTTACTATCCTGTCAAGACATAACAAATTTTTGCACTTCTTATGAACGACTCTGAAGATTATGATGATAATCAAAATAATTTAATAAAAAATGAAGATGCTATAGAATATCCAAAAAATTTGGAAAAATTAAACAGATGGACTATTCCTTCTGTCCCTTCTAAACAAATTTATAAATTTGGAACTTTTGACATATTATCTCGTTATGCTGTAAAAACAGTAGAACGAACAATTCAAGTTGATGGTAATACCAAAACTATAAATTTATTAAGAAAAGCAGATTTGTTTCCTTTTAAAGGATATAATTTTATCCATATTGGATTAATTCAAGTAGCTTTTAAACCTTTAACTATGTTAGGGTTAAATTCTAGTATAATGGCTTATATTAGAGATGGTAGGTGTAAAGATTTTAAACAATCTTTAGCTGCTTTAATTGAAACAAGTCTGTGTCATGGACCAGTATATTTTGAGGTTTCACCTAATTTAAGTTTATCTTTAACTGATAAGCATCTAAGTGATGCTATGCAATTAACAGTTCATACTAATGGGTATAATTTTAAAACTGGTAGTGAAATAATAGCAATATGCTATAGGGTTTACTACAGAGTTTTAAATACTCTTAATCCCAAAGCAAAACAAATTTCGTTTTCTGGATCCACAACGTTAGTCCAAACAAATTTATTAACCTCTAATATTGCACAAAATAGGTTAATAAAATGGGACGAAATAAACTTTCCTGAAACTTGGACATTACCTCAAGAGGTTGATCCTGATCCTATAATAAATACGGATACAGAACAAATATCCCAAACTCCTGAAGGAGATATTCAAATAAGATTTACTCCTCAAAGGATTATGAGAATTCCTAGGACTATGTCTTCTAGGTATTCTACTAGCGAGTTCCACACTGCACCTATAGAACTCTCTAGAGCCTCTACTTCTCAAATAAGAGAAGATATTGAATCCGTTGAAAATATTCGTATTAGTGAAAATAAAATTCCTCAAGGAATATATCATAAAAATACTTCTCAGAGTAGGGAATCTCCTACCCAATCCGAAATGAGCTTCCATATATGATGGATCTCTCCCCAGGAAGTAAATGGAGGCAACTCATCAATGATGAGTTTAACCAAGATAGATATAAAGATTTTAGGAATTGGTATTTCAAAAAATTCAAAGATTTTGAATTAAAAGAATTTAAAGATAATTATTATGATTATTTATCTCAAATACAAAGCTATGTTCCTTTTGTAAAATGGTTTGTCAAACATTTTCATAACAAAGTTAAAACCGAAATTATGGTGTTACAAAATAAGAATTGGAATACCCATAATGGAGGAATTATAGTTTCACCTTTCCCTCCTGAACAAACTATAAGTCTAGGAAAAAATGTTGAAGCTACAGCTTATCTAAATCTTCAAAAGGTTGAAAGTGATCATATTACTCTCAAAGAAATAAATGCGATAATAAAATCTCAGAATTACACTAATTCTTTCCTTATTTGTTTAGGTGACCAATTTATGTCCCTAGAAAAAGATATTACTGATTTAAAATTACTTTTTGAAGAACAATTAACTAAGCAAAATCTAATTTTAAAACAATTAGAAAAGAATAAAAATGATATGGAGTCTTCAGAAATTATTATTAATAAAGATGTCCCTATCATTCAACCACCTATAGCGGTAGAAGGATTTAAATTAAAATCTAATAATAATGAATTTATTCATGTTTTAGAAGAAAAGCTTAAGCAAATGCGCTTAAATGTTTTATCTCAAAAGAGTACGTCAGACACCTCTGATATAGAAGATGTCGACCAATTAGCAGAAGAATTTGCTAATGAAGAAATTAATGATCAGGTTGCACAAATAAATCCTATTTATGCTCCTAAGCCCGTAGAAAAATACTACTACAAGAGGCCATCGCCTCAAGATCTACTTTTTGAAGAGACTGAACCTTTTCAGAATTCTTATTCTGGAAAAGCCATTTATGAATGGAACATTGATGGTTTAAATGATAAACAAATTATTGATACAATTCATAGAATAATTATGTATTCCTCTGTGTGTAAACAACAAGGAAATTCTGATAGTTCTATAGCGTCGTTTATAACGACTGGATTTATTGGTCAATTAAGAGGTTGGTGGGATCATTACCTCACTGATGCTCAGAAGAAAGAAATTCTTTCTCACAAAAAACTTGTTAAAACTGAAACTTCAAGCAGTAGTACTGCTATCACTACTACTGGAGAAGAAGACGCAGTTTATACGCTATGTCTTTCTATTCTACAACATTTTGTAGGAACTAATGTACCCATTGCTGAGAAATTGCAAACATTATTGCAAAATCTGAGATGCCCATCTTTAACTCACTTTAGATGGTATAAAGATACTTTTCTATCTAGAGTTTTTCAATTAAATAATCCCAATTCTATGCATTGGAAATCAAAATTTGTAGATGGTTTGCCTCATCTTTTTGCTGAAAGAATAAGACAAACTCTTAGGAATAATAATGATGGAATAAATATTAATTATTCTGATTTAACTTATGGCCAAATCATTAGTACATGTATTAATGAAGGTTTATCTTTATGTAATGACATAAAACTTAAAAACCAACTTAAAAAACAGAAATTAACTGAAAAACACCAAATAGGTGAATTTTGCGAACAATTCGCTTTTGATCTTGAAAAACCCCCTGAGAGCAGGAAGAAGGGTAAAATAGAAAGATTCAAACCTTATAAGGGTAGAAGAAAAAATCCCCCAGATACTTATAAGTATTCCTACAAGAAGAAACGTAGAAAAAATTATTCCAAGCCAAAATATAAGGATTATAATCCTAACTTTAGTAGGAAAAGAAAAGCTAAAAAGCTTGACATAACTTGCCACAAATGTGGAAAGATTGGTCACTATGCCAATCAATGTAGGACTAAAAAAGCCCTAAATGAAATTGAGGATGAGGAACTTAGAAATCAGCTAGAAAAGGTTCTTCTTATTAATTCTAATTCTGAATCTGAAGCTGAGTCCTCTAATGATGAGGTTAGCTATAGTTCTTCTTCAGAGACATCTGACAATAATGATTGTCAATGTAATGAACTAAGTTATTGGAAATCCATAGTTGAAATGAATGGTCTAAATGTTTTGACCAGTGAACAGGATGAAGCTTTAAAAGCTTTAGAATCCATATCAGATGATAATCTAAGAAGAAAGTTAATAGAAACTTTAATAAGGGATAACTCTAGGGAAAAAACTCCCCTAGTTACAGAAGCCCCTTATCAGCTCAGCGAAGTCTTATCTAGGTTTCGTCATTCTAATGAACGAGAAACCCCTGTTTCTATAAATGATTTAAAAAGAGAAATTAATCTTTTAAAATCTGAAATTTCTTATATTAAGAAAAACAATGATGTTCTGGCTAAAAGAATTAGTTTATTAGAAAATTCTAATAAAATAGAAAATATTGTTTCTAGTGATGACAGTCCATCATCTAGCAATAGCTATCTCAGTCTTCTTGAAAGAGTTACATCGCAAAAATGGTTTGTGAAAATAACTCTTGTTATTAACAAAAGTTTTATCCTTGAAAATGAGGTTGCTCTAGTAGATAGTGGTGCAGACCTTAACTGCATTCAGGAAGGAATAATTCCAACAAAATATTTTGTTAAAACTACCCAATCTTTGACTCAGGCAGGAGGAGACAAACTCCAAGTTAATTATAAACTATCTAATGCCTATATTTGTAACAAAAATATTTGCTTACCAACCCATTTTATCTTAGTTAAGAATTTAACTCATAGGATTATATTAGGTACTCCTTTTTTACATAATATTATGCCTATTGTTAATATTGATCAAAAGGGTATAACTACTTTTATAAAGGATCAAAAAATTATCTTTGAATTCATAACAGATCCACAAACTAGGATGTTAAATGAAGTAAAAGATATTCTTTTGAAAAAAGAAAAACAATTATGCTTTTTAAAAGAAGAAATTAGTGTGCTTAATATTAATGAGCAACTTGAAAATTATGATATAAAAAAGAAAATTAAGTCTTTAGAACAAGAGTTTACTACAGAAATCTGTAATGATCTCCCAAATGCTTTTTGGGATAGAAAGAAACATGTTGTTTCTCTACCTTATATAGATGACTTTAATGAAAGTCAGATTCCTACTAAGGCTAGACCAGCTCAGATGAACAATGATTATTTAAATTTATGTAAAAAAGAAATACAATCTCTTTTAGACAAAGGTCTAATTAGACACTCTAAGTCTCCTTGGAGTTGTACTGCTTTTTATGTCAATAAGGCTGCTGAGAAGGAACGAGGCGTTCCCAGATTGGTAATAAATTATAAACCCCTTAATAAGGTTTTAAAATGGATTAGATATCCAATTCCTAATAAAAAAGATTTATTAGATAGGTTAAATGATGCCCTAATTTTTTCAAAATTTGACATGAAATCAGGGTACTGGCAAATCCAGATATCTGAAAAGGATAAATACAAGACAGCTTTTACTGTACCTTTTGGACAATTCGAATGGAATGTCCTTCCTTTTGGGTTGAAAAATGCTCCTTCTGAATTTCAGAAAATTATGAATGACATTTTTAATCCATATTCTGAATTTATAATAGTTTATATTGATGATGTTTTAGTATTTTCTAAAACGATTGATCAACACATAAAACATTTAAAAATATTTAAAAATGTTGTTAAAAACAATGGTTTAGTTTTATCAGCTACTAAAATGAAAATATTTCAAACTAAGGTTAGATTTTTGGGTCATATGATTGACCAAGGAACTATAATTCCTATAGAAAGAAGCATTGAATTTGCTTCTAAATTTCCTGATGTTATGCTGGATAAAACCCAGTTACAAAGATTTTTAGGAAGTTTGAATTATATTTCAGACTATTATAAGAATTTATCCAGTGATACTGCAATCCTTTATAATAGGCTTAAAAATAAGCCTGATCCATGGACAGATGCTCATACAAGGGCAGTCCAAAGAATTAAAACCAGAGTTAAATGCCTTCCCTGTTTATCTTTGGCTAATCCAAAGCATTTTAAAATAGTAGAAACTGATGCTTCTAATATTGGATATGGAGGAATACTAAAACAAGTCAATCCTGATAATAATAAGGAAGTTTTAGTTAGATTTACTTCTGGTAAATGGAACCAGACTCAGTCGAAATATTCGACTATTAAGAAAGAAATGCTTTCTATTATTAAATGTATATCTAAATTCCAAAGTGATTTATTAAATCAAAAATTTCTTTTGAGAATTGATTGTAGCTCTGCTAAATCAATCATAGAGAAGGATGTAAAAACTCTTGTAGCAAAACATATTTTTGCTAGTTGGCAGGCTCAATTATCTGCTTTTGAATTTGATATTCAATATATTAAAGGAGAAAATAATTCTCTTGCTGATTATTTAACTCGTGAATTTTTGCAGGGTAATGACAACCCCTTATAGGGGAAGAGGCCGAGGCCGTAATTCGGGCCGTGGCGGAAGAGGAGGCAACAATATGTTGCCTTATCAAGAATCAAACATTCCTCTAATAGGGGATTGGACTTCAGTAGGAAGACCTAGGCAATTACCTGCCCCACCAAAGAAGGAAGATCAACCTTCCTCATCTTCAAATTCGAATAAGATAATATCTTATAAGGAAGTAATGGTAAATGAACCTCAGGAACAGAATTTAGAATATTTTGAAAATCCTGTTACTGAAAAAATTATTTATATTGATGACGAAGATTTGTCATTAACCCATAATGATGGGTGGTCCATTAAAACAAGATACTTAGAGTCCAGAGGATATGCTGGGCTTTATGGCAAATCAAGGCCAAACCTAGAAATCTTGTTAACAATCACTGAATCAGTGACAATAACCCATTACTATCAAAATAATAACCCAGAAAGTTTTATAAACTTCAGCAAGTGCCATATCAATAAGATATTATTACCTAGAGAATGGGGATTAAACCCAAATGGTGAAAAGGCAATAAAAGTCGCGGAAGGAAAATATATTTACTTTAACTATTGGGATTATATCCAGGCTTTCACACAAGCTTTTTACTATCAAAACCCGAAGAACAAGCATTCTTGGTTCTTTTCGGCCAACCCAGAAATTGTTAATAAACCAATACCAAATTGGTTCTTTGAATGGTGGATCAAATTTGGTCCTTCTTTAGAAATTTTACCCAATGAAATAGGAAATTTGTACAATCCTTGGTGTGAAAATAGTCCACTAATAGCAAAAATAGCTTCTACTAAGCTTATCACAGGACAATGTCCCTGTTTATTTTTTATTAATTTTCAAATTCCTTGGATTTGGAGATGGACTGTAACTATCTCAAAAGATAAATTTAACATTCCCATTTTGGAAAGAAATTTCTTTTTCAAATGGTGGACAAAAATGAGTTCTGAAGATATTCAGAATTTAATATCAAAAATAAAATTGGCTATCAATAATGATAAAGCCTCAGGCATCAAACAACAAAGCCACCAATATTCCATGGATGATTTGAAGAATTACTTCCAAAGGAAATATCCTAAGGAGACTGAAGAAGAGATCATGGTCAGAATTCTAGACCATATGAAGACTCAGTTCTTAAACACTTTTCCCTCAGCAGAAAAGAGAGATGATATGTCTACTTCCTCTCAAGGATCAATGGGACAAAATATGTTCGAAGGATTAGCTGGAGAATCCCAGCCTGAAGAAGAGCCAACCCAAGAGGATTTTTGGGATGCTATGATCCAGTCGATCAAAACAAAAAGAGATAAAAGCCAGTGAAAATGAAAAATTAACTGGTGGTAAAAAATTAACTAAGTTTCTGTCGGCATAAAAGACAAATCAGTCTTCATCAGCTTTATTAAAGTTTTAAGTCGGTTGTCCATTTGTAATTTTGCTTTTTGTTAGTGTGGACAGATGTGACGATGGGGCCCAATGAGCACCCGGCACTATCCCACTATGTTTTATTTTTCTTTAGGCCACTATGTTTTGTTTTTTCTTTAGGACAGCTGTAGGTTAATATAACCTGTTACCGGATCAAATAGTGATCCCTTCTCCTATATATAGAGGCCCCTGCCTCAGTTTGTAATCATCGAATTTTCAGAGCAATAAAATCTTATATTTTCTTTAAACCATTTCCTACTTAATATACCGCTGCGACGGGACTGTAGCACTTTTGTCTTATTCCAAACCTTGCTATAAACTTGTTGCTATAAACTTGTAAAATCTTATATTTTCTTTAAACCATTTCCTACTTAATATACCGCTGCGACGGGACTGTAGCACTTTTGTCTTATTCCAAACCTTGCTATAAACTTGTTGGTATATATATATATATATATATATATATATATATATATATATATATATATATATATATATAGGGGTTTTCTAACTTAGACCCTAGTTAGGTCTAAGTTAGCAAGGTGCACCTTTTCAATTGGACCAAAATACCCATTCTTTTTAATTAATTAACCAAAATACCCATCAATGGACGCGGATCCAGTGTCGCGCGCGTACCGAAGGACCATGGTTACAGACCGTTGATTTTCATCAGACAGCCAAGATCTGATCTTATCAAGACTGTCTGATCAATCCGACAGCCCAGATCATCCTGATCCATCATATTCCAGCGCGTGCGCCACACTGGATTACACCCTGGAGAGAGAAAAATTTGCTTTTTAAAAGTAGGACACGTGTCACACAATGGTTGGCTGGACGTGATTTTTGTTCATTTAATACTTTGAACTCAATTATTTCGTTGTAAATTAATTTTTTATTTTTTATTTTTTATACCAAAATTCATAATTTTTTTTTTCTACAAATAGAGACTTGGTTCGTTTGATTTGGACACCGAAAAAAAAATGCAATTTTTCACTACCTTAATCTCATTTTTTGTCTACTAAATACGTTACTTGTGTGTTGTAATTTAACACGCACCACTCAACCAACTCACTAAAACCATTATACCAGGAAAATAGTAGATAATATTCTGGAACTTTTGGTATATTTTATGAAATTTTTGGAGACCTGAAACTATTTTTAGTTAATTAAATGAGATAAAACGGTAATTAAAAACTAGTGTTTGCTTCTGAAACTATTTTACTGGTAGAATGGTTGCACATAGTTGTATTCTGAAACCATTTTACTGGTAGAATGGTTTCAATGAGTAATTTATTAATTGTGTTTGCTTCTGAAACCATTTATCTGGTACAATGGTTTCAGAGAGTTGTAATCTGAAACCATTTTGCTGGTAGAATAGTTTCAGTAAGTTGATTATTAGTTATTTGCTTCTGAAACCATTTAGCTTGTAGAATGGTTGCACATAGTTGTATTCTGAAACCATTTTACTGGTATAATGGTTTCAGTGAGTAATTTATTAATTGTGTTTGCTTCTGAAACCATTTATCTGGTACAATGGTTTCAGAGAGTTGTAATCTGAAACCATTTTGCTGGTAGAATGGTTTCAGTGAGTTGATGTAAGGTAGTGAAAAATGAGATTAAGGTAGTGAAAAATTGGGTTTTTTTTTCTGTGTCCAAATCAAACGAACCAAGTCTCTATTTGTAGAGAAAAAAAAATTATGAATTTTGGTAAAAAAAAAAAATTAATTAATTTACATCGAAATAATTGAGTTCAAAGTATTAAATGGAAAAAAATCACGCCCAGCCGATCAGACAGCGACACGTGTCCTGCTTTTAAAAAGTAGATTCTTCTCTCTCCAGGGTGTAATCCAGTGTGGTGCACGCGCTGGAATCTGATGGATTCGGATGATCTGGGCTGTCTGATTGATCAGACAGTCTTGATGAGATCAGATCTTGGCTGTCTGATGGAAATCAACGGTTTGTAACCATGATCCTGCGGTACGCGCGCGACACTGGATCCGTGTCCATTGATGGTAATTTGGTTAATTAATTAAAAAGAATGGGTATTTTTGTCCAACTGAAAATGTGCACCTTGCTAACTTAGACCCAACTGGGTCTAAGTTAGCAGCCCCCATATATATATATATATATATTTAAAAAGATAAAGATATATAGTGGCTGACTTACTTGTTGAGAATATATATAGACATAATTTGCTAAAATATCTATACATAGAAAACATACGAAATAATTTAAATACAAAAAATGAGAGAGCATGACTAAACAAAAAGTATGTTATACAGGTGAATAGATATTAGTTATATAAGGATCATGGTTACATTGAGAAGCATTCCAAGAGTCATAAGATTTAATTGTAATGATTGTTTAGTTATCATTGCATTATATTTTTACAAATTAACTATGCAAAGGTTAATTTATAGCATAAGAAATTAGAACTCTTTATGCAAAAACCACAATAACACATGGAGTTTTATTCTTTTCATTTTAGTGTGCCGTTTCTTTTGCATATAATCAAAAGTCACACTATTAATTGGTGTTTCCAATTATTTGCAATTAAGCATAAAATAAATCTCATAACCGATTTCAATTATTTTTTCTTCTATGGACTAATAATAGACATGTTATTGTTCTCGTATTTATCAATTCTCTTTTCTAAAAAGTCCGATATCAAATATAAAATTATATTCATAGTTATACAATAACTTTAGTAAAATTACATATTATTAATTTTTTTTTCTAAGGAAGATTTTTTTTTTGTTTATCAGAAATTTTTTTAGTAAAGTTGGACGCAAAAATGTCAATATGGCACAATTTTATCTCAATTATATTATATACTATCATTTATCATTATAAGTCCAAATTTAGTAGAAAGCTGAGACAAATAATATAAGAATACATAATTGTTTGTTGATATATCTTCTTGTGAGAATTTCATTTTAGAATTTCAACAATCATGAGAATTTGATAGTCATAGTATCAGTTATGTCTCTCTCTAAACCATAACCGAGATATAAGTTTGTAGGTCTTACAATATTAGTTGGTCACTTTTAATTAAATTTTTAATTATTGATACATTCTTTTGTAAGAAATTCTCTTAAAGGTGTCATATCATCACAAAGAAGGCCTAAGAGCAATTCAAGCTTCCTTTTAATAGTAAAAGATGTTATATCAATTTTCAAGATATAATTTGGCCGATCAATATAATAGATATCCAACCATAAAAATTATGGATTAACATATATGAAGAATATGAAATACAAAATGGATAAATAATAAAATGGTGAAACTGAATATACAATAGATGATAAGATATTCTTATATGAGTGACCATTTGTTTTACAAATTTCTCGTAAGGATGCATGAAAATCAATAGATACTTTAGTCAATATTCAGCCATAGAAATCAATAAATTAGTGAAGGTATACATGAAAAGTAAGAAAAGAACATAAGATATTATTAAAAGTTGAAGAATACATACCCAAGAGTTATTTTGGAGAAAGTAAATGATGACTCAAACAAAAAATCTATAAATTAGTAAATATATTTTTCTTCCTCTGGTTCTATCACATGGATCTGGAGTAAGTAGACTAAAATAATATAACGGTTCTATGTTCTCGATAACAAATGAACAACCAATATCAATAAATAAATGAGAAAAATAAGATTGTTTACCTACAATCATTGTTATGATAAAAAAATATTTTAAAGATAACTTTTAAATGAACAATATAATTTGATAAAAGTAATTGAAAATACCGGTCTTTTCATCCATTAACATTCTATTTGTAGTGAAAAATTATTTCTTTCAACCTACAAATGAAGAACAAAAACTAAACATTAGTACAAATGAATATTGAGTGAAAATGTCAAATATTAAGATTTAGAAATGAGTAGAAAAAGAATGTGGGGTGGTGGTTATAAAGAGTGAGAGTGAACCTATTAGTCACTAAACTTTCTCATTTTATAAGTTATATTTGGAGGAATGTAAAAGGATGCATACAATTATGATGATCTTTTTAGTAACTCATACAATTATGATGATGTTAATTTAATTTTTTTAGATTTAATTTAATAAATTAAAAGAAATAACTAAAAGATTTTAATAGAGATTAGAAACATTTTTTTAGAGTGACACATCATCAAAATGCTTGCCTATGAGTAACTCAACATTCCTTTTACTAGTAAAAGATAACTTTTATAGTCATGTATATCAATCAACAAAAATTCTTAGTATATAACCAAGTTGATTGGGCTCAAGTGGCAAGGAGCTCCTTCTAAGGACGTACCCGGGGAATACCGGGTTCGATTCCCAGGGGGAACAACGCTTGGCCAGTGCGCATGCCTCTACGCACGAGCTGGATTAGTCGTCCACCTTTGGTGGGTCGGAACCAGTGCGAAAGCCAAAAAAAAAAAAAATTCTTGTATATTAAATATTTAAATTTAATTTTTTTATATTTGATAAATCATGCACAATTGATTTTCCCTCATTATCATGTACAATACTAGCATTAAATATGAATCTTAAAATCATACATGTCATGTCACAATTAATATTATATATGCTAATTACAAATTAAAAATGATGGTAAATTTTAACCTTGCAGTTATGTATTGTATCTATTGCTAACTTTGAAAACTATATATATATATATATATATATATATATATATGAAAAATGCTAAAGGACACTGGTTAAACTTATTAATATATAAATTTTGTCTTGAACTTGTGCATTAATACCTCAAAATTATAAAAAATTATATTTCCAACAATAATTTTATTTTTTATTTTCTTTTTTAGTATGCTTAACAAGTGCTCCGAACACTTGTTTAGCATGACCCTATATATATATTTGGAAAAATAAGAGACATGTAATATATATATATATATTTATTTTTTTTTGGTACAAAAATATATTTTTTCCTATTGCTGTAAAAGTAAAAATAAGAGACATGTGTGCAAACTCACATGTACCTCTATGTACTAAAAAAAACCGATAAACTCTAATTCTATGCCCGAGTAGTTGTCCATCTGACCGGTGTTTAATTAAATCATAAACTCTAATTCTCAGGTTTGGGGTCAGGTCTGATATAAAGTGATTCAAATTCTTTTATAATTGTAATTGCGGATGATCGAACCGTAATCTTTCTTATCAAGTCCAACGTCAATTACTACTTGATCAACTAATTCTCACACTTTGTCTTCACCCATTTATTATTTAGAATCCAATTTTTTTTTTCTTTATCTTCTTTTTTCTCGTAAATATAGTATGCCCCTAAATTTAAAACTGTTATAAAAAAGTCTGAATTTTTCTTACAAAAAAGATTTCATAACTTTTTCCTAGAAAATAAAAGTTCCAAAAAAACATCTATAAAAAATTCCAAAATTCCAATTTTTTAAAATTTTTATTTTTGGAAAAAAGAAAAGTTTCGAAATTTAAAATTAAGGTTTCACAATAGGGCTCACATTTGGTGGGCTTAGATTGAGCTTTTTTGACACAATAGTGTCATACATGTAAGCCACTAGATTTGGTCTAGTGGTGAGGGATTTCGGTAGTATGCTATAGGTCTCGGATTCGATCTCCAGTTATTGTAAACAAAAAAATAAATAAAAAATAGTGTCATACATGTCAAACTCAAATCCGCGTAGTTATCGAAGGCATAATTAAGACAGTCACCGATGATCGACACATGTTGCTTTGATCATTGATTGAAAAGAATGGTAATTATGACATAGTATATAAGTTACTTCAAGTAAAGAGATTAAAGATCTAGCAAAACATTGATATTAAAGCACAACTTGTCTGGAAATGTTGCAAACATCATGTTTGTGTGAAACTCTTCCCTAATTCGAGGACTAAGACATTGATCCAATGGATCAACATAATTAGTGAAGAGTATTATGGAATCATTCCTTATTGGGCATGAATTCAATTAATCTTAATGGGTGAAACTCTTGGAATTTTGTCCGGGGTGAATATTATAACTCTCGGAATTTTGTCCGATTCGAATATTGTTACAGTGAGTTCTACTTTTCTTTGTATATTTAAAAACACTGAAAAATAATATATCAGCCTTTATTTTGTACAATTTCAATTTCTAAATTTTCTTTTGTAATCAATAGTTAGATCTCATTGAACTCTAACCAGATTTTTGTATCAATCATATTTTCTCGTTTCTTCATCACTTTATCGAGTTATGTCATAAACTTTATCACCTACATGACCAAATTTGACTTGACAAAACATGTGGCGTATGACATTCAAATTAGAAGAATATTTTTAGATAGAAAGTTGTTTTTTTTTAGATTACGATGATATTGGTACGAAGTTTACACCACTCAACCAAATTTTCTCCATGCGCATGAGTCAGGAATCCAACCATTGATCACACGCTTAGGAGGCCAATACCCTTACCACTTGAACCAATTCATTGTTTGTGATAGAAAGTCTTTGCATGTCGCTTTATTTTTAGGTGTCTCTAATATTTTTAGATTTTTTTTATAGTATATTTTTAGATTTTTGTTTATTACTGAAAAGGTTGCAAGATAAATTATTTTCGTTGAACTAAATTAACTCTTAGCATATTACAGTACTTTTTTTTTTGGTACATAGCATATTACAGTACTAATCTTTGCAGTTTATGATAAATTTAGGGACAGACCAAAATTGAACTGGGCCGTGGGTTTTAGCCCAAAAGAAAAACCGTGGCCCAATCTATTTATCTCATCTCATAACAATAACAACCCTAATATTCATCACCAAAAACCCTAAACCCCAAAAGCTTCTTTCTTTGCCCCGCCATTGTTGAAGCTCACGATAACAACAACACTGCAAAACAATGAGACCCCCAAGAGGTGGCGGCCGTGGTGGCGGTTTCAGAGGCGGCCGTGATGGAGGCTTTAGAGGTGGTCGTGACGGAGGAGGCTTTCGTGGTAGACCTGGTGGTCGTTTCGGTGGTGGCTTTCGTGATGAAGGTCCTCCATCAGAAGTTGTAGGTTCGTGGGTCGAACTTAACTTTATCTATAAGCTGTTTTTTATTGAAAAAAAGTGATTTTTATGTTTTGTGGTTTATTGAGTTGTTTGTTTGATTTTATGTATGCAGAGGTTTCAACTTTTATTCACGCTTGTGAAGGAGATGCTGTTACAAAGCTTACAAATGAGAAAATTCCATTTTTTAATGCTCCTATTTATCTGCAAAACATGACTCAGATTGGTAAAGTTGATGAAATATTTGGTCCAATCAATGAATCTGTGAGTGTTTCTTTTTAACATTTTAGGGTTGATTTTTTTTTTTTAATATATTGTAGAACTAGGTTTTGATTTTGATGTGATTTTTGTTTTGTTTTTGAATTGCAGTACTTTTCAATTAAAATGATGGAAGGGATTGTTGCTACTTCATACTCAGCTGGTGACAAGTTTTACATTGACCCTAGGAAACTCTTGCCTCTTGCAAGATTTCTTCCTCAACCAAAGTATGTTCTCGTTTCTTCTCGCGGATTTTGTTAATGTTTATGTTTCCGATGATATTTGTTTTTTGTGTTTCTCACACTTGAGCTATAGTTTGATTGCTGCATTGGTGTACTGTATTGTATATCATAGCAAGTTTGCTATCTGTGTCATTACTGTTATGTTCATATGAGTCCACACACTAGTGGATATTAAATCAGTATTGTGTTTATGTTTCCGTTAACGAGTACTGTGTTTAAATGAATGAACATTGAGATAGAGATTTTCCTAGTTAATTTCCTTATTTTCGTTTATGGTTATGTTTCTGATAATGTTTGTGTTGTGTTTCGAAGACTTGAACTATAGTTTGATTGCTGCATTGGCATATTGTATTTCATATCATATCATGTTTGCTATCTGTGTCATTACCGTTATGTTATAACTTTGCAAAGAACATGCAAACTACTTTATCTTTCATATATTGTAGTTGTGCTCGCTGTCTATGCATTGTTTTATTTATTCTTCTAAGTATAATACATGTGTGGCTGTTTGTTAAAAGCTGTTCTTATTACGTTGTACACATGCTGCGCTTCTATTATAACCTAAAACTAATAATCATTTCAGAAATGAAGACAAATGTTTTTGATCTTTGCTATATAAACTAAGATACGCTAGAATATAAATAGCTTGCAATGTCTCAAAATTTTGTTGTTAGTTTTATATCATTTCACCTTTCATTGAGTTAATTGTAGTATGCAGTTGGGATCTTTATGCGTAACAATTTGTTGTTTTTTTGGTTTTAAAGTGGTTTGGACTGTGAAGCAATTCAATTTAACATGACCGACTGATTATTATTGCAGGGGACAAGCATCAGGCAGTAGAGGTGGAGCAACTGGTTTTGGTAGAGGTCGTGGTCGTGGAAGTTTTCGTGGAAGGGGTCCTCCAAGAGGTGGAAGAGGTCCTCCTAGGGGTGGACGTGGTGGTTTCAGGGGAAGGGGAAGATTCTAGGGAAATTTCAACTTCATGTAATATTAGCTGTTTTCATCAATCATTTTGCATGGATTATCACATAGGGTTCCAATTGAAGTTTGATGCTGAATTGACTTTTTATTTAACTTATGAATTGAACGGTTCCATTTGAGTGTTGCTTATAATGTTGTATGTTATCATATCACCATGACAGGGTTGGTTGAGTTTGGTTTTCGTCTAAATTTGTGCTTTATTATATCGAGTTTGAAGCTCACACATCCAACCCTACATAAATCACTGTTAATTGTTTTTAAAACCATATAATAGTGTTTTTTTTGGAATTGTGTTACACATTAATCCTTGTCCTTGCTCAAATTTTGTTCTACCATTTCCTTTTGTGAATTGGTCTATTTTTCAGCCTTGCCAACTTAAGAATGGGAGGTGCTAGTAATTTGTTTGAAGAAATTTGACTGCATTTAAACTGAATATTAGACAGCAATGCAATACAATTGGTGGTTTTAGATCCATGTTAATATTTTTTAACCATGGCTGCTTTTTCAGGAAATTACATGCTACACTCTCATGCACAAGAGTTTTTATTGAAAATTACAAGCGTTTTTTTATTGAAAAGTACAGTTCTAAAATGAGAACTAACAAGTTCATATCACATGAATTTTAAAATCAACTAAGGATACACTTTTTTTTTTTTGTACTTTAACTAACGATACACTGTTGTTATGTAAATTGTTTGAAAATCTTTTATCATTCTCAACAATCTATTTTTGGGTGGCTTCTAGGGTGAGGGTTCTATCAAGTCCCTCACCGGTGTACCACTCAAATCTACCGTTAGATTTAATTAGCTTGTATGATCTAATAATTCATCACCACACCGGATCTCGTTTCTTCCTCTTTCTCTTGGGTGATGTAATTCAACCTCCCTCTTCAGAAGATTATTATTTTCTTAATTATAACAAAAAATTAAACAAATTTATATCAAACCATGATGGATCATTTGGGAATGAATGAAACTTACATTTTGCATAAACACAACCCATAAAAATTGATAGCAAAAAATTAAACTTGAATAGAACAACAATAATGGAAGATATTATGTTTCGGAAACATAAACTTGAATCCCCTTTTAAAGCAATTGCAGCAGGATGTTATTTTATTTGTAGCAAAAGTTGGTTATGTAGAGGCACTAATTAACTTCCACTTAGATGACAGAAAAGATCAATTTATGGGTAATTGTTTGCAGACGGTGGCGAAAGAATGCAGACGTGAAGAGAGGGAGATCGGTTGAGGGAGAAAAAAAGAAGAAGAAGATGAATCCAGTGTGATAAGAAACATTTTAGATCATGTATGATTGTTTAATCCAATTGTCAGGTTAAATGGTACACCGGTGAGGGACTTAATTGAGCCCTCACCTTAGAATCCACCCTATTTTTGGGTACAAGCCATCCTCAATCTTTTTATTTATCATCCACAATTATGAGCCTTTAGATATACAGTTAAATCTGTTTTTGGGTACAAATATACAGTTAAATATTAAATTCATTGTTTAATTAGGATTGTTCCTCCAATATTGAGCTAGTATGAATTTTAGTGAACAAACGTTGTCAACAGGAATCAAACACATGACGTGTTGGCAAGCGAATAACACATCAACCGCTACGACATATGAACAAGTTGTAAAAAGGAAAAAAATTGTTTTCAAAAAATAAACTAAGAAACGCGCCAGGTAGGGGTCGAACCTACGACTTTCTGCTTAGGAAACAGACGCTCTATCCACTGAGCTACAGGCGCAGCTTGCATAACTTGATATTTCCACTCCATATAAATCTATTCACATTCAAGGATTGTAGAATTGAATATTCACTCCATGTAAATCTATATCGAAGTACAAAAAAATAAAATTAGAAATCTTCAACTTTAAAATGTAGTTTCCTTAAATCACTTTCCTTATGTTGATATTTTCATTTTCTGTTTGCCCATTTTTTTTCTCTTGTTTTTTCAGGAATCACCATTCTAGTTTCAATAATGGATTGTCTATACAACTGCCGAAGCTCGGGCCAACCAAACATCAACCATTGGATTAATGAAATTGAAACTAGATTAATGAAACGGTTGATGTTGGGTTGGACCGAGCTCGAAAGATATAGAGGATCAGAGTTCCTATCCCTAATATTTAAGCATTTTTAAGGCTTTCAGGGAGAGTAAAAAAAGTATTTTAGGGTAAAAGCATGTAGAGACTAACTCAGTAAGCAAATGGAATAATTAATCCAAGCAAGGTACATGGAACCCTCATCTTTAATCATTTGGGGTGGCAATACAATTCACTCAACACATGAAAGCAACAAAAACTTTTTGACAGCAAGAATAAGTGCAAGTGCAACTGAGACTAAAAGCTCTCTTTTATTTAAAGTAGCAGCAACAAGTTCTCAAGCTTCCCAACCCCTAAGGACAGTAGCCCTAGCAACACGGTTAACTCCTAAGCTGAAGGCTCCCATTCGAAGATCACATTCATGAGTTTTGCACATGTCTTTCACATCTTTGAAACCCCTGGTCATGTAGTTTTTTAGCTCATTGTTCACTTTCTCCTCATCCCACATAAACCCTTGGATGTTCTGTGCATCACAAAAATCACAACATAAGAATACAACGATTATATTAATTGCGTTATAAGTTATGAAGCACGGACACCAGACACCGCATTTGAGTCATTGACACATAGTAATAATTTAAAACACGCGTCAGTGTCATGATAGTAAATCTTCAATCTGAAGTGTTGGTGCTACATAGGTTATAAGTCTTCCACATATACAAAACATCCATATGAAATCAGAGGGTTAAAAGGAGTTAAAGTGTAAAAGGTCCCGGATTCAAGTCTCCGTGAAGGAGAAAATACTAACATTAACAACTACTAACTGACTTTGGCCGTTTCAAAAAAGTAGTTACCTGAACCCACTCAAAATAGCTAACTGTAACACCACCTGAATTTGCATATATGTCTGGGAGGATCACAACACCTTTTTTTTTTAGAATCTGCAAGTTAGGAAGGTAGTTAACAAAAGTACATTCATTTCTTCAATCTAAACTTGTTTAAGAAAAAGGAAGGAAAGAGAAAAAATAAAATAAAAAACTAACCTCATCAGCCTCTGGATCAGTAGGGTGATTAGCTGCTTCAACTATAAACTTTGCCTTAATTTCATTTGCATTTTCCCTTCAACCATGCCAAAAGAATACCAAAATAGAATTAGCCTTAGATCTTTCCTTTGTTATAATTCAACTTTAGAATAAGCTTTTTGTAATTAAATAAGGAAAAGTACTTATTGATGACACCCCCAAGAGCTGCTGGGATTAGAACATCACAATCTTCAAGCAATATCGAGTTAGCATCAAATGAATCACCGCCGTTGAATCCTTTTACTCCTTTGTGCTCTTTGGTATGCTTGAGTAAGCTTGGTATGTCAAGACCTTTGCTGTTCTTTATGGCTCCTGTTATGTCACTAACAGCAACAATTTTCCCACCTTTCTCATCAATTAATTGTGCAGCCCAAGAACCTACATTTCCAAAACCCTGAACAAAAACACAATATGAGAGCATGAATGTATCTCAAATTCATCAAAATGTTAAATCCGAGAGTTTCATCAAAGTAGTCCTTTACCAGCTAAATACTTACTAGCTCGGTCTCATAATAAGAGTCACATTAGAAATATTTGCGTGTCGCGTATTATTTGTCATTTTAGAATACCAATGAAACATTAACTACCTGTGTTATAAAAAGGTAGAACAAATACCTGAATAACGAACCGTTGTCCGGATACACTCTTTCCATACTCATTAAGCAAAGCTTCTGTTCCAAAGAGAACTCCTCTTCCTGTGGCAGCATCTCTACCTAGAGATCCACCAAGATCCTAGTTTGAGACCAAAAAAATTAGAAGAATGAATGGTTTAGTAAGCATGAATTGGTCTCAATTCAATGTGCATTGAAATGAAATTAGGAAAACAAAAACTACTTACTATAGGTTTTCCAGTCACTACTGCAGGCGAGTAGCCGTGAAATTTTGAATATTCATCTAGTATCCATGCCATAGTCTGCATTCATACCACAAAGTAAGATAATGCTGATTTCCAAAAAAATCATATTAGTCCATATTAAAGTCAATTACTACTCCGACCACAATTATAAGGAAAAAATCAATTTTTCATATTCATTGAATAACTTTCTGGTCTATATTAACAACTGGATATATCAATTTAGAAGTTTCTAAGTATGTACTAACCTGTGGTCCTGTTCCCATATCAGGTGCAGGCACATCCATGTGAATTCCAATAAGATCATGAATTTTCTGAGTAAAAACTCTGGTAAGTCTTTCTAACTCAGATATACTTAATTCTCCAGGGTTACATCCTATCCCTCCTTTTGCACCTCCATATGGTATATTTGCTACAGCTGTTTTCCATGTCATTAGTTGTGCTAAAGCATTCACTTCATCTGGATCAACCTAATCAGTCCAATAAATTATTCAGAGTCAGAACGAATCAAAGTGACAAGGACTGAATCTTAGTGGATCGCGGCAGCAAAACCACTCTGCCACTTAGTAACTGAGATTTTTTAGTCTTAGAATATAGATAACCTCAGGATGGTATCTGATTCCTCCTTTCATAGGGCCTCTAGCATTGTCATGTTGAACTCTAAACCCAATGTAAGATTGCAACGTGCCGTCGTCTTTTGGGATAGTACATTCAACCTGAATTTTCATGACAACATCATTTAGAACCACAATAACATTAAACATAACATACAAAACCAGAGTAGTAAACAAATTTACAAGAACAAAGAGAAACATTTTTGCTTGTTTACCTTGATTTCCCTAAATGGAATGAGTAAACTTTTCTCAAGCTTGGAATCCAATCCCAAAAGCCTAGAAGCCAACTTAAAGTTCCTGTTTGTAGCTGCTAGTGCATTCATTTTTCTCTTTGCCAACTAGAAAAACCTAACACAATATTCAACCTTTTATCGATCAAGACGCCGAAAACAGATCTTGCAATGTTAATCTTATTAATATTGAGATTACAGAATAGAAATTTTTGGTAGATGAAAACAGATCCATCTATAACTATATTTATACCATCAATACACAATAGCAGCCAATGCTATAGTCAATGTCAACAGATATAAACTAGGAAAGTTTGGTATATCTCTCACATACACCAAAATGGATAAGCTAGAGCCAACAATGTGACATGCCATGTGTATCAATGTCATCAAATACTCATAAAAAGATTAGGATGATAGCAAAAAAAGTATACATAATCCTAAATATAATTTATTTGTATTTATATTTTGTAGTGGCATGAATTTAATAGTAGAAGTTGAAATTGCAATGTCACCTGCTTTGTGTTTTAGCTTCTTTCAAATCTTCATGAAGAAAAATTGTTACTGAAATATAGCATGCTCCAATGTGCAACAATTTCATGAAATTAAACCTTAATTATACTTTTCCTTAAAAAGCTTTTGAATGAAACTTGTAGCCAAACAACCTCCAATGTTTTTTTTTATTGAAAATTTGACACGTCATGTGATATTATTGGGCCAAAAAATTTGCTAATAGAACAAAAAAAGAATCTTTTGAAAATCACCTTTGTACAACATCAAGAAAGTTCAAATGGTTTGGGAATCTGTATTCATATGGAAATTATGGGATCATTTGGTTCTAATGGCTACAAAATTATGTGAAGAGGTGTGATTCAGGTGAGGTTTGAACTAAGGATCAATATGTAGTTTTGTTGAGTAAAAAGATGTAACAAATGTCTAGGGATAAGAGGGTTTGAACTAAATAGTCCTATTCTTACGTTTGAGTTAAATTCATTGTATCCATAACTTCATAATTGTAAGATAAGAGGCTACATATGTATAGGGATATGGATTATTCAATTTTACAAATATACACATCTCACGGCATATACTACGGATCATGATTTCATGTCACGTTATTACTATAATATTATAATTTAATTTAAGGAAAATGTTAAACAGTGCCCCCGGGGCACCGGGGGCACTGGTTAAGGAAGCAAAAATAGTAATTTGGCATTAGAGTTTGTACAGTCAACTTCTCAAAAGTTTAAATAGTGTTATTTTCTAGTCAAAACTTTCTTTTTTTGGTTTTCTTAACCAGTGCCCCGGTTAGCATGACCCTTAATTTAATATATGCAGACTATATTAATTAGTTAGTAAGAAAAAATCTCAATGTAGTAGAGACTTTTTTTTTAATAATAGTAGAGACTCTTTTTTGGTACATAATAGAGACTTTAACATGAATAAATATTAACATTCGGAAGAACTAGTTCAACCAAGAATGATGATATTCGAAACTTTGCGGTCGTGTGAGTTTGAGGTGGAGTTTGTCACTTTATCTATTGATAGATAAAATATATTATGTTTAATGAACCAAAAAAAAAAATATTATGTTTAATTTTGACAAAAAATACAATTTTCAACCTAAGTCATCCTCCGATCTAATTAACCGCAAAAATGTAATTAAGCCATAAAAAATACAATTTTCAACCTAAGCCATCCTCCGATCTAATATATTATTGACGACTAAGATTGAAAATTTTGTGTCATAAGATGTATTAATTACAACAACATATCATAGAATAATAACACAATGCGGGGATAGCTCAGTTGGGAGAGCGTCAGACTGAAGATCTGAAGGTCGCGTGTTCGATCCACGCTCACCGCAATAATTATACAACTTTTTTTTTTTAAAAAAAATTGTTTTTTTTAACAAGCTAAAAAAAAAAGGGTATATATATAAAGTATTTTTTTAAATATTTTTTTACAAGATTTTACTTAAAGTACACATTTATTATTGTCAAAAAATAAAGTATATATATATATATATATATATTTGATTCAAAAAGGGTATATATATTTGGTAAGAAAAACGGGTATGTATATAAGTTAGTCAAAAAAGGAATATAAATTTGTCAAAACATATATTTAAATGACATGACTTATTATGCATAAAAAATAAACTTATGCATAGTGCATAAACAAATCTCTACCATCAAATTGAATCTAACAAATTTTCAAACGCATCATTTCTCACCCCCAAATCAACAACAGTAACCCCTGAAATCACAATTTCTCAGATTGCTTCGTAGTTAGTTGTAAACTAAAATCATGCCAAAATCATTTTTGCTGTTAAATGATTTCACATTAGATGTACTTAATCATGCCAAAACCATTTTTATTGTGGAATGATTTCAAAGGGTTGTAATTTAAAACCATTTTGCATAATAATTTAGTGGCGGAGCCAAGACCCCATGTCAGTGGGTGCAAAAATTTTAACTTTTTTTTTGGTCTATAGACAAAATAACAAATACTACTTAAATACCAACACACAGCTTCGCAGTCTCAAATTGAACCCCAAGTAAAAATGTCTAACCTAAAAATATTAATATTGACTAAGATCGGAGGATGGCTTAGGTTGAAAATTGTGTGTCATAAGATGTATTAATTACAACAACATATCATAGAATAATAACACAATGCGGGGATAGCTCAGTTGGGAGAGCGTCAGACTGAAGATCTGAAGGTCGCGTGTTCGATCCACGCTCACCGCAATAATTATACAACTTCTCTTTTTTTTTAAAAAAAAATTGTTACATTACATCAAAAGATCTAATAATAAGATGAATTTAATATTTTCTATAAAAATATGAGCTTAAAATATAAAAAATTACAAATTTTTATTCAATACTTTCTTAATTTATTATTAACTTTTTAAATATTTTTTTACAAGATTTTTCTTAAAGTACACAA
The DNA here is from genome assembly GCF_020283565.1 of Trifolium pratense. Classification (NCBI taxonomy): domain Eukaryota; kingdom Viridiplantae; phylum Streptophyta; class Magnoliopsida; order Fabales; family Fabaceae; genus Trifolium; species Trifolium pratense. The sequence continues at coordinate 11,654,461 of NC_060064.1, read as the reverse complement.
TTATTATTGTCAAAAAATAAAGGTTATATATATATTTAAATGACATGAATTATTATGCATAAGAAATAAATTTATGCATGGTGCATAAACAAATCTTCACCATCAAATTGAATCTAACAAATTTCCAAACGCATAATTTCTTACCCCCAAATCAACAATAGCAACCCCTGAAATCACAATTTCTCACCATTTCTTGGATTGCTTCGTAGTTAGTTTTAAACTAAAATCATGCCAAAACCATTTTTGCTGTTGAATGATTTCACATTAGATGTACTTAATCATGCCAAAACCATTTTTACTGTGGAATGATTTCAAAGGATTGTAATCTAAAATCATTTTGCATAATAATTTGGTGGCGGAGCCAGGACCCCATGTCAGTAGGTGCAAAAATTTTAACTTTTTTTTTGGTTTGTAGACAAAATAACAAACACTACTTAAATACCAACACACAACTTCACAGTCTCAAATTGAACCCCAAGTAAAAATGTCTAACCTAAAAATATTAATATTGACTAAGATCGGAGGATGGCTTAGGTTGAAAATTGTATTTTTTTATACTAACATGTTGACTTAAGATCCTACATAAATGATAACGTAACATACTGTGAGGGGAGTAAACCAAAATTTGCTAACATTATTTCTCATTTCCTCCTCCATGTTTGTTTGTGATTCTTAATTTCTTTATGTTATCCATTCCTTGCACATATCCAACCGGTTCAAGTACACGTCAGTTTGTTTACGGGGTTGACTGCATTTTTATCAGGCTATCCTATTGACTACAGTCAAAGATTTTAGTATTTTATTACTATTTGAGATGTTATACTAGTATGCTTTAAATTTACATAGTAATTAGTGGTGTGATGAAGATGCAAACTACAAGAAGATAAGAGGTTAGATAATTCATCCAAGGATTGTTAATTTCATATATTTTTCATCAAGAGCGCTTAAATGAGATGATACAAGTTTTTTCTAACTTAATAAAGATTATGGATTCGATTTTTGACTTTGTCATGCAACAACATTAAAACTCTTCGGAGGAGTTTTCCGTCCATTTGAGTCGTGCAAGACTCGAGGATTAGTCTTTGCAGTTGCACATATACTGATTTACGAAAAAAGCCCAAAACAAAACAATTTTTATTTTAACATAACCACTAATTTATTACCTTATCTTTATACATTAAAAAGTTTGATTTCAACTTTGGTCAGCACTTTGCATATCGTTAATCATCATAGTTTATAAAAAACAAAGGCATCATTATCAAGTTAATTGAATAATTAATGCTACTACAAATGCAAGAGAGTTGAGAGAACATACCAAGAAATGTAGATGGAAATGCTGAACCAAGCTTAACAAAACAATGTGAATGGAATTAGTCCTGCAACCAAGCCAAGTTTTAAGAACCCTCAAAAACTGAGAGAATAAGAATTGAATTCCCAAACAAAGGAATCTAATTCAATTAAAAAAAGTAAAATCCTTGTTATTTGCAAACACCAAAAAATATGCCTTAAAAATCACAAGTGACCCAAATCAAAATTCTTTGGTCAGAAAAAAACCAGAGTAGAATATGATGCTTAAATAGTTACTAGACACTAGAAAGCATATATGAATTCGGAAAATTCACCTTCAAGCATTACAACAAACACTTGATGTGCATCGTTTGAAAGAGTACTAGAGCATAAAATCAGCAAAGGAAAAATATGGGTTACCATGTCTAAGTGCATGACTATATATATAAAAATTAATTTGGGTTTGTTTAATTATTACTCCCTCTAGTCCTATATACTACTCCCTCTGATCCTAAACATTTCACTTTTTAGATTCATTGTAGAATTAATGCATTTAGACTGTATTATTGTCTAGATACATAAAATTTACAATGTATCTAAAAAGTCAACTTTTTCTTATATATAGGATCGGAGGGAGTACTATAAAAAAAATGTTGACTTTTTAGATACTACTCCCTCATGTCCTTAATACGTATAAAACAAATTTTACTTTTTAGATTCATTGAGAATCCAATGTATCTAGTCCATATCATTGACTAGATACATTAGATTTGAAATGAATCTAAAAAGCAAAGTGTCTCCTATATTAAGAACCAGAGAGAGTATAAAATTGATGTATTTACACTATAATATTGTCTAAATACTTTAATTTTACTATGAATCTAAATTGCAAACATTTTCTTATATATGGTAAGCCATTACCGAATCCAACACGATTCCCATGTAGAGTAACGTGACATGTTTTTGGATATGTTTTCCAAAAGTGTTGTAATTGCATATGACAAAGCTATTACTAATAGGTTAGATTAGATTCATTCCCACACTACTCTACTTTGTCCCAAGACAAATTAGTGTAACAGAGGTAACTACTAGGGCAGTTTAGGTTTTTGTTTTCCAAGAAAGATGGTTTTTTCCAACTTGTGTCATCTTCTCTACCAAATGCGCCTAGTCAAAGCACACATAAGCTAATAATCCGGAAATGGATTCCCCACTTTTGGTTGTGCGAACTTTTTGAGATCGTTTTATTGTGTGAAATTGATCGTGTGAGGTGCGACTTTGACCGTTTGAATTTAAAATAACAGTTGAGATTATTGTATGACATTGCATCGTGGACAATAAGTACAATTTTTGCTACGAATTAATTCTTCAAATCGGATAAAACTACACTGAAAATTAGAAACTCATGATCTTTAGTTAAGATCGTATACTTGATCCATCTCTCATTCAAACACTATTAGCTAATTGATTTAAATTTTGAAGTGGAAGAGTTAAATAATAGAGAGATAAGGTCAATTTCTTAGCGTAAACCCTCACAATATTCGCCTTTATTAAAAGATGTCTCGTTAAATTGTGAAATATGTAAAGTCACTAGATTTGGTCTAATGGTGAGGAGTTTATGTAGTATGTTGTAAGTCCTGAGTTCGATCCACAACTCATTATAAACACAAAAAAAATAAAATAATGAGAGATAAGAGTGTTAAATTAAATGGTAAAAGTGTATATAACAAATACAAAAACAAATTTGTGATATGATAACTAGTTTTTTTTTTTCTTTTTCTCCTTCAAAAATATTTTGACACACAATAACTAGTTTTTATTTATATAAAAAAAATTAGATTCCCTATCGTCAAAGCTTTTGCTGCATTTGATAAATTTATTGTCGTTATATTGAGATTGAACAGTTTTGATTTTAATATAGGTTTTAACATTTTTAAAATGAAAAATTTTAAATTTTAAATTTCAATCTGTCTCTGATGTGGATCATGGGGTTTGTTTTAGAAGAGAATAGTTTTGCCAATTCTAAAAACAAAAGAATATTTTGTCAATTCAAGTGATTGAATTCGTAAGCTTAAAACAAAGTTAGTACTTTATTAAGCAATGGAGTGTGAAATACTACTCGTGAGTCGACTTTTAGTTAATGGTGAACCCTGCCTGACATCATAGAAAAAGGTTCAAGATTACTAAACCCCAAAGTTGGACCACTCCAATTTAATGTTCCAAAGATAGTGTTTGTTGAACTTGTCGTCATATCCTAATCCATTTCTTCTTTAATTTCGTCACCCAGGCCCACCTTCATAAATTATTTCTCTTCATTTTAAAGAAGAAAAAACTCATAGTAAATTCTAGGATTACATTCAAAATAAAAGCCTCACAATGCTTGAACATCAAGGTCAAAGATATGTTCATAAATCATTAACATGCGCCCTAAGCTTTTTCCTTATAAATAGAGCACATATTTCACAAATCAACGAGACATCTTTTAATAAAAGAGAATATTGTGAGGGTTTATACTCAAAATGGACGATATATACCTCAAAAAAGTGGTGTGACAAGGGGAAACAAACTCTAAACTCACACACAACAAATGCTTAAGTGCTGGTTTGTTTGATTTGTTCCTTTTGTATTAGTACATTTTGTGCTTCTTTCTCACTAATAAAGTTTAGCCATTTAAACCGGAAAATTAATGTATTAATAATATGGATGAAAGTACAAGGACTTTTATAGGGACTAAACACAATTTGAGATATCTATAGAAATCAAAAACTTATTTAACCCTAAAATATAAGGAAAGATTAAACACAAACAACACAAAATGACAACATTATTTTCTTTTTCACTAGAAATCAAACAAATGAAAACATATAATTAAACAACTAAAATAAGAGCTAGGTAACTCCAACTTTAACTACTCCTTAGCTTTCTTACCTCAACCTGTTTATCTGAAATCAAATATGTGATGTGTTCCTATTGGCTACTACCCCAATTAGTGGTTAATAAATAAGTACCGGGGATTCATAACTAATCGGTTGATCATCATAATAATTAGTTAACAAATACATGAATGAAATAATAATAGTGTAACACATGCACAAAATTATTGTAAACCCTTACATTGTCATCAATAAGTTTAGACAAATCCTTATTTCATTTTCTGTTGTTCTATTATTATGTGACTGAGTTCCAAGTTCACATCCCGAATTATTCTGCCCGTTCCTGGTTTAAAAAATGACCGCTTTTAAATTTGGTTTGATTAAAATAACTGGTTATATATCCATAACCAAATTTATAACCAGTTTTATAACCGGTTTATAATAAAGGAAAATGTTAACCTGTGCCCTTAAGGCACATTTTAATGAGATAAATGTGGAAATATGCTCTTGAAAATCTTGTAATCAACTCTTTTAACATTTAATATTTTGTATCATTAAATACTAAATTTCTATATTTAGGTATCTTATCATGTGCCCTTAGGGCACATGTTAACATGACCCTATAATAAAATATGGTTATGGTTATGAATTCAAATTCAATTAAATGGTTTCGGTTTGGATATGATTTGGTTTGTCAAATTATCCGACCATGCACACCCCTACCGTTCCACATAACCCTTCAAACTGTTTGCAATAACATTGTTGTGCAATTCATTCAGTACTCCTCTTCTGAATAAATTATCCTTCGAATCAAAGGAATCCTATATATTTTCAAATAATCCCCATGCTAGAACTGCTACTTTCAACGGCACATATTTATCCCAAGCCGCTGTGAATTTCATTTCTTCATCTATTGATGGTTTCTCCGTAATTGTCTTGTCTCATCTCATGTGCTTCTTTAACGGAGTATTCTCCATCTCCACAATAATTCTACGTACCATTTGCCTCCCAATTTTTACTAGCTAAGGCCTTAAACCACAAACTGTTTTGTCAGATAGTAATTTCCATTTCCACTTACCTAATAAATGCTCTTAAGTTTTTAATACGCAGTCCGCCTCCTACTCTGATATAAGAGGATTTCTTTAGTATTTTATTATTTTAGCTAGATTTATTACTTTTGTTTAGCTAGATTTGTTATTTTTAAAAGACATCAAGAGACCAGCTCAAGATATAGGATGCCACCCTCCAAAATATCTCTCTCATAAATAAGTTTTAGAAGACTCGCTCAAGATTTAGGAAAGGGTCTTATAAAATACTATAGGAAAATTAGAATGCTTTAATTAAAATTATTTATTACACTGTTATATTTTTATTTAATAAATAGTTAAATACATTAACATTTGCACACAATCAATGGATATCTGCAATTTAATATTTTTTTTTACTAAATTCAGTTTTCATCAAGATCAATGGACACAATCCAACATTTTGCAAAGAGAAAGAGTCATCTTTGACTTTGACAATGTAAATATAATGTATAATACAGCATCATGCAATAATGTTTGTTTGTTTGTTAAGGTCAACAATATAATCACAAAGAAAAGTCAAAAAGAGAAGGACAAAGCAAATAGCCAACGCGCTTTTCCTCCTTTTTTTACTTATTCCTTTAATAGATCATATAAAAACAACTCAACCTCAACATTCTAGCATCTCACAATACATATACTATACAATTCTTGAACTTGCTCACCAAAGAAAATAAAATACAATTCTGGAATTTTCTGTTTGGCTTGTCATCAATTTGTTGCTTTGAAATTGGAAGATATGTGTCCTCTTAGGTTCATCTTGATCTTCTTCTCGGCCGTCTTGGCCGCTTATTTTGCGTGGACCACCATGAGCTCCACCACTCCGGAGATTGACTTCACTGATCACGAGCGCAAGGATAAATCCTCCTCCAACAAGGAACATTTCAGTTTCATAAAGGTAATCACAGTTCAACAATTTCTTTATACTCTCTTTTTCTTGTTACTTCTTTATTTGTGCTAACTAGAAATGTTACTTTGGTTTCAGATGGTTAAGAATGGATTTTGGGTATTCGTTGACATGGCCAGTGGAAGGTATCTTTGGAAACATTTGAGGTCCTCAAATGATCATGTACAACTGCAGAGCTCTTAAAAATTCATATTTTGCAGTAACTTGTAATTCTTTTATTTCTTTTCTTCACCAATGGATGTCATGTGACAGAAACTTTGTAAATATCAGAGTTTCATTTTCCTTTTTCTTTTCTGGTATTAATTGGTGGTTTAATAAGTACTAAACATCTTGTAGAATTCTAATAATTTTGAAAAGAAAAAAAAATCAGTCTTTTATGTCTCATTTTGAAGATCCATCCCCTTCAATGCCTACAAGATGCATAGACTGAGAAATGAGATGATTGAAATTTGCATATTCCATCTTATAACCATATCACACTTTATTATTTATCATCAGCAAATGGCTTGCATTTATTTACAGAAATGTGTTATAATGTACAAACATATTTACAATTAAAAAAAAGAAAAGAAAATTGACATAATACAAATCAGAAAAAAGAAATACTAGCAAAGACATGACCTTTATATTTGGTCAGATTGCAGCTTAATGGACATGTAGATAAGTGTTAACAGAGCACCCTGGGGAAGTGGTGCGTAACTTGAAAGGGAAGAGCCAACCCACATAGCTACCATAAACAATGCAACCACACTACTACTGGTTTTCCCAAAAACCCAACTTGCAAATGATAAGAACAATGTTAATATTACGCCACCCCTCCCGCCCAAAATCCATGCAATTACATAACCAACTTTGTAGCCGGCATCTAATTTCCTATCAAACAATGCTGTCAGACTGCTAAATGTAAGGGAGAGTTGGGATCCTAATGTTTGGAATAATAATAATGACAAGAATGCTGATCTAATGACTTCGATAAATGAACCTCTTTCTTCATTTAAATTTTCTTCCTCTTCCTTCTCATCTGTTTCACTGCTGTAGTAATCCTCGTTGATATTGTAATACTCCCGGTATCTTTCACTACGCATTTTCTTCCTCATGTAAGCCCATCGATAGCTTCTTACATCATCTTCAAATTCAGTGCTGTAACTCCATTTTTCTTGGTATGGCTTGTGACTGGATTGAAGTTCTCGATCATACTGAATTCTCGTTGTTTCATCGGATAGTACCTGTTTAAGGATATAGAAATACATATCATACAGAATAATATTAGTAAGTTTATTTTCAAAAGCACTCATTAAAAATCAATGATAGGTAAATTATTTTTCTCTTTCAGCCTCTAACGGTGAAATTTCAATATAACAATAAGGTCACCACAAAAGAATGTAAATATTTTCTCTCTTAAATAACATTAAGGTCACCACAAAAGATGAAATCTAATCCCTGTTACAAGACAATTATTTCTATAAAGAAAGAAAAGTTGAGGAATGATTGCTTACTTCATAAGCATGACGGATACTCTTGAACAATTCAGAAGCATGTGAATCCTTGCTAACATCAGGATGATACTGCAACCACAGCAAAATGATAGTCATGAACTTTTTGTTCAGGGATAAATTAGAGACTTCCTATTAAAAGCAAACATCTAAATTCAAAGATACTTTCTTCCTGAAAGATATATTCTATGAGCAAAAATGGAGAATTCAAAAATTAAACATGAAAATCCAAAATGTGTATGTTGCAAGAGGTTGGATATGATGTAGCACAAATGAAGTAGAATTATGGGTGAGCTAATAAATTTAAAAAACCAAATTGAACCGAAAAGAAGCCAAATTACATGAACAGCTATCAGTCTTTTGCCACTTATAGATCAGTATGGGGTTAAAGTCAATTCTAAAGTGGATCAGTTTAAGCCTTCAACCAAGTTGATCTAAAAATGAAAAGGAACAACAACCGTAGTTATGCCTAAGCTTAGCCAATAAGCGATGAGCAACTAGTCCTCTCAATGGCAAAGGGTAGAAGCAGCCATTAACAGCAACAAGGAGTCAAGGAGCTTTTTGGCATCTGGGAAGAAGAATTGCCCATAAAAAAGAACAATTCCATTAATAGCATCAATGAAAAATGTGTTCCTGCTTAGTGGGAAAAGGCTTGGTTGTTGTTATTGTTGTTTAGATTCTCTAAGAATCAAACAAGATGCTTCACCATCTGGCACAGTCATGGAGAGTGAAGCTCAGGCACATCAACTTCATTGTCCATATTCCAAGCTCCATCATCAGATCAGACATTGTTTGGGTGGCCAGTGAGCAACACTGAAAATCATTAATGACGCAACCATTTTGTCCTTGGTTTGCATTCAGTGTTGCCATAAGATGAAAATGGATAATGAGTCGATCAGCTGAATAATAAAGTATAGGTTTTGATGCTGGTTAAGTTAACCAAACTAAGTTTGTTAAAATTGCAAGTTAATGATTCCACAAATTTAGGTATCAATTTTGAGTTGACTCAACTGTAAATTCAAATTTTAGCAAACTCGGAAATCCAACCGAGTTTACTTGACTAGACTCGTAGTGAACTCAGTAAACTCAGATAATTTTTTAACAGAGATTTTGATTTACTTATTATTTTCATCTAAATCTTTACATTCAGTTCATTATCTTCTTTGTTAGGTTTGATTTTGTTCATGTAGTTTTTTGCATTATAGTTGAGTTGAAATTTTAAATTATCGATGTATTTATTGTATTATATAAGTATATATCTCATTTTTTTTTGGGTAGAGATATCTCATATATTTGTAATATGATATAAAGTAAACTCGTACGAAACTATGAGTAAATTTCACATGGTGTGGTTGTTGATAAAAATATCACTATTGGGGATATGTATAGATCAGGGTGGGATGTGGAGGGTGGTGGGCAGAGAATGGAGATGTAGGAGAAGGTTATTCGCTTGGGAAGAAGAATCTCTGTTGGAATGTATAGGGATGTTGGTTAATGTGTTTTTGCAGGTTAATACAGATGACAGATGGAATTGGAGGCTTGATCAAACAGGACATTATTCTTTCAAAGGAGAGTATAAGTACTTTGTACATGATTCTTTATCTTCAGAGCCCGGGTTTCAGGATGCCAAAGATATCATGCGGAACAAATTAGCGCCTCTAAAAGTCTTGGACTCTTGGTCTTTGCATGGAAATTGTTGAAAAACTGATTACCAACTAGCCTTTTTAGGCACGGTGGAGTCAATTCCAATTCTCTAGATTGTGTTATAGGTTGCACTATTGAGGAAAACTTAACCATCTCTGTTTTGAATGTCCCATGTTCGGTAGGATTTGGACTCTAATGTTGGATTTTTAGTGTTTTACCTAATAATACCCATATTCATGCTACACAATTTTGTGGTTTATTTTCTAATGTAAAGCAAATCTAAGGAATTCCTTCAATTGATTTGGTTGGCGTGCAATTGATTTATATGGAAAGAAATGAACAACTGCTTATTTCGAAAAAAAACGAAGTATCATTGGGGAAGATTGATTAGGCACATCTTGCATTTTATAAAGTCTGGTTTTGCAAGAGTTTGGGGTGAAATCAAAGGATCCTCAGCTAGGACTACAGACTAATTCCTAGAGCTACCGAGATTCATTTAAGAGGTTAAAATATCTCAATATATGTTCTTCTATACATACCGATCTTAAACCGAATCTCTGACCACATACTTAAGTGACCCGGTTATCTACCAATCGTGCCATCCTACCGTGTGTTAGTAACAACTAACAATGGTAATGAGTTCAAATTCAACGCTCAATTAGCAAAACAAATTATAAAAAGACACGTAAAATTCAACTTAATTTTTCACATCCAAACTGCGCAGCTTAAAAACAAGTAACAACAAGTTGAAAAGTTCACACCATACTGCAACGAAACAAAATATCCCAACGAGCAAGAAAATGTTGAAAACAGTTCCAAAGCAAATTATAACGCCTTCATTCATAGCAACAAACCTAAAATTACAATCACGTAATCGAAGTTTCGAAAATGAGAAATCTATCAGGAAGATAATTGGAATACCTTGCGAGCGAGGAGGCGATAAGCACGTTTGATTTCAACAGCGTCGGCAGAACGAGCGACGCCGAGTAAGGTGTAGTGGTCGCCACCGCCGTTGATTGCTGAAGTTGAAGAGGATGAAGCTGCTGAGACGAGTAGATATCTACGGCGGCGAGGCGCGGCGGAGAGGTAGTTAGAGTTAGAATCAACGGCGGCAGTAGCATGAGCAGCGATTGAGATGGGTCCCACCAGAAGATGCGATTGCATTGTCATTAAGTTGATTGGGTACTTCAAAAATGATAATGGCGCTGTGAGGCTGAGATTGGTTTTTGTGAGTGAGAGATATCACTCTTACAAAGGAGAAGTGATGTTTATTTTACACATAAAAATAAGAGTTAAATATGTTATTCAATTTTATTTATTTTAATTATGGTCATCTAAATTTTTAGGTTTTAATTTTAATATCTCATTTTTTATAGTAAAAGTTTATGTAACATATTTGAAATGTTTTCTTTTGATGACATATTATTTTAGAATCACATGAATTGGTTTGGTGGTGAAAGTTTGAGTCTTTGGATTTTTTTTCTTTAAAGTTTTAGGTTCAAATTTTTCCGGTGTCACTTTTTATGTTGGGTCAGTCCATAGAGAGTAAAAAAATCCATGACTTTAAATTTAAATGGACACCCTCGCAAGCGAGCGGTGAGATTTCTGTTTCTCGCATTAGTCGATATATGTGGGCCGGATACGTAGTCTTCAAAAAATTATTATTAAGACTTTGATATATTATTAGTTTAATTGTGTATTTAATCTTTAGTTTAACAATTTTATCTTAATTTGGTGTTGTAAATAAGTTAACAAAAAATAAAGATTAAATAGTTAAATTATTAAACTAATGTTATTTTAAGATCTAAATAATGATATGATTTTAAAAAAATTATTTGAAACATGATACATGAAGTTTTGTAAAAATACAAGAGACTAAAATTGACAACCGAAAAATTGAAAATCTAAAGTTAGAAAGAAATTTTAAAAGAACTAAAAATAAAAAGTTAATATATTTAAAGGAACCCAAAATATATTCAACGTTGATGTCAAATATGGCGTAAAGTCTTATTAAATTGAAAAAATAATTTTGGTGTTTGTTTGTCTAATATTCTTTGGATTGATTTTGGACATGTTTGAATTAGCTCATTTGAGTTTATATAATAATAATATAAATTTGACAAGCATTGGAGCTATAAACCGCAAATAAGTTGTTATTCCAAACAAGTTTCCAGTGGTTTTATTATATACATAAGTATTGTTAGATTTGTTTTGGATTGAATCTTTATTTGCTATTTCTTTTTTGGCATGTAAGAGGGTCATGAGATCCAAAGAGAGGAAACTATTTGATGAGAGAAAACTACTTTTTTTTTTTTCCTGGGAAAATGAGAGAAAACTACTTTTTTGGCATATAATATGTCATTAAATTAATGATATTCAATAAAACTCATAAACGTTTATTTTTTATGAATTTCAATAACATATCAAATGATTTTCAATTTTTTTAAAACAATTATGGATGATCTATATGATATAAACTCTCGATCGAACGATAAATTTTATAAAATTCGAATCCATTATAATGTTATTTATGACTTGTGCACCATTTGAACTACTCTTTCATGTTAGATGGCCGAATAATGTGTCCTTATATAATAAGAGTCATTAATATTTGGAAGTTTAAGCGATTTCTTTCATTGCTTATGTTCTTTAACTCTTAGGTGATTTGTGCACCCTAATTTTTCAAATTCAAATAATTTTTGCAGAATATTTTTTTTTTGACAATAATTTTTTGCACAATATATAGTTATTAGCTTTCCTCTTCTTATTTTCTTATTGGATGTATCTCTCATCCTCTATTCTAACGTGGTTTCGTTGTTTACTTGACTCCCAAGTGTCTGCATACTGCCTCCTTTATGTTACCATCATCATTGTAGTATTACATGTCCTCTATTTTTCTTAATTTCTCTGGCTGGTGGCGAAGCTAGACATTTTTTTACAAGGGGGTGAGATCTAAAGAAACATACTTCCGTTTGATTCTATGGAAAGAAAGTTGAAAAGAAAATTACAGATATCAATGAATGAACATTGACTATAAAATAATCTAATTAAGTTCATTAATTGATTTCTGTAATTTTCTTTCCTCCCACTTTTTTTCTTCATAGAACCAAATAGTCCGTTTAACAATTTTTATTGTTAACAAAACTCTCTTTGTAATTGCTTAAGATATTGAAAGTATTAAGATAAAATATATCTATTAAAGAAGTGAATATCTTTTAACTTTTCTATTTTTACTAGTTTTTGACAAATAAACTCATTTGTGTAGCTAAATAATATTATTGAGATAGCTACATATTCAAATAAAAAAATATTGTTTGCCTCCATGGACAGGTGCAGCTTCATCTCTGTCTCTCTGACTGAATTGAAAAGCACAATTTGAACGGATGGTTCAAATGAGAATGTTCTTCAGGTGAGATAGAATCGTCAGATCTGTATTTGGTTAGTGATGATGTGATTTTCAAGTACTAATGGAGAAAATGGTACCCGCAACAATGTTAACACTTCGATGTTCAAGGTGAAAGATAAAAATTATGAAAAAGTTTAATTAGGGACAAAATAACCAAATTTTAAAATAAGAGAACTAAAATTTCATTTTTAAAAAAATTGAGAGACCAAATATATATTTAAGTCTTTTATTAATACACCACCCCATTACACTAATTTTTTTTGAGTTATAGAATGGTACATATGTTTCTTTTGATTTGTAAACTGCTTTCACATACTACACACAACACCAAACACACTACATAAAATATAAGAAAATTTAATTATATATAAAAATATATGTTTGACTGATAATAAATTATTACTAGTTCTTAAGGTAACATTATCATTGTCTTTTTGACCAAAACCGGTAAAATTATTATCTAGAAATTAATTTTAGAATAGTTCAAAATGACACGATTATATTTAAATTACTTTTTTATTTTATTCTTTGACCAAAGTCATTATTTTTATTATGTATCACATGTATATATGTAACTCCTTTTCTTATTGCAAATTTCATATCTTTTTATAGTGAGGAGAGCACCAAAGGGGAGAAAATTCTAAAGCCGTTGATGCTGCATTTTCCAACATGGAGACGTTGGATTGTAAATTTTGTCAGAAGTGTTCGAGTATTTTTGCTGTCGAGGTTTTTTCTTATTCATTATCTATTTTTAATTTTATTTTGTGTAGTATGAGTATTTCTTATATAAATAAAAAAAATAGTTATAGTATATACCATTGTCAAATCGAATTCAAACTGTTGGATTGAAAGTTTATATCGTATAGATCATCCATAAATTTTTTAAAATTTTTTGAAAATCATTTGATATGTTATTAAGATCTATCAAGATTTACGTTATTTAATAAACTGTTAATCTTGATGTGTCTCAATAACATATCAAATTATTTTCAATTTTTCTAAATTTTTCTATGGATGATCTATATGATATAAACTTTCAATCCAACGATGAATTTTGTAAAATTCATATTCGTTATAATGTTATTCATGACTTGTCCATCATGGGTCACTTGATGAAGTGGTTCATATTAAAATTTCCCTACAAATATGGCATCATCTGAATTGAATGAAATGCAATGAGTTTTGCAATGAATTCATCATCTATGAACATTTTTCGCTTAAAATGATGAAATGTGTGCACCCATGATTTGACTTTAATTATGACATTTGTGAATTTCGTTATTATTAGAATTTGAGAGCTCTATACCCAACCACAAAAACTAGTTTGAGAGTTGAGGTTTGCACTACACTTATAAAGACTATTTATGTCATAAATCTAGCCAATGTGAGATTTCTAACACACCCCCTCACGTCCATGACTGAACAAGCTGGAACGTGGAATCAACAACAACGGGTGCCCCAAATATAGGAGGTCTTCATAACAAATGGATCTAGGATAGACTCTGATACCATATTAGAATTTGAGAGATCTATACTCAACCACAAAAGCTAGCTTGAGAGTTGAAGTTTACACTACACTTATAAAGACTATCTATGTCATATCTCTAGGCAATGTAGGACTTCTATCAGCTATAACTTGTTCTCTATTAAACAACATTTTTGTTTAATAAATAAATAAAGAACAATTTTTTATTGTAATGTAAGAAAAACAATGATATATGTCAATATTTTCTTAGATTTTTTCATACATTTGTTTTGAATATGAAATTCTAATTAAATTGGAGTACACTATTTGTGCATTCACAAACATTTAACTACGTGAACCAAAAAAAACATTTAACTACAAGTTAGTTTATTACACATTTATTGTATAGTGATAAGCCTAAAGATTACATTGATTTGCATCAAATAAAAATGTGAACATACATTCATCAATCAAATGAATTCAAACTTTGAAGTGACTAAGATTCAAACGAATTCATGACAAATTTTATTTTTTTAGGGAATTCATGACAAATTTATAGTATAAGTACACTTACCTTTGATGCTATATTTTATATTTGCAATTTACCATGATTTCCTTATTCACATTGTTTTATTTCCATAATCGACTGATTCCTTAATTTTTTTTTTTTTTTTGAACTAATCCTTAATTTATTATATGCAAAACCTAACATTAGTCTATGTTTTTGAATTATGTCTTCAATTCAGTGTACCAATGGCCACATTATTTGTGCCTCTTGCAAACCAAAATGTATGAAAGTAGCATGTGACAATGAACCATATGGTTGTAAGGAGGTGGTAAAGCATACTCAAAGACATGCACACATTAAGTCATGTGTTTTTTCTCCATGCCTATGTCCTGAAACAGATTGCAACTTTCGCGCCAATACTACGGTGTTAGGAGAGCACTTTAGGACAAATCATCAACTTCGTGTACCACCATTTACATACGATGAAGTTTTCTCCGCCTTCATACACATTAAAGACGATGTCACTATTTTTCAAGCGATGAATGACGGACAACTATTTGTTATTACTTGTAAGACTCACTATATTGTGAAGAAGCTGAATCTTTACCATATTGGACCCAATAAGTCCAAGCCAAGGTATAGTTTTGAAATGTTAGTTTTGTGTCAAGATCGTGTTCTACAACTAAAATCTGAAGCTGTGAATGTCGAGGACCGCGCATATCCGCCATCAGGTGCACTTTATGTTAGATATGATTACTTCAAAGATGGACGACTCTCTATGAAAATTCGAATAAATAAGAATGATGATGCGGAGTCTGGAACCGATCTATAGATCTTCATAAGAGGCATACATTTGGATATGAATCTTATTTTGTTGTCTCTTCTTAATTTGTTCAATAAAGTCATGTTTAAACTTGTCAAACATGTGTTCCTGGATACTCATGTCCTTTTTTCTCTCTTGATGTTTGATTTTTTTTTTTTTATTGAATTAAGTTTGATGTTTTGCTTAAAAAAAAATTGATGTTTGATTAATAAAAGTCAATTATAGAGTTCATCTGAATTATTATCGTGGACATCATTATTTACAGTCTCCTTGCCCAAACCAAATAAAAGGAACAAAATTTATAGAATTATAATTCAGATGAACAAAATTATTATCGTGGACATCATTATTTACTGCTAAAAAAAATGCAATTTAGTGACAGAAATTTGAGAGGGAACTAAATCTCTCACTAATTGTGACGGAATTATAATTTTTATAGAATTCAAAATCAAATTGACAAACATTAGTGACAGAATTGTTATGGAGAAATCCGTCACAAAATTTCCCCAAATTAATAGGTAGTAAAGGAGAAAGCTATCAAAGGACATGCAACCAAATCAAGTCGCTATGTGATTTTCTTTTGTTGTCCTACCATTTTCTCAAACATCATCCGCTACTTAAATAGCGGATAACATTTTTTCTAAAATTCCTCATTTTTATTGACGTGCGAAAAACTCGTAGGACGGCAAAAATAATCTCATATGCTATCACAATTCACAGTCGAGTGACTCCATTGCCACGCCCCACTAATACTCATTGGAGTCATAGCACCATCACCACAACCACCACCGCAACCGACACTTCAATTTTTTTAGTTGTCTTATTATAAACTGTTCTTATCATTAATTCTTCTCTTTATCTCACAAAATTTATTAGTCTCGTAAGAATAGCGCGGTTAATAGCTTTCTTTTTTGAAGAAGCTAAAATGAAATATATTAACAAACAGCCTCATCAGCACAACACAAGGTGTGTCAAGGTAGACTACCAAAGTTTACAAAAAGTCATAGAAAGAAAAAATCAATCATACAAGACCCAAACATAACAAAGGACAAGACCACCATCTATGGTTGTTTGAAACTAAAGTAACACTCGTCGTCTTCAACCACCTATAAGAAAAGAGCTTGATCTTATCCACCATCTGATAAAGAGTACTAGTCGAGCCTCTGAACAATCTCTGGTTGCGTTCTGTCCACACAACCCAAACACTAGCAAGCCAAATGAGCTACAAAAAAGACAGACGAACCACTGAACTATAAAAAACATATTTGTATAGTGAAACACCATAAGCACAAGAAATGAATGTAAATACTAGTAAAATTTATGATATTAGAATTAATTTATTTTTCACTATACTAATTCTTAGAATTGAGAATTGAGTCTAACTCAACCATACAAAATCGACTTTTAAGGTAATGATTACCTCTTACTTATAAACCTTAATTTGTTCAGGCCAACTCACATCTGATGTGAGACTTCTTAACATCACCCCTCCCTCACGCCTAACACTATTGGACTTGGTGAGTGGATAAATTGTAGTTGATCCGATAGCAGCCAGGTGGCCCAACAGATCTTGGAGAGACTCTGATATACATCTTAGAACTGAGAGTTGAAACTAACTCAACCCTGCAAAATCGACTTTTAAAATGATAATTACCTCTTACTTATAAAGTTTTATCCAGACCAACTCACGCTAATATTCTTAGAAGAAATCTTGTATAATGAAACTAATTTTGAAGCAACGGGGGGAGCAATGTAAACTGTGGTAGTAATTATGGTACGTCACCCATATCCAGCTCAAGTCCAACAAAATTAGATTTGGCAGATGCATGAAGTGGTAACTGCCAACAACTCTATCATTTGATACTTGTTATGCCACTCAGAAAAAACCAAAGACACTATTGCCTTGATTGTGATAAGTTCACCAAGACTTGCTTGGACGGATGTATATTCTAACCTGATGATTGAGATGAAGTTCCAATCTCCATTAGAAGAATATTTTAACTACTTTCTGGAACTGGAAAACAAAGCCGAGTAAGTTTATTGGCCTTCCAAAGAGGTTCATCATCTCACAGATCTTGAGTGATTTTGTTAGGGATGTCAAAAATATATAAGTTATGTAGAAAATAGAAAATTTTATTTGTGTAATATGATTTATTACTTTTTTTGTTTTGAAGGAATGATTTATTACTAGTTGGTAATGAACATGTGTATATATAAAATCGTATCGAATAATAGTACCTTGATAGTGAGGGTTTGAGTCTCGTGTATGTTTTTGAACAAAAATACTACAATAAACGGTAAAACGAAAAAAATATAGTTGTAATGACTTAAACTCATTACTCATGACCTTTTGTTCAAAAACACCTCCACATATCCACTACAACAGGAGTGGATTGTCTCCCGTGAGGTGCCCTCCAGTGACATCCTGGCCCTCCAATAAAATAATTATAAAAAATTAAAAAAATAGATAGGAAAATTGAATGGTTTTAATTGAAACTGGAGAAAATTCAGTGAATAATATCCTGGAGACAATCCACTGCCCCACTACAACCTATGAAGTTCATATACGTGACACGATACGATGATACAAATTTTTTTTCAAAATTTCCAATACGATACCATCGGGATACGTTATTTAAAAATTAAATATATAAATGCACAATATATATCATAACTAAAATCGATAATGATAAAAAATTAACATTAAAATTAGTCAAAACGAGCAAACAAGTGACAATTACATATTTACGTTAGAGGAATCACGAATTGTATCAGTCTCATCTCCTCCGTCTCCAATATCAAAGAACATTAATTGCCCGATACTTCTCCGATACGCGTATCAGAGATGTATCCGACACGTATCGGTTATATTTTGTTTTTAAAAATAATATTAATTGTCAATACTTCTCCGATACACGTATGGGAAAGTATCGAACGAGTATCGGTATCGGATACGTGTCGAACACGATACTTTGCCATTTTTGGAGTATTGAGGCTTCATAGACTACAACAAATACAAGGTGGCCCAGCATTCATTCGCTAATCCTGCAATGAAATTGAGACTGCTCGACCTCGGAATCTCTCGATATTATAGAGATAAATTAATAACCATTAAAAAAGACCTCCATTAAAAAAAAAGACTTCTGGATATTGGGCCGAAGTTCTCAGTCCAATAAATTAAAAGTCCATAATAAGATTATAAAAGCACATTCATCACGCGGCTTAGAGTTACGTTTACACAAAGTGTTGGTTTGTTTCACTCTCTGTCTGATCTGATCTTTGTTCTTCAATTCTTCAAGAAAAGAATGAAACGAAACACGCATTGTCGTTTCTTGATCGAAAACGTTGGCTCCTTCAATCATCTGCAACATCAAAGTTTTGATCAAGAAACCGACGGATACACCTTTTACTACGGTAATCTTTTCAATTTTCATTCTTGAATATTCATCAACATTGCATGAGAAACTTTCAATTTTGGGGATTTTCATTCTAAATGTTGGTTTAGGGTTGATACATGTTCCCAATTTTCTCATTCTTGATCATTCAATTTCAAGATTTTTCAATCTTCTGCTTGAAATAAATTGAACTTTCAATTTTCTAAATGAAAATTTAACAGGGAATACAAAACCCTATAAGACTGTGACCGTTGGAATCGATGGATATACTTTGTTTTTTAAATCTGACCGTTGCCATTGTTTTTGATTATTCAATAATATTCAATCTTCTGCTTGAGAAAAAAAAAAGAAAAAAGGTAGAACCTTTACCCATTTTTTCTCATTCTTGATTATCCAAGAATATTCAATCTCCTGCTTGAGAAAAAAAAAGTAGAACCTTGCCCATTTTTTCTCATTCTTGGATACTCAAGAACATTCAATCTTCTGCCAGAGGAAAAAAAATCTGACCGTTGGAATCGATGGATTTACTTTATTTTTAAATGTTCTAAGGGATGGATGTCTCAATGACCCTCGAGTAAAATGCATTTTGAACTATTTGTTCATAATGCAAAAGTTGGATGATGGCCTTCAATGCAATTTTCATACAAAATTGTAATCATATGATTTAAGGGATGATAATGGTATCTATTCTCCTTTTAAGACCCTAATTGTGAAACTGTCGCTGAGATGAAGGGTGGTGTGGTATACATGTGCCCACTATGGCCCAAAAACGTTGGATGATGCCTTAATTCGAAAGCTAGTTGTTGCCTAAAATGCAATTAAGACCCTAATTGTGAAACTGTCGCTGAGATGAAGGGTGGTGTGGTATACATGTGCCCACTATGGCCCAAAAACGTTGGATGATGCCTTAATTCGAATGTTAGTTGTTGCCTAAAATGCAATTAAGACCCTAATTGTGAAACTGTCGCTGAGATGAAGGGTGGTGTGGTATACATGTGCCCACTATGGCCCAAAAACGTTGGATGATGCCTTAATTCGAAAGCTAGTTGTTGCCTAAAATGCAATTTTAATATGAAATTTTATTCATAATTTAAGGCTTGGATGGTATCTGTTGTTGATGACCCTAGTCCCTAAATACTATTTGCAACAACAATATGATGTGATTTTGCAAATGCAAAATGCAGTGCGACTTGTGTTGGATTAGCCTACTGGTAATGGTTTCAAAGGAATAGGAATGGAACTGTAAATGTGTTCAGTACTCAGTGCTAACTTTTTCAATTGGGGATGGACATTGGATTTACCCTATTTGTTATTGTTGGATGGTCTTAACTGTATTTGGGCAGTATCAAATCTCAGTGGAAACACAAAGGGAGGATATTTCCAGAAAGCATTATTTGGTGGAAAATGTATCTGTCATATGTTTTTTACTGCAGATTTATTATGAAAGTCCCAAGCATTATATTTTTCTTGATGAAACCCACCACAGAGCCCTCTTCTAGGTTAAATGGAGGTAAATATGTTCTTATTAGCCCTCTTCTATTATTATGCATTTGAAATTATTTAATTAAATTTTCAAAATATAAAAAGAACAAATAAACATGAATCTGATCATATTTTATTTATTTAACATTTTCAAGTATAAAAGAAGAACAAGTGAGTTAGTCTAGCTTTGGTATATTTTATTCTGAACTCTGAATTTACTCTGATGTATTTATTATTTATTTTTTTTGAAATTTTGAAGGTCCTTGCTGTTCTTCAGTTGGACACGGAGCTTTTGCTGCACATGGTCCTTTCAAGCCTACAAGAAAAGACCATCTTATGAAAAACCAACTTGCACAGCTAATCCTTCAAACCAAATCCACCAAGATTAGCTTGAAGAGGATACCTGTGAGTATACATGAATAATTTTCTTTTTATGAATAATTATAGGATATGAAGTACTCATGCACTGTGACTTTGCTTAAAAAATTTGGTATATAATGTTTCGTTGGATTGGCTTGATGTTAGTGTTACCTCCGAATTTATGTTCTCTCTTTGAAATGATGACTGGAACTGCTAGTAATACAAGAATTAAAAAAGGTTTTTGGCTCAAAACAGTATGGACAATTTGGAATTCAAGAAATGGAATTATTTTTTCTAACCATAGGAAGGATTATGTGAGGTGGTTAAGGATATTAAACTTGTCTTGGAGATGGTGGATTGGTAGTAAAAATGTTGATCAATGGTGGTGGGAGCCTTGTAATTGGGAACAATGATGGGATACCAATTTTCTCATTCTTGATCATTCAATTACAAAGATTTTTCAATCTTCTGCTTGAAATAAATTGAACTTTCGATTTTCTAAATGAAAACTTAACAGGGAATACAAAGCCCTATAAATCTGACCATTGGAATCGATGGATATACTTTGTTTTTTAAATCTGACCGTTGCCATTGTCATTTCTGTTCCATTTCTCATTATTGATTATTCAAGAATATTCAATCTTCTGCTTGAGAAAAAAAAGATAGAACCTTACCCATTTTCGCATTCTTGAATACTCAAAAACATTCAATCTTCTGCTCGAGAAAAAAAAAACCTAACAGTGTGTCCCAAGACCTTGTTTGGCACCAATGTATTTTGAAAGTCATTTTTTTTTTAATTTGTTGCTGGTAATTTTAGGATTTTCATTCTGACACATACATGTTGCGATACTGACTTTTTTTTTGTACAAGTGATAGTATGTTTTTTATTCTTGATAATTCAAGAACATTCAATATTCTGCATGAACAAAAAAAACTTTAATTGAGTAAACATGTTGTGTCCTAAGACCCTGTTTGGCACAAATATTTTGATAGACAATCTTTTGTTTGCTAAGATGTCGATGATGGATTTTGCACATTTTTGGATTTTTCATTCCAACATATTTGTCCCGTATGGTTTATAATCCATATTTATTGGGAAGGATGATGGGATGCCAATTTTCTCATTTTTTATTATTCGAGATTTTTCAATCTTCTGCTTGAATTATAGTGAACTTTCAATTCTATAAATCAAAATTTAACAGGGGATACAAAACTCTAATCACTTCGAGATGGAATCTTTTTTCATTAATTGATAAAGGGGTGGAGTATATGACCCTAGTAACCCCAAATCTGGATGATGGCCTTCAATGCAATTTTCATACGAAATTGTAATCATATGATTTAAGGGATGGTAATGGTATCTATTCTCCTTTTATGACCCTAATTGTGAAACTGTCGCTGAGATGAAATATTTTTTCATTATCTATGAAGGGTGGTGTGGTATGCATGATCCCACTATGGCCCAAAAACTTTGGATGATGCCTTAATGTGAAAGCTAGTTGTTGCCTAAAATGTAATTTTAATATGAAATTTTATTCATAATTAAAGGCTTGGATAGTATCTATTGTGCTTTGATGACCCTAGTCCCTAAATGCAATTTGCAACAACAATATGCAGTGATCTTGCAAATGCAAAATGCAATGCGAATTGTGTTGGATTAGCCTACTGGGGTAACGATTTGAAAGGAATTCTCTAAGGAAGAAATGAATCAACTGAAGCGAAATAACAAAGAAATGAACTCTTTGGGGTCTGAACTATTTCTTATAGAATCTATCTGGTATATATGGCTTTATGCTGACCACCTATATAAGGATGCTTGCATAATTGCATTATGTGATCAATGAAGGAAACCATAACGAGGTTGTATCGATCCATATTTTTACTGTAGAGCTTTTATGAAAATCTGATAAAATTTGGCGGGTGTTGGTATAAGAGTCAAATAGCACTAGATTTGTGTTGATAATTATAAATGCAAGTCTTTGATTTAGTAATTGAATATATGTGATCTCTTATAGGCAGGGTAAAAAATTGTTGATGAATTGAATCACTTGAGCTTATAGTCCGTACACCCTCTTGATTTTGCAGCGGACAAACTTGCTGCGATGACCGATGACAGTTCTTTCGGAATGTAGCAGGTGTTTCTTGCATAAGTACTGTGACTTTTGTGGCCAGGTTTGACACGTTCTAAATGTGGCATTTTATATATTATTAAATACCGGTGCAATTCAGTCTCTTATGAGCTTTGGCTTATGGTTATATGGTGGATATATAAGGTGTTTTTTTGGGATCTTGCTTTATTTGCCTGATGTTACTTTGCTAAATTTTGGCACATCATATGACAGTTCTTGGAATTGTTTTGTAATTATTGCAGAATTATCGGGAAAATTCAAATTCTTTTATTAGCTTGCGCTTTGGTTATATCACATAGGTGCCTTTTATTTTGGTTTGATTCCATGTCTCATTTACATAAGTGATGTATGCTAATTCTTTTAAATCATTATGTCAACATTTTCTAAATAGCTTGAACCGGAGAATACTATGTTTTAAAGCTCATGAGATGCCTTCATTTTAAAAAGTAGTTCTCATTATAAATAGCGGCACCAATATTTTGAAAGATAGTTTTTTTCCTTTGCTATGAAGATGGAGTTCCGTATGATTTATATCAAAATAACTTTTATTTTAATCTATGACAAATAGACTCGAGTGTCTTGATGACCCAAAGTTTTTGGATGACGCCTGATGTGAAATCTAGTTGTTTTGTTGCCTTAAAAACTTAAAAGGAATGAATGGTTCCTAAATTGTGCTTTGATAACCTTAGTCCCTAAATGTAATTTTGCAACTAAAAGATGAAGTAATTTTGCAGATGCAAAGTGGAGTGTGCTTGTGTTGGATTAGCTTACTTATTATGTTTCTGGTAGGTACTTTATATGTCCTTTGTAGGTCAAATTGGTATTCGAGAAGATCCTGATAGGTACTATTAGCAAAATTATAAAAGTAGAATGAGATGAGACCTAGTGAAGAAAGGCTCTAACCTCCTATCTTGAAACAACTTAGCTCGTTTCCTTTCCCTTGATCGGCACAATGAGGCTTATGCGTGACTTGATACTCTATTTGAAAGGACGAAGTTCAAGTATCATGGTCAACAGGGGAATTCATGAGTAGAAGGTTTGTCTGAATGGTGAACATGATTGAGATTACATGCTTTGGTTTTGTGTATCAAAGATTTGTTGGTTGCTGTGACGAGACTAGTTTATAATATGCTTTGAATGCTACTTGTTTGTAAATTGACTAATTTACATGATAATTAGACGTATGGCATGTGGTACTTATTGGCATCAGTGGCATGTAAGGTTGATTTTGGAAGGGGGTTGTAAGGATTAGCACCTCATACTTTAATTGCTTTATGCTCTGATAAGACTAAATATGAATCATTTCAAGAATGAAAAGTGTTGTAGATCATCATAGAAGTATTTGGATGGTTAGTTAACAAAACCTTTTGATTTTTATTCCTTAATAGTATACAAAAAATTTCTGCATAATTATGTAGAAATCATATTTACATGCTTTGATTTTGAGTCCTTAAGATATATTATAAGCCCACTCATCTTCTCTCTTTCTATGTTACGTAGCTTAGAGCTTACGCAATACTTGTTTCATTGTTCCGTCAGGTTCTTTTTCTTTGAGAAAACAATGAAACATGCATTGTCGTTTCTTGATCGAACTTTTATGAATCGACGTTGGATCCTTCAATCATCTGCAACATTTAAGTTTTGATCAAGAAAATGAAAGATATACCTTTTTCGTTTGCTACGGTAATTTTTTAATTTTCATTCCACACATTTTCTCATTCTTGAATATTCAAGAAAATTCAATCTTCTGCTTGAGAAAAATAAAACTTAATTGAGGAAACATGTGCTGGTAATTTTGGGATTTTCATTCTAAATATTGGTGTCCGGTTGATACATTTCGTGATACTGATTTTTTTATTCTTTATAATTCAAGAACATTCAATCTTCTGCATATTAAAAAAAAACCTAAATTGAATAAACATATTGTCTCTCAAAACCCTATTTTGTGCACAAATATTTTGAAAGACAATATTTTGTTTGTTACGATGTTTGCACATTTTTGGAATTTTCATTCTAACATATTTGTCCCGTATTGTTTATAATCTATATTTATTAGGAACGTTGATGGGATGCCAATTCTCTCATTCTTGATCATTCAAGTTCAAGATTTTTCAATCTTCTGTTTGAAATAAATTGAACTTTCAATTTTCTAAATCAAAGTTTAACAGGGAATACAAAACCCTAATCACTGCGAGATGGAATCTTTTTTCATTAATTGAAAAAGCGGTGGAGTATATGGCCCTAGTAACCCCCCAAATCTGACCGTCAGAATCCATGGATATACTTTGTTTTTTAAATTTTCTAAGGGATGAATGTCTCAATGACCGTCGAGTAAAATGTATTTTGAACTATTTATTCATAATGCAAAAGTTGGATGATGTACTTCAATGCAATTTTCATACGAAATTGTAATCATATGATTTAAGGGATGGTATCTATTGTCCTTTTATGACCCTAATTGTGAAACTGTCGCTGAGCTGAAATATTTTTTTCATTATATAAGAAGGGTGGTATGGTATACATGATCTCACTATTTTGACAATAAGATGGATATACTTCTTGTTCCATGATTTTTGTAAGGGATTGTCTTGATGACCAAAAAACGTTGGATGATGTCTTAATGTGAAAGCTAGTTGTTGCCTAAAATGCAATTTTAATATGAAATTTTATTCATAATTTAAGGCTCGGATGATATCTATTATGCTTTTATGACCCTAATCCCTAAATGCAATTTGCAACAATATGAAGTAATTTTGCAAATGAAAAATGTTGTGCGACTTGTGTTGGATTAGCCTACTGATAAGGGTTTCAAAGGAATTCTCTATGGAAGAAACAAATCAACTGAAGCGAAGTACAAAGGAACGAACTCTTTGGTGAACTATTTCTTATAGAATCTATCTAGTATATATGGCATTATGCAGACCACCTATATCGTATAAGGATGCTTGCATAGTTGCATTGTGTGATCAATGGAGGAAACCATAACAAGGTTATATTGGTCCATATTTTTACTGTAGACCTTTTATGAAAATCTAATAAAATTTGGAGGGTGTTGGTATAAGAATCAGATAGCAATAGATTTGTGTTGATAATTATAAATTCAAGTCTTTGATTTAGTAATTGAATACATGTGATCTCTTATAAGTAGGGTACAAAAATTGCAGTTGATGAATTGAATCACTTGATCTTGTAGTCGGTACACCCTCTCAGTTTTGCAGCAAACAAACTTGCTGCGGTGACCGATGAGAGTTCTTTCGGAATATGGCATGTGCTTCTTGCTTAAGTACTGTGACTTTTGTGGCCATGCTTGACACTCCTTGTTCTAAGTGTGACATTTTATATATTACTAAATACTGGTGCAGTTCAGTCTCTTATGAGTGTTGGTTTATGGTAGATATATCAGGTGTTTTTTTGAAATATACTTTTATTGGCCTGATGTTACTTTGATAAATTTTGGCACATCATATGAAAGTTGTTGGAATTGCTTTGTAGTTATTGCATATTTACCGGGAAAATTCAGATTCTTTTAGTAGCTTGGGTTTTGGATATATCACATATGTGCCTTTTTTTGTCTGATTCCATGTCTCAAATTTACGAAAGAGGAGTATGCTAAATGCTAATTCTTTTAAATCACTATGTCAAAATTTTCCGCATAGCTTGAACAAGAGAATGTGAGGGTAGTAGTATGTTTTCAATTTCACTTTTGATTATTGGTGTGGATATGAGGATATATTCAAAGCTCACGAGATCTCTTCATTTTAAAAAGTAGTCCTCAGTCTAAGTAAAAAAAAATTCCGCAAATTGATATGCTATCTTTCTTAATATTCTCTAATAAGTTAATAGCCATATGATCTTACCGCATCAATTATAAACCTAATCTCGGTGTAAGATTTGTTACTTGTAGTTTACTTCAGCTTGATGAGATGGAATTCTCCAAGCTTTTTTCATTGTAGTTGTTTGTCTTGGCTTTAAGAGTTCAAACATGGTTTATTTATTTAGCACAGTTCTGTAATACCAGTTCTGGGTTTCTCATACTAGGAGTACTAGATTTATTTCCTCCGTCCTGACTTGAATTATTTGTTAAGGAAAAAAATGAAGACATTGAGGATTGGCATACAAGTGGTAACACCAGCATACATAGGATTAAAGTTCATAGCAGATTGCCATCCCCTTTCAACTGCCTTTTCTATAACTGTAAGTGCAGTTTTGACAACAAGCATTCTGTATGTTTGTTTTCGGTCTTTGATTTTCCATTTTATTGAATTTATTTATAGTTGAAAACTTGCTTTGTCCCAAGACCCTATTTAAACAAAAGCGATTTAATCATTCTGTGTTTTGAAAATTTGATCTGTCTCAAGATCAAGACCCTATTTAAACATATTTGCATTGATTCATGTTGTGATGCCCATTTTCTCTTTCCTTACTATTCAAAAATATTCAATCTTCTTCTCGAGAAAAAACAACCTTAATTGAGCAAACATGTTATGTCCCAAGACCCTGTTTGGCACCAATATTTTGAAAGGTTTTTTTTTTCCTTTGCTACGATGACGGAGCTGCCTACAATTTATTTATATTATAATAACTTTTATTTTAATCTATAAAAAACAGGCTTAGTGTCTTGTTGACCCAAATATTTTGGATGACGCCTAATGTGAAATCTAGTTGTTGCCTTAAAGACTAAATGGCATGAATGGTATCCATTGTGCTTTGATGACCCTAGTCCCTAAATGCAATTTTACAACTACAATATGAAGTGATTTTGCAAAAGCAAAGTGGAGTGTGCTTGTGCTGGATTAGCTTACTTATTAGGTTTCTGGTAGGTACATTATATGTCCTTGTAGGCCCAATTGGTATTTCGAGATGACATCGAAAGGTACTGTTAGCAAAGTTATATAACTAGATTGAGATGAGACATAGTGAAGAAGGGGAAGATAACTCTTAAGTTTCCTTTCCTTTGCTCTGCATAATGAGGGAGTTGAGTTTGTTATAAGGGCGGAGAATAGAATTATGGGGGATCGTTAAATAATATGAATACTAGCTCTTATTTGATCTGACAGAGTTATAAAGCATGGGAATTAAACTGTAAATAAATGTGAATGCAAAGAGAATCAAAATCCAAAATTTAAATGCAAATGTTTGATACACAAAAATTAAATGCAGTAATGCACATGGATTGGACTCAACTTTATGTCCGCTGTTGCTAGTCACCGTGGTAATCTTCAGCTTACTGCTGCTAACCTTGGCAGGAGAGGAATTCAGCTCTTCCCTTATGGCCAAATGCTAATGCTAGTGTTAAGATAAGTCAAATATTCTGTTAACTAAATTAGGCATTGAAATATCATGTTAGCTGTAAATTAGTCAATTGTACAGGGTAATGTTAATTGGCAGCTGTCATTCTCTTAATAGAAGAGGAATTATAGGGACTCTTGTGTATATATGTTGTATTACTCTATGAATAAAATATAATGAAATTATTCTCTGAAACTTTTCTTTATGCTATCAGAGCCAACACCGCCTTCCTCTCTACAATATAGGAATCGGTGCTTGTTGGTTTCTTTGAATAATTTCTGATGGCTTCTTCCGAGAATAAAAAATCGGAGAAACCCACTTCTTCCGCTGCGATCCATATGCACGAAGCGCTAACCCCGGAACGACTTGACGGCAGCAACTATGACGAGTGGTCGTTGAATGCGCAAAACAAGATCAGAGGCAGAAAACGTTGGGGTTATGTCACCGGAACAAAAGCTGCCCCTAAAGACCAG
This sequence comes from Trifolium pratense, assembly GCF_020283565.1. Taxonomy (NCBI): domain Eukaryota; kingdom Viridiplantae; phylum Streptophyta; class Magnoliopsida; order Fabales; family Fabaceae; genus Trifolium; species Trifolium pratense. The sequence continues at coordinate 11,625,845 of NC_060064.1, read as the reverse complement.
AAATCGGACGATTATGAAGCATGGGAAGACGAAAACTGCTTGGTCAAGTCTTGGCTTCTGGACTCTATGACCAAAGAAACCAGATCGCTCTTCATTCGCTTGGCTACGGCAAAGGAAATTTGGGACACCGTGAAGGAGACGTACTCAGTCAACAAAGATGCATCAAGAGCATATCAATTGTATCGTGAGGTAATCTCTACTCAACAAAATGGTGGATCTATTATTACATACTTTAGTAAATTGCAAAGGTTATGGCAAGAGTATGATGCTATTAATGATTCTGCCATGGAATGCTCTAAAGATGTTGAGAAGTATAACAAGATGGTTAATTCTCAACGGGTTTATGTTTTTTTGGCTGGCCTGGATTCACATTTGGATGGAGTTCGTGGCCGTATCCTTGCTACCACTCCGCTCCCAAATGTTCAATCAGTTTATGCAACTGTTTGTGCTGAAGCAAATCGCCAAGAAGCTATGCTTGGTAGTGAGCGTACGGAGGGGTCTGTTTTTGCTGTGAAGAAGTACCCTAAGAAAGGAATTCGTAAGTGTACCCACTGTAATGGTGATAATCATTTTGTGGAAGGATGTTTTAAACTCCATGGATATCCAGATTGGCATCCAAAAGGAAAAAATAATTCCACTAACAAGGCAGAAAATATGCAGAACCATAATTCTACGGCTGCTGGATTCGTAACCAAGTCAGGTATATCTAACTCTGCTCTTAATCTTTCTGTTGTTACTAGAGGTAGAGATTGGATAATCGATACAGGTGCTACTGATCATATGACTTGTGATCGTCATGTATTTACTAATTTTTCCTCTGATGTTTCTAATTCTAAAACTATCATTATTAATGCCAATGGAGTCTCATCTCCTATTGAAGGTGTTGGTACTGTATTTCTCTCACCCTCCTTATCAATACCCGATGTCTTATTTGTTCCTACTTTGAACTGTAACCTTCTCTCTGTCAACAAATTAACCAAATCACATACTTGTGTTGCTATGTTTTACCCAACTCATTGTCTTTTTCAGAATATACATACCAAGGAGAAGATTGGCAGTGGTAGGCAAAGTGAAGGACTGTATTATCTTGAAAATGTTTCGCAACAAACCCATAATGGAGCATTGGCCCATCTTGCAAGTGATCACATACAAGATAAAAATAAAAAGGAAATTTGGCTTTGGCATAGACGATTAGGACATCCTTCTTTTTGTTATCTAAAGAAATTATTTCCATCGTTATTTCATAAATGCAATATTTCAGATTTTCTTTGTGAAACTTGTGTAATGGCAAAAAGTCATCGTGCTGTTTATCCTTTAAGTAATAAAAAAACTGATTTTCCTTTTTCGTTAGTACACACAGATGTTTGGGGCCCTGCCCCACAATCTACGCATAATGGAAAAAAATGGTTTATCAGTTTTGTTGATGATTGTACTCGGGTAACTTGGGTATATTTGCTAAAACATAAAAGTGATGTGTATGATGTGTTTCGTTCCTTTCATCAAATGATAGTTACACAGTTTAACACATGTATAAAAGTCATTAGATCTGATAATGGAGGGGAATATTTTAAAACGGAATTAATGGAGTTCATGAACTCCAAAGGCATTTTACATCAAACTACATGCCCGTACTCACCCCAACAAAACGGAGTGGCTGAGAGGAAAAATAGACATATATTAGAAGTGACAAGATCACTCTTAATAGATGGTAATGTTCCATCTCATTTGTGGGGCGAGGCTGTAAACTCTGCCGTATATTTGATTAATCGAACCCCTTCTAGTGTGCTTAAATTTAGAAGACCTTTAGATGTGTTGTCTGATCATTGTATTCTTCCTCCCATTGTTCATTTACTTCCTCATGTTTTTGGATGTGTTATATATGTGCACTTACACCCACATCAACGTACAAAGCTTGAAGAACGAGCTGTTAAATGCGTCTTTGTAGGATATGGATCAACTCAAAAAGGTTATCTTGCTTATCATCCCACATCAAAAAAAATTTATATTTCTATGGATGTGACATTTCATGAAGATACTTTTTTTTATGTCGATTCTACACTTCAGGGGGAGAATGAAAATGAAGTGCAATATCATGATGTTAGTTTGTTTGACATTTCAAATGTAAAATTATCTTGTGAGGATCACTCTGCAGGAAGTGAGCCGGTCCCAAATATGGACATTCCACTTTTAGATAATACAGTGCCTTCTGATCATATCCAACTAGCTCAATCTTCTCCACAGGTTCAACACGACCCCTCAGAGGTATCTCTTGATCCTATCTTTGATAATACACATATAGATGAAGTTGATCTTGTTTTTGATTCTGAAATTGATTCTTGTTTGCATGAAACTGACCATGAAATTGATCCTTGTTTACATGAGACCACCACCACACCTAACCCTGAGTCGACTACCATCCAATATAATCTTCCACCCCGTTCTAACCGTGGTAAACCTCCTGTTAGATATGTGCCTGACCTTCAATCCAAAGTTAAATATCCCATTAGTAATTATGTGTCATCTCACAAGTTATCTCGGTCATATGCATCATTTGTATCACAATTATCCTCAATTTCTATTCCTAGTAATGTACAGGAAGCTTTAGCAGATCCTAGATGGACCGAAGCAATGGTTGAGGAGATGGCAGCTTTAGAAAAGAACAACACTTGGGATGTTGTGACTTTACCAAGTGGGAAGAAAACAGTGGGGTGCAGATGGGTTTTTACAATAAAACACAAGGCTGATGGAAGTGTTGAAAGGTATAAAGCTCGCCTAGTTGCTAAAGGTTACACTCAGTCTTATGGTGTAGATTATCAAGAGACGTTTGCGCCGGTAGCGAAGCTCAACACTGTGAGAATACTTTTGTCATTAGCAGCAAACCAAGATTGGCCTCTTCTACAATTTGATGTGAAAAATGCTTTCTTACATGGAGAAATTTTAGAAGAGATTTATATGGATTCTCCACCGGGTATGACAGATTCCATGATAGATTCAAATGGAATGAAGGTTTGTAAATTAAAGAAGGCCCTGTATGGATTAAAACAATCCCCAAGAGCATGGTTTGGAAGGTTCACTAAGTCTATGAAGGCTTTTGGCTATAGAGCAAGTAACTATGATCATACTTTATTTTTGAAGAAAGGAGAAGGTAAAATTACAGCCTTAATTATCTATGTAGATGATATGATAGTTACAGGAAATGACCAAGATGAGATTTCTAGTTTGCAAAGATATCTTGCATCTGAATTTGAGATGAAACAACTTGGAAACCTCAAATATTTCTTGGGTATTGAAGTAGCTAGATCAAAACATGGTATTTTCCTATGTCAAAGGAAGTATACTATTGACTTATTATCTGAAACTGGGTTGCTTGGGTGTAAACCAGTTGATACCCCAATTGAACAAAATCATATGCTTTTTCAATGTTCAAATTCAGCTAGCATAGACAGAGGGAGGTACCAAAGACTAGTGGGAAAATTAATTTATTTGTCTCATACACGTCCCGATATTACCTATGCAGTAAATGTTGTTAGCCAATTTATGCATGATCCACGCAAGCCTCATATGGATGCTGTTGAGAGGATTTTGAGATATTTGAAGTCTACTCCTGGAAAAGGAATTTTATTCTCAAATCATGGAAACTTAAAGGTTGAAGGGTACACCGACGCTGATTGGGCAGGGTCAAAAAATGATAGAAGGTCTACCTCTGGTTACTTTACGTTTGTCGGAGGAAATCTTGTAACCTGGAGGAGTAAAAAACAACCGGTAGTAGCAAGATCTAGTGCTGAAGCAGAGTTTAGAGGCATGGCACTTGGGGTATGTGAACTTTTGTGGATAAGAAATGTTTTGTCAGATTTGGGTTTTAAACCAAATGAAGCTATGAGATTGTATTGTGATAATACATCAGCAATAGCAATTGCTCATAATCCTGTCCAACATGATAGAACAAAACATGTAGAGATAGATAGACATTTCATTAAAGAGAAGCTTGAAGCTGGAATAATTTCATTTCCCTTTGTAAGATCTGAGTTGCAGTTAGCAGATGTTCTCACCAAAGGAGTGACAAGTAGAGTGTTTAATGAGTCATTATTCAAGTTGGGAATGTGTGATATCCATGCACCAACTTGAGTGGGGGTGTTAAGATAAGTCAAATATTCTGTTAACTAAATTAGGCATTGAAATATCATGTTAGCTGTAAATTAGTCAATTGTACAGGGTAATGTTAATTGGCAGCTGTCATTCTCTTAATAGAAGAGGAATTATAGGGACTCTTGTGTATATATGTTGTATTACTCTATGAATAAAATATAATGAAATTATTCTCTGAAACTTTTCTTTAGCTAGCTACTATTACTTACACCTATAACATGGGAATTGAACTATAAACGTGTTTACTGTTTCGTACTCAGTGTACTATCTTTTCCAATTGAGGTTGGGCATGAGGAATACCCTATTTGTTATTGTTGATGGTCTTGGCTGTATTTGGGAAGTATCAAATTCTCAGTGGTATCATAAAGGGAGGATGTATCTGTTAATGTTTTTGACTGTAGACTTATTATGAAAATATAATCTGATTAATCTTTTTTTTTTACTATGAAATCTGATAAAACGATGGTGTGCGATCAATGGATAAAATTTGGCAGACACTGGTATAACGATCAGAGAACACTAGATTTGTGTTGAGAATTGTAAATGCAAGTCTTGGATTTAGTAACTGGATACATGTGAGCTCTTATAAGTGGATACAAAAATTGCAATTGATGAATTATGTAGGTGGTGCAACATATAAACTTGTGATGAACTTTGTTTTGGAAAATTTTTAGTATGACAGTTCTTGCAATTGTACTATGACATTATGGCCAGGCTACCAACTCCTTATTGCATAAGTATTAGGAAAATTCACATTCTTTTAATAGTTTTGGTTTCATGGCTGTTTTTTTTTTTCTTTTTTCGGTGAGAATGCTCCTTAACGTGCTTTGTGCCCGATGCTACATTTTGTAGCTTTTATAAATCACGGTAGAAGTTTTCTTGGGAAGCGTAAAATGAGATTAGAATGTGTATCCAAACATATTGTTCATCTCTCAAAATTAAGATAGAGGCGTTTGCTAATTTTTTAAAATGACAATGTCTAAATTGTCTCCATAGCTAGGACATGAGAATGTGATTACTATCTTTTGGTGTAGATTCATATTCACAAGACCATATTTTATAAGTAAATACTTCTCTGCAAATTGATATCCAGCTGTGTTTAATATTCTCTAATATAGAGGAGCTATGTATTTCCAAGGGTTTTTTGAAGATGACCTATTTAATCGTTATTAAATATTGGTTGAAAGGATTGTTCTTACTGAGCCTACAAGTGGTAACACCAGATAGGATTGACATTCATAGCCAACATTGTGGGGCTATATAGTTATAGACACTATGCCATCTCATGAAAATCTAGAGAGCAAAATGATACTAGCAGCATTGTGGGACTATATAGCCATTGTGCTCTATTGTTGTATCCATTCAAGACTAGAAGTTAAGGGAGTATTTTGCCCTAATTTGATTAGAATTGATGTAATGGTTTTAACACACTTTTTAGTTCCATAAGCTTTACCAGATTTGAATTCCCACCAATGTTTTACCTTTCCCTAGTAACCCCAAATCTAACCGTTGGAATCGAGGGATATACTTTGTTTTTTAAATGTTCTAAGGGATGGATGTCTCAATGACCTTCGAGTAAAATGCATTTTGAACTTTATTCACAATGCAAAAGTTGGATGAGTGCCTTCAATGCAATTTTCATACAAAATTGTAATCATATGATTTAAGGGATGGTAATGGTATCTATTATCCTTTGATGACCCTAATTTTGAAACTGTCGCTGAGATGAAATATTTTTTCAATATCTATGAAAGGTGGTGTGGTATACATTAGCCCACTATGGCCCAAAAACATTGGATGATGCCTTAATGCGAAAGCTAGTTGTTGCCTAAAATGAAATTTTAATATGAAATTTTATTCTTTGTGCTTTACGACTTGTGTTGGATTGGATAGTGTCTATTGTGCTTTGCGACTTGTGTTTGATTAGCCTACTGGGTAACAGTTTCAAAGGAATTCTCTAAGGAAGAAACGAATCAACTGAAGCGAAATAACAAAGAAACGAACTCTTTGGAGTCTGAACTATTTCTTATAGAATCTATCTGGTATATATATGGCTTTATACTGACCACCTATGTAAGGATGCTTGCATTTTATTTTATTTTTTGAACAAGAAACTAGGAATCGAACCGCTGACCTTCTCTAGATGCTTGCATAATTGCATTGTGTGATCAATGAAGGGAACCATAATGAGGTTGTATCGGTCCATACTTTTACTGCATATTTATGAAAATCTGATAAAATTTGGTGGGTGTTGGTATAAGAATCAAATAGCACTAGTTTTGTGTTGATAATATTATAAATGCAAGTCTTTGATTTAGTAATTGAATATATGTGATCTCTTGTAGGCAGGGTACAAAATTGTTGTTGATGAATTGAATCACTTGATCTTATAGTCGGTACACCGTCTTGATTTTGCAGCAGACAAACTTGTTGCGATGACAGTTCTTTCGGAATGTAGCAGGTGTTTCTTGCATAAGTACTGTGACTTTTGTGGTCAGGTTTGACACTCGTTCTAAATGTGTCATTTTATATATTATTAAATACCGGTGCAATTCAGTCTCTTATGAGATTTGGCTTATGGTAGATATATCAGGTTTTTTTGAAATAATTACTTTGATAAATTTTGGCACATCATATGAAAGTTCTTGGAATTGTTTTGTAATTATTGCATAATTACTGGGAAAATTCAAATTCTCTTATTAGCTTGGATTTTGGTTATATCACATACGTGCCTTTTATTTTGGTTTGATTCCTTGTCTCATTTACGAAAGTGATGTTTGCTAATTCTTTTAAATCATTATGTCAAAATTTTCAAAATAGCTTGAACCGGAGAATGCTATGTTTTCAAGCTCACGAGATCTCTTCATTATAAAAAGTAGTTCTCATTCTAAGTGAAGATTTTCTGCTTATTCATATGCTATCTATGCAATTTTTACTTGTTTTTTACTTCAGCTTGATTAGATGGAACTCTCCAAGATTTTTCATTATAGTTGTTTGTCTTGGCTTTATGAGTTCAAACATGGTTTAATTGTTTGCCATACTAGAAGCTATGGGTTTCTCATACTAGAAGTACTACATTTATTTTCTTTGTCTTGACTTGAATTATTTGTTGAGGTGGAAAATTATGACATTGAGGATTGGCATACTAGTGGACATTGGAATATGTAGGATTGGTGTTCGTGGAAGAATGTCATCCTTTCAGCCACCTTTTCTATAACTGTATGTTTCTTTTTATAGTTCAGCCACCTTGGCATAACTGTATTTTTGGTTTTCGATTTTCCATTTTATTGAATTTCTTTATAGTTGAATACGCACTGTCCAAAGACCCTATTCAGCACCGATGTTTTGAAACTGGAAGATACTATTCGTTTTGGTTTGATACTGTAATTTTGGAATTTTCATTCCATCATATTTGCATTGATTCATGTTGCGGTACACATTTTCTCTTTCATGACTATTCAAAACATTCAATCTTCAGCTTGAGAAAAAACAACAACCTTAATTGAGCAAACATGTTATGTCCCAACTCCCAAGACCGTGTGTGGCACCAATATTTTGGAAGATAGTTTTTTTCCTTTGCTATGAAGATGGAGTTCCGTATGATTTATATCAAAATAACTTTTATTTTAATCTATAACAAATAGACTTGAGTTTCTTGATGACCCAAAGTTTTTGGATGACGCTTGATGTGAAATCTAGTTGTTGCCTTAAAGGCTTAAAAGGAATGAATGGTTCCTAAATTGTGCTTTGATAACCTTAGTCCCTAAATGTAATTTAGCAACTAAAAGATGAAGTAATTTTGCAGATGCAAAGTGGAGTCTGCTTGTGTTGTAGCTTACTTATTATGTTTCTGATAGGTACTTTATATGTCCTTGTAGGCCAAATTGGTATTTGGAGAATATCCTGAAAGGCACTATTAGCAAAATTATAAAAGTAGAATGATATGAGAGCTAATGAAGAAAGGGAAGGATAACTCTAACCTCCTATCTTGTAACAAAGCTCGTTTCCTTTCCCTTAATCGGCATAATCAGGTTTGTGGTTGATTTCACCTTTTAGAAGGGGGTTATAAGGATTAACACCTAATACTTTAATTGATGTATGCTCTGATAAGACTAGAAAAGTATATGGATAGTTAGTTAACAAAATCAGAGGTGATGATGCAAGATGACTTAGAAATTCAAGACCTAAACCTTCAGATTTTGTGTCCTTTAGTATACAAACATTTTCTGCATAGTTATGTTGAAATCATATTTAAATGAGTGTTAGCAACCTTGGTACCCAACAGATCAATTGGATATGAAATAAGGTCGTAGTGGTACATACTTTACCTTAAAATAAACTGATAATACTAACTAAAACTATAGTATATGCGTATTTGAGGCTTCATTAACAAAGGCATGAATGGTAACTATTGTGCTTTGGTGACCCCTAAATGCAATTTTGCAACTAAAATATGAAATGATTTTGCAAATGCAAAGTGGAGTGTGCTTGTGTTTGATAGCTTACTGATAAGGTTTCTGGTAGTTACCTTTTGTATGTCCTTGTAGTCCCGATGGTCCAAGGTCCGCTTAGAGTCATTGGAAGTGGACAATTTGAGAAGCGGGTGAGTTAGTTATGAGGAAAGGGAGTTGAATTTGTTATATAGGGCGGATAATAGAATTATGGGGTATACTTCAATACTCGATGCTAACTTTTCCAATTGGGGATGGACATGAGGAATTACCCTATTTGTTATATATTGTTGGAGGGTCAAGGGCAGTATCAAATTCTCAGTGGGATCATAAAGGGAGGTTATTTCCAGAAAGCATTATATGGTGGACAATGTATCTGTCAACGTTTTTGACTGCAGACTTATTATAAAAGTCTAAACTGATTAATCATTTTCTTTTTGTTGACTTATTATGAAAATTGGATAAACTGATGGTGTGTGATCAATGGATAAAATTTGGTTGATGCTGGTATAGCAACCAGGTAGCCTTAGATTTGTGTTGATAATTGTAAATGCAAGTCTTGGATATTTAGTAACTAAATACATGTGAGCTTCTTTACTTCAGCTTGATGAGATAGAATTCTGCGGTGATCAGCAATTCAAGCTTTTATTCATTATTTAAACTTACATATTAGCATACTCTTATATAGAGAGAAGCTTTGTTCAACATTAGCACAGTAGTGCACTGCTTTAACATAGAGAAGCTATGTATTTCCAAAGGGTTTTCTAAAGTTGACCTGATCAACATTGTATTGTGCATATTGTTGAATGTCTGTTTCTAAAGTAAGTTTAATCTTTCTTGAACAATGGTTGAAAAGATTGTTCCTTCCTGTTGAGCCTAGCATTGTGGGGATATATAGTTACTGAGACTATGTATTCAAGACAACATTGTGGGACTATATAGTTATTGTGCTCTATTGTTGTATGCATTCAAAGACTACAACATCGTCACTTATTAAGGTATGTCTCATTCTAAACCTCTCACCAAACTTAATCATATATTGACTATAGTGTGGAGTACACGGGCCTTATTACAAATTCTTACAGATTATACCGGTAAGTATTGCACTGGTAAGTATGAATATCTTTTGTTTGATTTCATCTCTCAAATTTAAGATTAGGTAGTTGGGTTATGCTCTTGGAAAAATTGGGACTTAGAATTTCAAGACCTAAACCCTCCAATTTTATCTCATTTAGTATGCAATATCTTCTGCATAATTGATGCAGAAATCATACTTCAAACTTGTGTGAGTAACTAGTTGTCTTTAGTTTGTTGTTATAACATTTAAATACCGAAAAAAAGTTGTACAACAAATCTCATTGACACCATTAGGCTACTTAACAAAAAAAAAAAAAAAATTTGTTGACAACAAGAGGGTTGAGTCTAACGAAATGAGTTAGACTTTCACAACATAACGAATCAAAATTCAAATACTCCCTCTGGTCCTATATGTAAGAAACATTTGACTTTTTAGATTCATTGTTGAATTGATGTATCTAGACAATAATATAGTCTAAATACATAAATTTTACGATGATTCTAAAAAGTGGAATGTTTCTTATATATAGGACCGGAGGGAGTATTAATATTAACTAAGAGAGATATCCACAATCAATATTGAATTTTATTATCATTTTCCACTTTATATTGAATTTAATTTAATTCCATATGTTGAGAAAAGTTTTTTTTTTTACAGATGGGCCAAAAAATAAAAAATGGGCCTTTAAAGGTAAACTCACAAATACAAGTAAACTTGTGCGAGTTTATACGAGTTTTTAGGTTTTCTTTTTTTTTCTGAGTTTACCAAAAAAAAAGAGTTTGCATTCAATTTAATACGTTTTTCATACCTAAAAACTTAAAGTCGGACGATTTATGAGTTAAAATGTGATTTTAACAACCATGAAAATATTTGGTAAACAGAAACCGAATTTTTTATACAAGGGCAAAAACGGAAATACAAGGGGTGAAAAACAAAACATGGGGGTTGGAAGAAAATGTATCTCAAACATATCTACAAGTGTTATAGATGTGTCGAAACAATAATATTGATCAATGAGGGATTGAAGACATTATATTTTGATTACAATATTTTTAGTTTTTTCGGTAGTAGATGTTTAACTTTTTTTAAGAAATAACTTGTTCAACTTAGATTTACACGTATATATTTTAATTCTCAATTTATATTTCTTATAAATATATAACGGTGTCGGTGTCCTATATTTTTTATATTAGCGGTGTTGCGGTGTTTGTGTCAGAGTCCGTGCTTCATAGTTTGCTAACGAGTGCCTCCAGGGCACTCTTTAAGGATTCCAATTAAAGAAACTATTTATTTTAAAAGTTAAACATTTCAATTTTCAATGCACTGACTTTTTAGCTTTTTCATAAAATTTTCATGAAAAGTTACTATTTAAAGTCCTTAAAGAGTTCCCCCAGAGATTAGTCTATGCGATTGAAAATATAAAGCGGCAATTTTTATGGGACAAAACTTTGTTACAAATATGACAATTAATATGTGACGAAAGGAGTTAGTTTTTTTTTTTTTATCAAATAGCCTAGTGACTCTAAATGTAGAGAAGTGGGAAATTTGGTGTTCTAACCCTAGCTCTTGCAATAATGTCCTTAGTAGCTATCAATTGAGTTGCACTTACGAAATTGTTGTTTATTTTCTTTACAAAGGAAAGACTATTAGATTGTCCCATTTTATTTTATTACTTTCTCTGTTCCTTTTTAAGTGCCGTTTTAGAATAATTATTTTGTTCTTATTTAATTGTTGTTTTGATAGTTTAAAGTTATAATTTGTCAATTATACTCTTATTCTCTCAATAATAACTCCTACTTCACAGTTTTCATAAAATTAATTCATTTTTTCTCAATAACTACATTTTTTTTTCAAAATGAGGGTAGAATACGAAGAAGAAAAAAAAACTCCAACAACCCACTATCTTGGTTGGATAGTTTTATGTTAAAACGACACTTAAAAATGAACATAGTAAGTAATATATTTTCCACTTTATACTGAGTCCTTAGTTTTTAATGCAATACATTCAATTCCATTTGTAGGAAAAAAGTATTAACATCTTTACTCTCCCTGTCTCACAATATTATTTGACTATATCACATAAACTAAGAAAATATGATAAATGATAGTCACTTCTAGAGTTCTGGTTAAATGTTGTTCAAATCATGCAACATCATGATTGCAGTCCATATAAAAATTTCAAAATTTAACGCTAACCTTAAACTTTCAAGTATAATCAATACTTATATAATACAAAGTGATATGTTACCTTCAAGGTCGATGTCTTCATTCCTCCTCCTCCTCCTCAGTGAAAACACTTTTGATGTGAGCAATCATGGGCCAATACTCACCAGATTGTGGCTGACATTTTCTGCACAATTCAGGACAACCGCCTATGTGCAATCCTCCAAGGGCGGTGAGCCATGGAATCCAATCCTCACTGTGATAAAAGTTTGTGTGTCATTCCCATTGTGGGAATCGGAGGACTGGGGAAGACCAGACTTGCAAAGTTGGTATTCAATGATAAGAGGATAGATGAAGTTTTCCAATTGAAAATTTGGGTGTGTGTTTCCAATGATTTTGATATTAGGCAAATTATTATCAAAATTATCAACTCTGTCTTCATTTCAGCTTCACCTCCACCTGGTGTTGGTATTCCTCACCAAGGAGTAGGGATGGCAAAAATATTCATACCCATAAATATCCGCGGATAAAATCCGCCATGAATATGGGCGGATAACTTAATGGATATACACGGATGAAATCAATGGATATTTTAATTACCCGATACTTAATGGATATGGATACAGATTTAATGGTATTCACGTCCACGGATATCCATACCCGCTAATAAATAAGAAAATTACTTAAATATCCTTAGTTATTAAATATATAAGAGGCTTTTATATTTCGCATAACTTTATGATGAATTTTATTTGAGTTAGAAATGTATCTATATTATATTATAAAGAGAAATATATCGATATTATATTAAGTTTTGGTAAAAAGAAGAAAAATGAATGTGGTGGTGACATTGTTGTAAATTGAAAATGAAATGTATGAATATTAACCACTTTGATATTGAGCAACTACAAATTCGTCTAAGACATAAACTTGATGGTTAAAAGTTTATCCTCGTGCTAGATGATATATGGAATGATGATTGCGAGAAATGGATTGAATTGGCTGATATGATCAAAGTTGGTGCAGGAAAAAGTAAAATCATAGTGACAACACGTAGCATCTCAATCGCTTCCATGATGGGTATTGTTCCTTCATATGTTTTGAAAGGTCTTTCACAAGAGAATTGTTTGTCTTTGTGAAATGTGCATTCAAGGATGGAGAAGAAGAAAAATATTCAAATCTAGTTGAGATCGGAAAAGAATTTGTGAAAAAATGTGCAGGAGTTCCGTTGGCCGTCAAAACATAAGGAAGTTCCTGTTCTCAAAATTTGATTTAAATAAATGGTTATTCATAAGAGACCATGAGATATGGAATTTAGAGCAGAAGAAAAATGATATTTTACCTGCATTAAAATTAAGCTTTGAATATGAGTATCTAACTATTCTCTTTTGAGCAATGTTCCGTGAGCAGTTTTCTAATATCAATTTGCGACGAGATTTAGAGTCTAATCAGTCTATTATATTTGATCACTGAGATTTATAAACTTGGATATAGTTGACATTAACTTATATTTATTTTTAGAGATTTATAAACTTGGATATAGTTGACATCAACTTAAGCAATGTTTGTCTATCACTGATTGAAGCTAATAAAATCCATGTCCCATTAAATCACACTCAAATTCAACAAATGTTAAGTTTTCATACAGATATCTTTCAATACTGGAAATATAGGACAGATGAAAAAAAAATCAATTATTTGGCTACATCAAACATGCTGATAGAAACATTTTGAGAATCAATTGGATCTTGCACCTGCTCAACCCATGAATCTTATACTGCATATGTCCCTTCAAATTTGCTTTTCCCATTTCCACAGCTTCATCATACCTAGTCCAGTATATAAAGCAAACATCACTTTCAAAAAAACTTCACTTTTATTGATATATCAAACATATCCCTATCTGCTTTTTATGAAACTACATCAGTTTGAAAATTTACATGAAGTTACTATTAGAATTCCGCGAACTCATTCTATTAGTAAAAATAACATTTAAAAGAAATGGTTAAAGTTACTGAGAAGATGTAGTGTTAGATGAAGCAATAAGCTAACAAATATTACTACCAACAACTAATGGAAACTAGGTGATACAAGGCGTCATCATCGTTGGTAGTTGGACTGGGCGACGATCCAAGGCTCATTTTATCAGGCCCAATAACGAACAGCCCAACATTTAAGTCCAAACAATTCAAATCAAGAAAAGGTGGGAAGAAGGAGTTTCTTTGATCAAAAGGCAAGCGAAGGAACATGATCCCATGATCCCATTACCACACAAACCAGCAAGGAAACACCACTCCTTCTCCCAATGATCGCATGTAGAGCAGGAAGTAACCACCCACTTTCCCATGATCCCACGATGAGCAAAGTGAGGGAGTGGGCGAAGTGGCTCGATACAACAATGGAGGAAGAAACGCCTATAAATAGTACTTTGTAATGTTAGTAAAGCTAATGGACTTTTTGGGTCCCAACTTGTACCAATTGCATTATTGAATAATAAAAATTTAAACCCCCCTCCTAAGTGTTTACAAGAACAGTAGTTAATTTTAGTTAAGCGTTGCTAAAATCAAACAACCATCATGATTACATTATATATATAAATTTCCAATTTCAGCTCTAACCATAAATTTTCAAGTGGAAAGTAGTTTAGGAGGTGTAATCAACACTTACTTGATAGAAAATAATATGTTTACCTTCAAGGTCGATGTCTTCATTCCTCCTCTTGTCCAATTGGTTCTCCAATGAAAACAATTCTGATGTGCGCAATCATTGGCCAATACTCACCATATTGCGGCTTACATTTTCGGCACAACACAGGACATTCATCTATGACCAAATGCTCAAGCGCAGTGAGGCAATGTATGTCACTTGGAAGGCTCAATAGTTGAGGACAACGAATAATATCAAGCCTTTTAAGATGGATCATTGTTGTAAGACACTTAAGCGTATGAAGATTAGGAAGTTCATAAATTAGCAAGGTCTCTAAAGTTTCTAGAGCCCCTTCAATCCATTCAGGCAATGTCAAAAGCCCTGGAAAATCCCTAATAAGCAAATGTTTCAACATCAATGTTTGGATTGGGTTTTCGTTGTTCAACGACATATTTAACATGTTGCAGTCTATAATTAATAGAGACTCTAAATTGGGAAAAAGATGAAGAGGTAAGGATTCCAAGCTCCCACATGATTGCAAAGACAATGTTCTAATGGAAGTGAGTTGTTGTTCCGCATTGTATATAAACTTCAAATTTTTACAAAATTGAAAAGCCAAAGTCTGAAGATGGTTCAAGTTAACAAATTCAGCCAATGACAGAACTGATTGTTTGGTGGTTATATACAAATGTTGAAGGCTGATCATCTTCCCTAATCCTCTTGGCAATGTTTCAAGCTCTGTGCATCCATTTAGCAGCAAGACTTGCAAATTATGGAGTTTGAAAATAGAATGAGGAAGTCTTTTGATTTTGCTATTATTGTAGAGAATGAGAACACGCAGGTGCTCCAATTTAGAAATTGAATTAGGCAGAATCTCAAATGAAGAATAACTTAAATTTAAATATCGCAAGTATTTATATCTTGATAGCCATGTATTCAACAATGTTTCATTGTCAAGGCCCACTCCTTCAATGGGAAATAGAATAGTCCTTACAATTTTGGACTTGGGGAATAAAACATGGCCAAGTGAATCATTTTCAACGATTGATAAATGCCTTGCCTGTTCAGATACATTTCGAGTATGTGAGCATACTATTACAAATTCCTCTTTTGCAACATACAATGCCAGATCATGGATCAAATCATGCACTTTGAAACTGCCGCGGTTCCCGGTGATAAAGAAATCCTGAAGCAATGATCTTGAAAGTAACTCATTTATATAGTCTCTTGCAATATTCTGTAGATTTTCACTTTCATTCATGGATTGAACTAATCCAAGGGCTATCCAAATATCAGCAATTTCAGAGATAGAAAAGACACTGTCTTTGGGATACAAGGAAAAGTAAGCAAAACATTGCTTCAAATAGGATGGCATTTCATCATAACTTAATTTTAATGCAGGTAAAATATCATCTTTCTTCTGTTCTAACTTCCATATCTCATGGTTTCTTATGAATATCCACTTATTTAGATCATATTTTGAGAACAGGGAACTTCCTAATGTTTTGACGGCTAACGGAACTCCTGCACATTTTCTCACAATTTCTTTTCCGATCTCAACTAGATTTGAATATTTTTCTTCTTCTCCATTCTTGAATGCCCATTTCACAAACAAAGACAAACAATTCTCCGGCGAAAGACCTTCCAAAACATATGAAGGAACAATGCCCATCATTGAAGCAATTGAGTTGCTACGTGTCGTCACTATGATTTTACTTTCTACCGCACCAACATTGATCAAATCTGACAATTCAATCCATTTTGCACGATCATCATTCCATATATCATCTAGCACAAGGATAAACTTTTGACCAGAAAGTTTATGTCTTAAACGAATTTGTAGCTGCTCAATATCAAAGTGGTTTATGTTTTCTTGATGAGCAACAGTTGAGTTGATAATTTTGATAATTATGTGCCTAATATCAAAATCATTGGAGACACACACCCAAACCTTCAATTGAAAAACTTCATCTATCCTCTTATCATTGAATACCAACTTTGCAAGTGTGGTCTTCCCCAATCCTCCAATTCCCACTATGGGAATAACGCAAAGACTTTTACCACCATCACCCTGAAGATTGGATTCCATTAAAAGCTTGATAATTGCTTCCTTGTCATTCTCCCTCCCAATTACTTTTGAAGCTTCAACATGGGAATAAGTGTACTCTCTTCTTTGCATATGAAGTCCGGGTTCAACATTGATTCTCACAAGTCCAAACCCGGTTCCATCAGCTGCCACTTTATCCAACCTACCCCTAATCTCTTTGATTTGATGTGCCATTTTAATATTGAAAGCAAGTTGATTAGAGGAAGAAAAGAAGTGGCATACCTTCATCCATGTGCTGCCAGAAGCTTTCACAACCTGCTTTCGCTTGTCTTGCAACTCAAATCCATCGAATACATCTTCAGCATCAGAGCATATGTTATGAATCTGCCTCAGCCATTCATGCAGGGCATGTTGTTGGTTCTTCTTCTCTTCAGCATCTAACAACAGACCTCTGACAATTGACAAAGTGTCTTTGATCCTCTCGAGATCTTTATACACACCATAGGCTCGAGAAGCTTCTTCATACGCATATGAACCAAGCTTTGTTAGAAGTGAACTAGAAATATGAAATACAAATGATTCAGCCATGTCAACTTTAATCAATAAAGAGTAGAAATGGAGTTGGGATGTAAGTTTGAGGTTGTGGTAGTAAATGTGCTTTCTGTTCAGGTCCTTACTTGTGTATATAGATATACGGAAGTCAACTAACAAGGATAGCCAATCTACCAACTAACAATGAAATAAAAGTCAACTATATTTGTTTACATTATTATTATTGTTAGGCAGAACCAAACACTTGAACAATAAAAAAGAACCAAGAAAGTGGTTTACATGTTAACTTTTTATTAAAAGAATAAAGAAGATACAAGCTCGTGTAAGTAAAATAATACGAAATTAATATATCAAAGTTGGTGCACTTTGAAATAACACTTTTTGTGTACTGGTGAAATTGCGAACAAATTTACATAACCTGTGAGGGTATGACCTTTTATGCTAACAAAATTTTCCTTCCCAAATAAACTAACCGCTAACATTTACCTATAAAAACAAGAAATAAAAAAAACAGAAGCTTCAGAATCCCACAGCCCCTTTAAAGGGCATTCTTCTTAACGTACACCAGTAGTGTATAGGCCAGTTTGAAAGAAAAGAAAAATGTTTGCATTTTCAGTTCACCCGAGTGATATAACTGTTGTTTATTTGTATTTGATTTGAACAATCAGAGAGGTAATTTACACAAGTTGTGAGAATTTTAGTAGCCATTTAGGAAGAAATTTTACAAGAGCTTCAATTTGCATGCTATATACTGAGGCATAGTAATCATCTGTGGCAATTCAGGACAACCTTTTATGTGCAAAAATTCAAGTGCGGTGAAGTGATGTATGTCACTTGGAAGGCTCAATAGTTGAGAACAATCAACAATGTCAACTTGTCAAGCATTTTAAGATGATTCAATGGTGTCAAAAACTCAGGAAGTGTCTGAAGATTTGGAAGGTCAGAAATTATCAAGGTCTCTAAAGTTTCAGCTGCACCTTCAATCCATTCCCTGATATACAAATGGTTCAACCTCAATTTTTGAATTGGACTTTTGTTGGTCAATGACATGTTTAGCATCTTGCAGTCTATAATTATTAGAGACTCTAATTTTGGAAAAAGATGAAGAGGTAAAAATATTGTCACTCGCTACTTAGAGTGCGAACTGAAACACGGTTTACTATTTAGAGTTCGATCAGTTTGCACTTTAACTATTGAACCTTATAGAAATTTGGCGGCCGTTCAATACCGTATTTTAATTGGACATTGGAGCGGTTATGACAGTATCGATCAATCACAGACACACACCGTATAATTCTAAGTAGCAAGGGGGTAAATATGGAATACCAAGGGTGCGTGTGAGATTTAGGAGACGCAAAAAGTAAATCTCTAATATAATATTTACTATTTATTTACAACAAGTAGGTGTATCAAGATTCGACATGTTCCTTTCTTTTATTAAAGGCAAAGTTGGAAAAAAATTACGGTTGCTTCAGAATCGATCTGAACAAAAATGAAAGCCGGAAAATGTGGCTTCATATTTAAAATTCAGAATCAATTTCGCAATGAAATCCAAACACCTTAATCTATCTTAGTCAAATCACAGTTGATCATTATAAACATGTGTTGTTTGCAATTGATGGACACAAAACCAAATAAAGATTAAATGGTTGAACCGCAGTGAATTATCAATGGTCTATATAGAACCAAATAGTAAGATCTAGGATAAATCAAAAAGAACCAAAGCCTAATGCATATAATTTAGAGAGAAAAAAAAACACTCAAGTTTATATTCTAAGAAAACACAGCGGGTCTTAATTTCGACAGAACCTCGGGAAATCTTTTTCCACCATGTTCTATTATAAACTACAGGTCCCCAAAACTTAGAAAAGCTACCTTCTTTTATACTAACTGCGACAACAACTTCTACACGGCTTATCATTTATGATGGTTTCATACTTCAAAAGGGTTTCTTTTCGTAAGATTCTAGCCCATGAATTCCTCCTTCAACCTGTGCTGCTCCGGTACGAACCTGAACAAAGCAGATCAAATATTATTAAGATAACGTAATTGAGTAACGATGCATTATGATAGAGGAAAGATATTTAGAGCATTCAAATGTGTCCTCAAAAGAATTTGAAACCAAGTTAGTGCTTAAATGAAATATTTTACTACACCAAAAAGTTATTGATAGTGGGACCAAACTGCTAATATTTGAAGAACATAGTCATTTGAGGATTAATTTCATGTTAATGTTCTTTTGCATACCAATTCGAGAGTTTATATGAAATCTCAAGCAAAGTTTTTTTTGAACAAGCAAATCTCAAGCAAAGTTGTATTCAAACAAAACACTTGTGGCTTCTAATATAGCAAATTACATGATAAGACAAATATGAGAATCCCCTTGGACAAACAACAAGACATTACTGTGCTTTCTCTTCCTTTTGTTTTCAATTCAAAACATTTACAGGACCCAACTACATAGAATATTTTTGTCTTGATTTCCATTGGATTAATCGTTTCCGGCGGAAAGAACACTTGTCAGTTGTCACAAATCAACTCCTACATCTCAATAAAATATTTAAGCGAAAATAGCACTCCACTGAGTTATGCTTGAATGACAGACACATCACTTTTAAATTTTAAACAATCACTCACTATTTTTATTTATTGCAGAAATTGCACTAACCCCCAATCAAGTAGTATGTTCAAATGACACGCCGCCATATTTTGTCGTATTCAAATGACACAATACACGGCTTTTAAAATTCTACAGCTACTTTATAGTTTATCCTATTCCCATTTTCTACCTTTTCCAAAAAAAGCAGAAATAATACCAATGGAAACAAAAGCTAGTGAAAAAAAACTATGTACATGAGCTCAATAAAAGAGTGGGCAGTCCGTCAACAAACAACAACAACCAAATTGATTATGCAAATGAAGCAGCTGCATTTGACCGCCAAATGGCGCCAATACTAATAACGAGAGCAGTAAATAAATAGCAAGAAGACTCATTCAACCATACCTCGAGCCTTAACACCCTGGATCTAAGAAGGTCATGTGCAGACTGCAGAGAGTTGGCACCGATGTCTTGAAATCCTTGCCTTACTGCTTGCAAGGTGTATGGAATGAACTTCAACACAGAACCCTTATCTTTAACGGCTCCAACAACCCCCTGGGCAATTTTAAGCTTTGCTGTATCACCGAGGTACCTTTGATCACTGCCTTGAGTCATAGCTTCAAGGGAACCCATTCCTCTATACTTCTTGACACGTTGGCCATTCTGATGCAGAAAAAAGTAGTTATGGATATTATAAACTGTATTTATTCTTGCTTAAGCATGTGTAGAAAGTGGCACCAACAAAATTATGAAATTAAATTATAGGAAACAAGGAAACATCAAAGTTAGAGTGAGCAATGTAAGAACGTTTGCATAGTATATTTGTTTCCATATCCACACACACTGAAAATAAAAAACACCTTGGTAAGAATTTAGTCCTTTTCTCATTAGCCATCTATTTCACACCAAATATACACGGTCTTTCTCTTCTGTTCTCTATTTTTAAAAGGTTTTCTCTACAGCACTTTCATCCACACACAGGACACAAGCTTTTAATCTTATGAAAAAACTACTGCAATTCACAAGATTCTATCAGGATTTTGTACCTGATATACATAAGCCCCAGGAGCTTCAAGGCTACCAGCTAAGAAGCTTCCCATCATAACAGTGGATGCTCCCAACGATAAAGCCTTCACAATATGACCAGAGTTTGAGATGCCACCATCAGCAATCACAGGAACTCCACTTTTATAAGCAATGGATGAGACCTTGTAAACGGCAGTTCCCTGACAAATATAAACTCAATATTAAGAATCAATGCCTTTGAGCAAAAGCTGGAACTTGTTAGCAAGAACATGAAATAAACTCAATATTAAGAATCAATGCCTTTGAGCAAAAGCTGGAACTTGTTAGCAAGAACATGAAATAAACTCAATATTAAGAATCAATGCCTTGAGCAAAAGCTGCAACTTGTTAGCAAGAACATGAAATATTAACATTAGCAACTCAAAATTTTACTCATTCAAAAAGTGATATAATTATCACAATCTAAAGCTTCATCTCTAACCTTTTTTATCTTTTATATTTTTAAAGAATGATTATAGAAAGGATATATTACTCCATTTCAAGGTCAGGGTATACCACACAAGCATGCAAAGAGTTTACCATGGAAACAAAGAAGCACTAGCAAGAATGGAGAACATTATATGCAATATTATAGTTTTGTATATCGTTGCAACTGCATCCTAACTGCAATAGTTTCCTGTTACCATAATGTAGTCGACACAACCGCAATTGCAATCATTGCTTTCTCAATCATATTCAACTAAATAATACTAAATCATTGCTTTCTCAATTCAAAACACATAACAATCCACATGCAACAAACAATTCAAACTTCGATGTTAAGATGCAACAAAGACAAGACTTTATACCTGACCACGCCCGACAGCACAAACTTCTTGAGTAGTACATATCGAACCAGAACCCATACCAACTCTCAACCCATCAACACCGGCATTAATTAAATTCTCAGCTTGATAAATAGTCACAACATTCCCACCAATAACATCCAATTCAGGATAAACTTTCTTCACATACTTAATCATCTCCAATTGATAAATAGAATTCCCTTGTGAACTATCCAAAACAACAGCATTCACACCAGCTTTCACCAAATGCTCCAACCTCTCCTTATCTTGTTCCCTAGTCCCAATCGCGGCCCCCACTAACCATTCCCCATCAGCCCCAACCGATCCTCCGGTTACCAATTTCGGATAGCCTCTCACCCTCTCAACCTCCTCCTTTGTCACTAAATCCACAACCTCCTCATCCTTCACCAAAGCAACAACATTTCCATTTTTCTTCTCAAACTCCTCCTCAATTTTCGCGAGGTCAGAGCTCCACGGAACAACAGACGGTGGAGCCTCCATATAATCGGAAACCCTAATGCCCTTATCGTTTAGATTCGACCAATTAGTTTTGGATACAAAACCGAGAAACTTCCCGGTGGAAGTACCAGATTCTGTTACCAAAATGAAAGGCGAAGAAGCGAAATCCTCTTCAGACTCGATTACATCGGAGGGAGAGGCGAATACAGGTTCAGAGAGGATTGGTACACGGCGAGACTTGGCGGCGCGGACAATTGAAGCCTGACGTGAAGGAGTATTGTTAGGATGAACAATAGCGATGCCACCAAGTGCGGCCATAGCAGAAGCCATGGCAGATTCAGAAACAGTGTCCATTGGAGAAGCGACGAAGGGAGTTGAAAGGGGGATGTTACGGCTGAGACGGGAGGAGAGGTTGACATCATCGGCGGCGAAGTCGATGTAATGAGGGAGAAAGATTAGGTCATCGTAAGTGTAAGAGAAACCGCTGTTGAAAAGTTTCTCCGCCGCGAAACCGTCTTCGAGTGGCGGAGGAGTGAAATCCATGGTGTTGGGATAGGGTTGCCGGAGAAGAGAGAGTGAAGTAGGTTTTTTAATTACGGTGGCGGCTGCAATTAATTAGTATTCCTTTTTAATTATTTATAAGCAAAAAAGCACGCAATTAATTAGTGTGAAAGTGTTGTAGTACTTGTAGTAGTGGATTTCAGCTGGAGTATTTTTTTACTTTTTTTGTTTTGGTGACTCAAAGTGCACAGAATCCAACTCATGTCAGTATGTCCTATTGCCGTTGTTTTTTGTGACGTGATGTCTCTTTCTTCTGTTATGGATCTTAGATTAGATGTTAAAAATGTACTGGTAGTATATTTAGAGTTGGAGTTTAACTTCGGGATTGTTTGCATTATTTTGAGTTTATCCAAATAATTTATATAATTTTCACGTATTATTATAAATTTGTCAAAGTAATTTATAAAAATATAATTTCACTATTGTGAACTTTTAAAATAACATAAAACCTAATTTATATTACATGAGCTCAAAAATAAGCCGATCAACTTTTTACAACCCATTTATTTATTGGAGTAACGTATATGACACATAATTATACTATTATAATGGATAAAATTTTAATTTTTATAAATTGTTTTTACTAAGAATTAATTTAAGAAAATGATAAGGGTGGATTTCTTTTTAATACTTTGGTAGCACAAATTAAGCTGGTGAGCAAGTCACACTAGATCATTTTCAATTTTTTGCTCATATACTCCTCCCGATTCTTATTATAAGTAGAAATTTAATTTTTAGATTCATAAAATGTTGGATGGATGTATCTACCAACATGGAATTGGTCAAAGTGGTAAGGGTCTTGGTCCCCTTAAGCACATGGTCAGGGGTTCGATTCCTGGCTCATGCGTATGGAGAAAATTCGGTTGGGAGGGGAGAACCAACCTTGTGTGCCCCACAAGTTCCCTGACGGAGATTAGTCATCGCTAACGGCGGTGAAAACTTCATACCAATATCATGGTAACCTAGAAAAAAAATGTTGGATGTATCTAGTCAATAATAGGGATGGCAACGGGCGCCCATGGGTGCGGGTTTGACACTTACCAAACCCACACCCGAAATCATCACCCAAATCCAAACTCAAACCCCAAAGGTTGTTCGGGTGGCAAAACAACACCCACGCCCACACTCATTGGGTTCGGGTTTTTTCCACCCAAACCCGCAACACATTTGAAAATAATTTGCAAATTTAAGAAATTAAATTTCAACATAGACTTTGAATTAAACTACAACTAAAATTAAGGTCTTCCAAGGAAATTCAAACATAGACTTTCAAGAAATTACAACATAGACTTTTAAGAAATTAAATTACAACTAAATTTAAGGTCTTCCAAGGAAATTGAGGGAGACTATGGGGGTAATTAGTTAATTATAAAATATTTCGGGTGGGTGTATGGGTTTCGGGTGTGGGTTTGACTGATACCAAACCCACACCCATATTATCGGGTGTCACCCGAACCCAAACCCAAACCCAGTCAAATCGGGTTTCGCCCGTTGACTTGGGTTTGGGTTCGGGTGGGTCTCTCGGGTTTGGGTTTTTTTGTCATCCCTGGTCAATAATATGGATCATATACATCCAACATTCTATGAATCTAAAAAGTAAGCTTCTTCTTATAATAAAGACCGGAGGGAGTATTGTCTATTATTTTTTTAATTTAATTGTTGGTAATTCACAAAGAACAAAAAAAACCAAGTTAATAGATTTGATCTAGTGGTGAGAGATTTTGGTAATATGCATGAGGTAATAGGTTTTATACACAACAAAGAACAAAAAAACAAAGAACAAAAAAAATTAAAAAGAGAGAAGAAAAGTGAATGAATGTCCAAAATTACTACAAGACAAACGTGAGGGGAAAAATTGGAGAGATCCAAATCCGTCATAGTATTAGAGATTTGTTATTTTGATCGGTGTAATAAAGGACGCGTTGTTGTCGGTGAAAATTAATTTTACACTGAAAACCAATAAGAATGTTTTAATCTTCCATGATATGTAATGAAAATGGAGTAAAGTGAAAAAATTTCATTGCATATACCCTTTTCTCATTTTTATTTTGGGTGTTTATTTATGTAAATTCTAATATGGACGATGGTGGACCAGTCATGAATAACATTATAACGATACGAATTTTACAAAATTCACCGTTGGATTGAAAGTTTACATCATATAGATCATCCATAGAAAAATTGAAAAACATTTGATATGTTATTGAGACACATCAAGATTAACGGTTTATTAAATAACGTAAATTTTGATGGGTCTCAATAACATATCAAATGATTTTCAAAAAAATTTAAAAAATTTATGGATAATCTATACGATATAAATTTTCAATCCAACAGTGAATTTCATAAAATTCATATTTGGTGAACCACTTGTCCACGGTGAACCACTTGTGAAGGTAGTCCACCGTATCATTAGCCGTTTATTTATGCTTTAGGATGTTTTAATAGAAATTTAGTTGCATCCTCGCGTGTATTGAATGTAAACTGTCACAGGATTGAATCGTTTCCAATCAATAGAGGTTTTTCTTTTTGTTACAAGAGATAAAAATAGAAACAAATCGATTATTTCCTAATAAAAATTATTCCTCTTGTAACAATATATATAAGTAAAAATTAATTTTTTAGATTCATTACATATTTAATTAAGATTCATTACATATTTAATTTATCTGTCTTGTAATATAGACCAGATACATTAAATATGCAATGAACTTAGAAATGTGACTTTTGCTTATATATTATCACGGAGGATGTACTCCCCAAGCGTCAACAATGAGCGGTAGTAAGAATGAATTTTATGTTTTAAAAAGTAATTTTATAATTAATTGACTAAAATACCCCTACTTTACCAAATTAGAAACAGCTCTTCCCAATTTCATTCCTTCTGTGTTGTAAAAAAAAAAAACACAAATGTTATTCAAACACATTTATTTGACAAATATACAGCAAATATACTCTTTTGTTTTTTTTAATATTTTTTATATGCTTCGATTTGCGTACTTGTGAGGAAGAGATGAATGATGTCAATTTTTTTTCTAGCATTTGATGTTTAAATAGTAACTAAAAAAAAATCATTCGATCAATACTCTTCTTCTTCCCCAAATTAAAAACAAAAAACTAGTATTAAAATTACAAAGAATTAGCAGGATTGTTGTTCAATTTTTTTAATTTAAAATATTATTAATAATAATAATAATAATAATAATAATAATAATAGCCATGTGTACACGCCAACACATCCTAATCATCTAAATTAGCCACATGTAACTGTCATGTCATTTTTGCAAACGAAAAAATTTTAGAGGGTTGAAGAAAAATTTTAGGACTAAAAACAAACCTTTGAATATTTATGGGACCTATAACATATTTATCCCAAAAAATTATATAATGAACTAAACTAAAAAACAAGTATCTAATTCATAGTTTCAACTGCAACAATTTAAAAAACCAATTGACTAAACAAAAAAACTAGACATATCTACCAATAATTTGTTGGATAATACTACTCTCAAGCTCCTCCAGATGATTTTCAAGAACATCAATTTCCCTCTGTTGGGCACTGTCAAGCAGATTTATGGCTTTGGTAATTGCACGATCAATTTGGTCTTTTTCTTTAGATGATAGCTTTACTTTAACCTCCTTCTTCACTAGAGCATTCTTGATCTTGTAAACGCATGAATCTAATGCATTCATCACATTGGCCTTCCTTAGAAATTTCTCATCTTCAACGCGGTAATTTTCACCTTCTCTGATCATTTTTTTAATTTCTTGAGATGACAATCTTTCTTTGTCATTAGTTATGGTAATACTATTCCTACCACCAGTTGATTTTTCATAAGCAGAAACGATTAAGATACCATTTTCATCGATAGTAAAGCACACTTCCACCAGGTGGCCACGACGAGCATGTGGGGGCCAAAGAGTTCAAAGGAACAAAGCAGATTGTTGTCACTTGCCCTTGCTCTCTCACCCTCATAAACCCTAATTTTAGCACCAGATTGGTTATCTATAACTGTTCCAAATATCTCTGTCTTCTTGAATGGAATGCTAGTGTTCTTGGTAATAAAAAATTCCATGATATCACCTGTTGTATTCATACCAAGTGATAGTGGTGTAACATCTCGCAACACCAAGTTTCAGGGACGGATTTAGTGTGGGGCAGTGGGGTCAGCCGACCCCACTTGCCTATTATATTTTTAGTTAATACTAGTATTATTTATGCAATTTGACCCCATATATTTGGTATTATCGTTTTTATATAGTCAATTTATTGCACTATAACAAATATAAAATTAATAAGACTAATTTATAATACTAATGAGTATCTTAAAAGTATTGACTAATAAACCAAAATAAATAATTTTGTATAAGAAAATGTTAAAATTATATAAATAACAATTTATATTTTTTTACGTTGTAATTTTGACCCCACTTACTAAAATTTCTGGATCCGTCCCTGCCAAGTTTGGAACATTCTTAAAACCATCGCATAACATAGCAGCCTGGACAGCTGCACCATAAGCAACAGCCTCATCAGGGTTGATGCTTTGGCATAATTCCTTCCCCTTGAAAAACTCTTGCAACAGCTCTTGTACTTTTGGAATTCTAGAAGAGCCACCGACAAGGACAACATCATGGATAGAACTTCAATTGGTTTGGAAAAATTAAAATTGGATACTTCTAATCTTAAGATTGTACATACAGTTTTCATGTAACATGCAATACTTCTAATCTTAAATAACTAGTGGATACTCACTCGAATGGCTATTTTCTTGAGCTTCTTCATTGCAGAGAATTGCTTCAAACGAGATAAGACAGCGGAATCAAGTGGTTTGTCAGGGGTAACACCTCCAACCTGAACCCAAGGATGGCCTGCACATCATCAATCATAACTTAAATGTATTTTTATGTTTGAAATGAAGAAGATTAATATTTTAATTTTGAAACAGAACACATTGTGTTTATCAATGAAAATAATGAGATCAATGTCATGATTATGCAGATTGAAAATCATTATGCCACTTTTGAGAATCATATATCAAGCTATCAGCATTAAAGTAAACTAGTACTTTTAATCTATCGTTAAGGAACGATCAATTTGATTTAAAATTTATAATCTAAATTAAAATGAAGAGAATCATATATACTTGAATCATTTTCTACACTCTCCACTGCGGAAACCTCAAGAATTTCGGCTCATCATATTATAGATAGACTAACTTATACAATATGAAAAGAAAAAAAACGTGTCAACTAAACATACTCATCTCCGATGGAATATAATCCAGTGTGCTGCACATGGTCCGTCTGCGAATGAATGTGTGCACTGACCACATGGTGCGCCTTCGAATGAATGTGTACATGGTAAGCACAAGGTGAAGACAACCAAAAGGACCATAAAAGAAACAGTAGTCTAAGTATGGGGGGATGACCTGTGTGCCAATAAGAAGGTTCTCTGGTTTAATGTCCCTATGAATGGCATGCTTTCCATGGCAATATATAAGAGCTCGGGACAATGATGCAACATACTGCCTTAACCACAAAATAACAACATAAACTCATCAACTTTAGAATAATACCCACATAACCAAACAGATGCAATCCCTATTTTACTTTTAATACCAACATAAACTCATCAACATGTGTTTTCATGTTATGTTTTCAAATTTATTAAACTTTTGATATGTTAGTGCAAATTACCGAGAAAACATTTCATCAGCAAAATTTTGAGATTCATAAACAAAACATTTGAGGATGACGAATTACTACTTACAGTAGCTGCACATCATTCACTGAAATATTTGCATTTCTGCAATTTCTTGTAAAGTTCATCTTTGGGTGCATACTCTAAAATCAAGTAAAGTCGTTTCTGCAATGAAAAATTAAATATCGGTCAGTGTATTTAACCTTCTTCCGCATTACATGGTTGGATTCTAAGTATATCAGCACAAGAAAGTAGCATACCTGATCATAAAAGTATCCATAAATGCGCAAGATATGGGGGTGTCAGAGATGTTCTCAGAAACTAAGATGAAGATGCAGTAAAAAAACTGCATAAACAGGCCACAACAATAAGTTAGAGGAACAAATAGATCATCAACATTTGAAGTTAATCACAATGTGCTAAACTGTTAAATAAGTGGTAAGGCACCAAGGTGAAGTATATAAGGATGTGAAAGTAAAAAACAGGATCAATAGTTGATGCTACAGCTACCCTACATATCAGCCATGCAACCTCGATAAGAAATCGGAGAAAAGAAAACACAAGTAAAAACACACATTGCAAAAATTCAACACCAAATTGACCTTATAATAATACAGTGCTATGTGATAAATAAATTTACCTGGTTTTGAGTCTTACAACTCATAATTCAAATCCATTTAACACCAATTTGAGTCTTAGGTAACATTAACATTTGAACTAAAAAAATCAAGCATAGACTAACAAACAATTTAACACCAAAATAAAAATAAGCAAAAACAAGGAACACATAATAGTATACAATACCTTCAAAAGACACTAGCTTACCTCTGAAAGACTGGAAAAAAACCCACTAGTGCAGGAAATTAAAGGATCCTAGCGCATTAAAACATATGGAAGAAGGGAGTGAAGTCTCGACAAAAACGTGAAATCAGAACTAGAGATGTGCGTATATCTATTGTTTTGGAAAATAGAAACTTCAATTTTACATGAATTATAGAGACCAGTCTAACCAGCAAGTGGATTAGAATGCATCGTTACACGGTTGAGCCTTATCTCTGCAAGTGGTCAATCGCCTGCCCCTGTTGCGTGTGAATTATAGATGAGGCGTTTAAGTGTATATTGGTAACTAAATGCAAAAATACAACTATCAAAACTAAGTATAATTAAACTTGTTATACTATCTGTTGAAAGCTATTGGATTCTAATAGAAGAATAGAACACATAACTATCAAAACTTCATCCAAAAAACACCAATAAAATCACATGATGTGCATATGAAGTACACTTATAAACTCGTCTACTATTGACATAGGTTGTTGGGATATCGTGGAAAAGGTATTTAATGTTTCATGAATGCCAATGAGGGCTGGTTTAACTGTATGATTGAAAAGCATTGACAAAATGGTCTTGACAAAGCACATTACCTTGAAGTATCCTTTCATCACGGGTTGACCCCTGACTTTCAAAATGCCCTTTGAACCTGGTGGAAGAACTTCGTCAGTTTCAGAATCTACTATTTTGAATTCCGGATGCCCAACGGATCCAATAACCTTCAAAAGATTGCATCTTTAACATTCTTAGATAAAAGCACCCACTCTTTCCAAACTCAACTTACAAACAAATAAAAAATGCAAATTATGTAATTACTATGAATGCCATGCTCTATAGAGGCTTATATAAATGTAAATGAAGGCTTAATAATAATAAACAATCTCATGAATATGCTATAATATCAACCATATTAGAATTTTCATTAATGGTTTGGCTAAGATGTTTTATTTTTCACCCTCTAACAAAAATACTAATGCTAAATCCTCCTAAAAAATCAACCAGGTTAAAATCGAGTTCTTAAATTACCCTAACATAAAGTACTCAATTAAAATGGAAAAGAAACATTGAATATCACAAGAATTCAAAAAGCATTGAACAGATAAATTTCACATAGTTTAATTTGGTTTCTGATACAAAAATTGAAACAAGAAATAGGTAATTTGATTAGAGTTAGCTGACCAAGTATGATGCATTCAAAACCAGCTGCTTCCACTATAGCCTAATCACCCAAACATCAAAGAAGACCTAGTTCATTATGATTCTGTAAAATCCAAATGCTAAAGCAATTCAAATACATTTTAGAACACTAATTGGAGTAAAATTAGGAAGGGATCAATTCAAATACAGAGATGAAAACAAATTTCACTTTACCTTTAAACCTATCCGAAGGGATCAAGGAAATCAAATTGAACCCGTAAGGGATAAATAGATTCTAGGACAAACCGATAATAGCAGGGACTCATTAAATATTCATCAAATTTGGAAATAGTCAAATACCCCTGAAATTATAAAACGTCAATTAAATTCCTCCTGACGTGGACTCTGACTGGTAGTGTCAGGGATAATTTGATTGACTTTTTATAATTTCAGAGATATTTGCTTATTTACAAGTTTCAAGTGATATTTGACGAACTAGTATCCGGACCCGTGCCAAGCACAGGTAAAATGAGACTAAAAAATTAATATTTTAATATTAAAATTTTCATCATTCTGAAATAAAAAGGATGAAAAATGAAAAACTATAACATAAAAAAAGTAGGATCCCGTATTTGTCAAAAATAAAATAAATTAAGATCCCGTATTAATATATAAATATAGTCAATTAAAATAGTTTTAAAATCATTTACAATTCAATTAAAATTGTACCTCTGATTTTTTATTTTACCGAAAATTAAACGTACAATTTTAATATATTTCCCGCGTGAATCACAAAAAAAAAGAAAAAGAGTAGGCCCCGTATAAATTACAAAAAAATAAATCATGTCTCTTAATATATACGTAAAAATATAGACTCGTGTGTAAACTTTTTTAAAAAAAGCCCCCCAAACAAACAAAACAAAGTTAAAATAATCTCATAATACCCGTAGTAAAATAAATATGAAACAAAAATACCCTAAAAAAATTATTTGAATATATCTTATATTAGTTAATTTAATTTCCACATCAAAATCCTCCAAATAAAATAAATATAGAACATCGTATAAATTATTGGAAAAAAATATGTCTTTGTGTTAATATATGAATAAAAATAACGTATTTATTGTAATTTTTTTTTTTGTATTAAGTAGTATTAACACTCTTGTTCTCATGGAAAAATTCGCTGATAATTCACAGTTCGACTATCAGGTAAGTATAGCCCCAAAGTAATACATGTGCAAAAATATATGCGCATGTAAATTATAAATACAAAAATCTCACGTAAATTATAAAATAAAAATAGATTTCCGTCTTAATATATGAATATAAATATATAATCTTCATATAAATCAACAAAAAAAAAAGTTATATATAAATAACAAAAAAAATGAACACAGACCCGATAAAAAATACAAAAAATAGATCAATGTATGAATATATGAGTAAAAATATAAAATCTCGTATAAATATCTTAAAATAAAGCCCCCGAGCAAACAGAAAAAGTTAAAGTAATTTCA
This sequence comes from Trifolium pratense, assembly GCF_020283565.1. NCBI lineage: Eukaryota > Viridiplantae > Streptophyta > Magnoliopsida > Fabales > Fabaceae > Trifolium > Trifolium pratense. The sequence goes on along the minus strand of NC_060064.1, from coordinate 11,594,083 downwards.
TAATATCTAAAGTAAAATAACTATGAAAAAAATAGGAAAATGCTAACTTGTTCCCTTAAAATTAATGTAACACATATAATGATTTAAATAAAAAAATATTTTATTAAAATTCATGCGGTTAATTCAAGTTTAAATTTTCATAAATAAAATGCAGAAAAATTTATTATATTAAAAAAATGCACAAAATTGAAGAGAATATTTTGATATTTGGATTCTTTAACATGTACTCTAAGAATTAACATGACCCAAAAAATTAGTCACAAATTGTGGACATAATTTTTTATTATTTAATCGTACACATTAATAGTCTACACTAATTTAATTGCGCGACATAATTTTTCTAATTTTGAGTTTTTAAGAGACTTGGGGTTGTTGTTGTTTAACTCCAGGAACACGATGTACTGTGATGGGATTCTCTTCTTCTACTTTTATATTATATGACTTTATTGGACAGTGCGAGTGTTCCGATTTTAGCATATCTTATGCCTTGATTAATAAAACCACCTTATGTAATAAAAAATTATCATAAATAATGCATTCGACACAAACATTGAAATTAAAAAAAAAGTTATATATGTCTACATCATAAATCAAATTACATTACATTGCAACAACTGAACATAAATCTCTAAAACGTAAAAGTAGCAAATTGAAAAGACAAACAAAACTAAAAAATGTAAAGAATTATTCTTCAATGTCTTAAACACATGCCTTAGATGAGTCTGTCATCATTCTACCAAACAGATCTACATATAAAATAGATTTAAAAATTAAAATGAGTAATATGAATTTACGATAGAGAAATCGTTTACCACCCCAAGCTTTTACTAATCCCTTAATTTTTGAAATTGCCTTAATTTATGAGGTTCATTCTATATTTAACATTTCCAAAAATATATTGCATTACCATATTTTTCAACTATTTTAAATATACTACGGTCAATAATTATATACTACTACGGTCAATTTTTTTTTAATGTATTCAGAAAAAGAAATTAGTGTTGCTATAATTATTTATAAAAAATATTTCATTTAAAAAAAATATTTCGATTTAATGTACCTATAGTTTTTTAAAAAATAAAATTATTAAAAAGCTTTTATTTACAATATAAAAATTAAAAACCTTTTCCTTACAATATAAAAAAATCATTTAGATAAATACTTCTTTTAATTAGTTTTTTTATTTTATGTCAAAGATTAATACAAAATTATTTAGAGGATATTTCTATAATTATAGAGATTGATATTTCTATTTTTATTAAACAAAACGTGTGGCTAATTTATGCCCAAATAAATATATTTCAATTTCAAATTCATTTTTTTTATTTGCTGAAAAAAATGAGCTAGTAAACATTTATTAGAATTAGAATTCTTTGAATTGTTGCCTTATATGATTTTAATTCATTCTATTTTATTGATGAGTGAATCAATTAATTAATATCAATCAATTAATTGATATTATGAATATAGAATTGAAAAATGTATTTGCATTAAAAATATGCTAAAAACGTATTTGCTTTAATTGGTTTAATAATCTTATTAATAGAAAATATGCTAAAAATATATTTTATGTCAAAGATTAATACAAAATTATTTAGAGGATTTTATTTTATTTTTTGAATTCGAATTTACTATAATTATAGAGATTGATATTTCCATTTTTATTAAACAAAACGTGTGGCTAATTTACGCCCAAATAAATATATTTCAATTTCAAATTCATTTTTTTTATTTGCTGAAAAAAATGAGCTAGTAAACATTTATTAGAATTAGAATTCTTTGAATTGTTGCCTTATATGATTTTAATTCATTCTATTTTATTGATGAGTGAATCAATTAATTAATATCAATCAATTAATTGATATTATGAATATAGAAATGAAAAATGTATTTGCATTAAAAATATGCTAAAAACGTATTTGCTTTAATTGGTTTAATAATCTTATTAATAGAAAATATGCTAAAAATATATTTGTAGTACAAATAAGCTAGTGCAACATAATGATATATATGGTAGTGCCAAAATAGCCTGTAGTACAATTTTTTTTTGTTGCATTATAATTTATAAATAAGTATAGTTTTTTTTTTTTGTGTATGTCAATTTTCATGACTTGTTATTTGGTCTATTTATAAAATTAAAAAATACAGCATGTTTTAAAATAATAAAATAAGGTTCTTTATTTTTTATTTTTTTTAAAAAAAGTTCCTTATGATTTGAAGTGGAAGTGGAGATGTTTAAATGACTCGGATCTCGAAATTATAAAACAACACTAAAATTGTGTTTTGTTAGTAGTTTTATGGACTAAATTGATTAATACAATTGAATTAATTGATTGTAAATCACGTGTTTCAGTCTATTAAATGTCGCGTAGATGATGGTGGTCAGTAATAATTAGCTTGTTATATGTGATAATATTTTGGTACCGAAAAATAAACTTGTTTTTTTAGCAAAAAAACTTGTTATATATGCAAATTTTTGTAAAAAAAATAAATGCAAATTTCTATCATACTCCCTCAATCCCATAATATAAGCAAAAAAAAAAAATTCACACTTATTAAGAAAAGTGGAATATGATGATTTGAAGTATGATTTTTTGTGTTTTTCTTGAAATAAGTTTCATGGGAAGATGTAAAAAGAATTTTTATTGGTTATTTATTATTGAGGAAAGAAGAGAGAGTAAATTAAATACAATTTGCATTTAATTTTATGAGAATAAATAAAAGTAAATCTTGAAAATGATAAAAGTTAGCTTTTTTTGCTTATAATTTTGGACATAAAAAAGTGATTTTTTTTTCTTATAATATGGGACGGAGTGAGTAGTTGAATGTAAAGAGAAAACTTAAAACGCCAGAAATTGACCGATGTACACAAAAATAATTTTTATTAATTAATATTTGACAACAAATGTGGTTTAGTTTTTTTTTTTTATAGGCAAAATCAAAATAAGATGCAGGAAGATGTACTTCAACCCATTACAACAAATGATTAACAATGAAGACAACTAATATGATTATTACACTATCAAGCAAAAGAATAAACACTATTAGCATCCAAATTAAGAAGTTAATTTGAGGCCCCACAAAATGTTCTCAATATTCTTGCATTCTCCCATGAAAACAACTTTGTTTCTCGTGTTCCATATCTTTCTTTATGATCACATTCCTGAAAAATAGAAGAAGAGATAATGATCAACAAAATAATAGAATAAAGAAGAAAAAGTTGAAGAAAATTATAAAGACAACAAATATGATTGATAAAAGAGAGAATAAATTAAAAATTCAAGTAATTCAAGTAAATAAATAACAATGAAAATAACTAAGAGAAATAACCAAAAGAAAAGATTTGAAAAATTGTGAGTTGTAGTATTCACACAAAGATCATATATATATATATATATATATATATATATATATATATATATATATATATATATATATAGAGTCAGGATCCGTTGACACCAACTAGTTTGACACCAAATGTTACACCTCTCAATAACGTTTTAACCGATATAAATTTTATAAAATCCACCGTTGGATTGAAAGTTTACATCATATAGATCATTTGTGTAAAATTTCAAATAAATCCAAAATCATTTGATATGTTATTGAGATACATCAAAATTAACGGTTTTTGTATTTTTTTAAATGCCGTTAATCTTTATGTATCTCAATAGCATATCAAATGATTTTGGATTTGTCTGAAATTTTACACAAATGATCTATATGATGTAAACTTTCAATCCAACGGTGGATTTTATAAAATTTATATCGGTTAAAACGTTATTGAGAGGTGTAACATTTGGTGTCAAACTAGTTGGTGTCAACGGATCCTGACTCATATATATATATATATATATATATATATATATATATAGAGAGAGAGAGAGAGAGAGAGAGAGAGAGAGAAAAAAAATGGAGATATGAATAATTTTGTCTTTAATATGAAATTAAAATCATTAATATCAAATATGACCAATTAGTCAAAATAATAAATTACATGATTCATCAACAATCAAAAACATTCATATATTATCACATCTTTTTCAAAAAAGAAAATTCCATGATTCTTTTTTTTTTTTTGGTCAAGCCATGATTCATTTTTAAAAAATATAAAATATTGTTTTCACGTTTTTTCATTTTGTTTAAATCATTTCATCCACAAAAATAAATAAATAAATAAAAATTGGTTTTTAAAATTATTTGAAGTTAGTCAAAAAATAAAATATTTGAAGTTGAAATAGTAATAAATGAAATATTTTTATTATTATTTTTAAATCGAATATTTTAATTAATTAGAATTATTTCATTATGAATTATTTCCTTTTTAAGTAGGCAATTTAATATAAGGCATATTTCATTCCTTTTTGAAATAAGGCATATTAGAATACTACTGTTTTAAAAAAAAGAATATAAGGCATATTCCATTTTATTATAAAAAATTGAATGTTTATGGAAAAAATTGGACAGCACGGGGGAATGTTTATGGAAAAAATTGGACAGCTATATTGAATGTTTATGAAAAAAATTGGACAGCTATTATTTTTCAAAGTAATTATGGTCATTTTTCAAAGTAATTGGAGAGCTATTGAATGTATATCAACATTAAATGTGGGGAATGAGGTTGAATGAGGAGAGGAGAGAGAAAGACAAATAAGTCTGGCTTATTACATATTATAGATTTTAAAATTTTGGGTTGTATTTAATAGTTTACTCAATTTGTTACTAAGGTGAGATTATGCAAACATTTTTTTAAATACAATCTTCAAGGCTAAAACTTGATGTTTGTCTTCTATTATGAATTATATTTGATGTCAAAAATGAAAAATTATACTACTCCTTCCATTTTAAAATAAATAACTTAATTATAAATAGTTTAATAATAATTCAATTAGGATTAAAATTTGAATTCCAACACCAACTTATTTATTTTACGGGTAAATTTTTTATTTTATTTTTTTACATTCAAGAGGGCCTAAGCCCGTACCGGGAAAGTTTTTAGTTATCAGCCTGTTTGACAGAAAAACAATATTTAGAGTTGATGATACTATTATAATGGATTGTTTATTGGTATTTCGGTTACGTTTAGCCCGACTTTTTTTTTTGTTTAAAGCTGCTTTTTTTTTTACTAAAATAAAATATTCATTCAAATTGATAGATACATCAGATACAAGCACAAATTCAATGTCGTTAAAACCGTAAAGGATGGTAGTGTCAAGGGACAATTTGATTGACTTTTTATAATTTCATTGATATTTGCCTATTTACAAATTTCAGGAGATATTTGACGAATTTACAAATTTCAGAGGTGTATTTAACAGTTTACTCAATTTGTTACTAAGGTGAGATTATGCAAACATTTTTTTAAATACAATCTTCAAGGCTAAAACTTGACGTCTGTCTTCTATTATGAATTAGATTTGATGTCAAAAATGAAAAATTATACTACTCCTTCCATTTTAAATAGGGATGGCAATTTGAACCATACCCAGTGGGCACACGCAAAAATTACCCATAACGGGTAGGGTAAAAATCCGCATTTTGGGTACGGGTATGGGTAATTACCCGCAAAAATGAACGGGTATGAGTGCGGGTACGGGTACCTTAGTACCCACCCCGCCCCATACCCACATAATGTGTGTATATATATATATATATATATATATATATATATATATATATATATATATATATATATATATATATATAAAAAGATATGTATATCAATTTAAAAAAATACAACAACTATTAAACTATTACACATTTTTAATAAAATTGTTTATTTATAATATAATACAAACACAATGTAAATATGTTAACAAATAAATGAACTTTAACATGAGATTGGTAAAGTTTTTGTTTATAATTTTCATGAGTCGACATTAAAATCTTAAAAAAAAAATTAATTATATTAAAACGATATGATATTTTATAATCGATCGATTTATTTTTAGCAAAAATGCGGGTAACGGGTACGGGTAACGGGTACTTAGGTACCCATAGGGTACTTAGGTACCCATAGGGTACTTAGGTACCCATAGGGTATGGGGACGGGGACAAAGGTTGTTACCCACGCGGGTATGGGGATGGGTACAAGTATTTTTTCAAACTGCGGGTATGGGGATGAATACTATAGTACCCTACCCATACCCTACCCATTGTCATCCCTAATTTTAAAATAAATAACTTAATTATAAATAGCTTAATATTAATTCAATTAGGATTGAAATTCGAATTCCAACACCAACTTATTTATTTTACGGGTAAAGTTTTTATTTTATTTTTTTACATTCAAGAGGGCCTAAGCCCGTACTGGGAAAGTTTTTAGTTATCAGCCTGTTTGACAGAAAAACAATATTTAGAGTTGATGATACTATTATAATGGATTTATTTATTGGTACTTCGGTTACGTTTAGCCCGATTTTTTTTTGTTTAAAGCTGCATTTATTTTATTAAAATAAAATATTCATTCATTCAAATTGATAGATACATCAGATACAAGCACAAATTCAATGTCGCTAAAAACGTAAAAAATGAATCTACGAACAAATTCACAGCATCCAAGTTAATAGCATAAAACGGCATGCTTAAGCCTACAAATAATGTGACAAAATAAAAGTAACCGAAATACTCATGTCTTCGGATCTTCATCGTTGATGACTTTTTCATTGATTGAATCAATAGTTGATCAAAGTTAATCTGTCAATCTCAACCAAACGAACGCCGTAAAAAATAAGAAAGCAAACAAACACCGCACGAAGACGGAGATCAAACAAACACCACACGAAGACGGAACACACATTACCATTTATCAAGCAATAATGAGTTTTCCACATGTTATTTGTTTAAAGCTGCTTTATATTTAAGTAATATACAAGACCTTTAAAAATAAAGTTAAAAATGTTTGGCAAGGGGGCGACTCAAGTGAGAACACCTTATTGTGAAAAACTAGTATCCAAACCCGTACAAAACACGCATAAAAATGCATTTGTAGATTTATTGGCTTATACGGGTCACATTTTTATAACATTCGTTATCCAAGCAGCGAATTGAGTCAACTCCCTAGGTAGCAAGGGGGTAATTTTGATCATTTTAGATGGCACGGAGAAACTGTGGAGAGCACGAAACAAACTCACGATAATAATAGTCCTTTGCAACGTAGCCTATTTCTTTCGCACCCCCCAACCTTCTAACAAAGCTGAGTCGCACAAAAAAATGTTGAACTTAGTAAATGATCAAAAGAGAATGAAGAGTAAAACTGCTGCAAAGTGACTCATGCACTGATAGTCAAGTCGTTTTCACGAGAGCATCGTGCACTGATTATTTAAAGAAAATGCCCTTTAGTCATTACAAGTCGTGCATATAGTAAATACGGATATCCACTAGATAAGGTCCGTAGAGAATTATTAGTCTTCAAATCTAGAAACTATTATAGCTTAGAATTCATTATTTTATGTTGATAATGATGTTGGTAAGAATTTCTATCAATACATACAAAAATCGTAAATTTTTTAAAAGCACACATGAAAGATGGCCAAAATAGCCAGCCCCTTTAACATGTTACACTATTCAAACAAATAATTGCTTCCGCTCTCACACAGCATAGCACGCTTCGGTTTCCCCTTTTTCTTTTTTATACAATTATAACGTCAAATTTTATATGGGAAGACCTTTTTTGGCAGTGACTGAGTTTGGGGGTAAAAACAAACCTACCCATTCCCACTTTTATCGCATAAATCCTCCTGTCTTTCCAAAAGGATATAGCAAATGTTCACTGCAGAAGCTAGCAAACAGTTCGTCCGTAACAAATCGAGGCAATGTAGAGATTCTTCGACCATTTCTCCTGAAAATTCATTGAGTAGGATATTAATACTTAGTGAGGAGAGAAACCCAAAAGAGATAATAGCAGTAGAACACCGCAGAAAATTCAGACTTTCGCCTTGAAAATAGTCAGGATTTCAAATTGCAGAAAGAGATATAAATGATCATTCTCAACAATAAGCAATCAGATTCTCAACTTCAATACTCCACTAAAGTAACAAATAACAATGGAAGGGAGAAAGAAAGAAAAACACAATAAAGTTATGTTAATAAGTTGTGAGACCTATGAAGCCTGGACTCGGACACAGGACACAACACGGGACAACGTAAAAAACATAGGACACATGGCTATATATATCTTATATATTAATAAAATAAAGCAATTTATGAGCACCATTTATAAATAGTCTAAAATGAGAAGCAAAAGTTATGTTTATATAAAAACTCAGTACTTTCAATCAACCAAAAAAAGACATAAATCCAACAAAACAAACTGAGTACTTTCAATTAAGGAAAATTATCTAAAACAAAATGATACCTGGGCGACAAGAGAAAGTGAAGTGGACGCACAAACTCAACTCAGAAACAGAAAAAATAAAATAAGGAAACTTAATAGTTTTGTTTTTATAGAGGGGAAGTAGAATATATGAAGGTAAAAAATATTTCAAAATTTGTTTTAATTGGGCTGTGTCCGTCATTTAAAATAATGTGTCGTAGCGGTATCCGACATGTCAGATGTGTCGGTCTCCGACACGGCGACACACCCTTCTTTTGGCATGTCAGAGCTTCATAGTGTGAGACGGAAAAGAGAAAGGGGGGAGAATAGCAGTTGAACACCACATAAGACTGAGGATTTTTCCCTCTAAAACTGCATAAATCTCAACATATTATAGGGCAAAATAAATGCAAAAATACCTTTACATGGGTGCTAGGGAAAGCAGATGTCCGTAAAGTCTCTTGGGTTTCATCAACTAATTTGCGTTTCGGTATGCTTAGTATGAAGGCTGCCTGATCATTAGTAGCAGCCATTGAAGTAATCCGGTAATTGTTCTCCCATCGCCGATGGATTCCTTCACTTGGATACAAAAAGTCAAGCTCCACAACCTTGAATCACAAAATGAAATATAAGTATATCAGTGTTAAAATAATTGAACATGGCCAAAAATCAACGTTAAAAAGACTATATATATACCTGATCAGAATACCCAGCATTCCTGGACATAACAACACCCCAACGACTGCCAGCAGTAGTCATGGAGGTAACATGGAACCCTTCTTTCCATTTCTTGTTTATCCATTTGAAAGGAAATGATTCGCTCACTTTGTAGGACTGCTGTGTATAAGGAGTTCCTGCACACCAAGGATTCCACCATTAGAATCAAAGAATAGTTGTTTTTCTCATCCCGGAGAAGTTAAACGAGGTCAAGAAAGCAACTCCCCCTAATAAAACAAATTTGAATTTTTTGCCATCTTCTATAACTAAATAAGTTATTTTCAAGTAAGTGTTGTCTCATAGGTAAATAAGTTGTTTTCAAGGAAAGTGTTGTCTCATAGGTTTGTGTCAAGAGTTAGAGTCTGCCTCATGTCTCCAAAATGAAATTTACCAACCTAAGCAGCCTGATTAGGTACAAATTGAATGTGTTTATAGGAAAGCAGATTGAACATGGAGAGAATCAACTTGTCTTTTAAAATCATTTTCTAATTCTATATAGAAATGTATACAATGTCTATGTAAGCCAAGTAGGGAAAAAACTTAGGTCAGACTTCTTGAAGGAACTAAACGAATCCCGGATTGCACCTGTGAGTCTCGTTAAAACCGTGTTAATACAAGGTAGCATTTATAAATCGGTATCTAAAATGGCAAACACTTGCAGTGTACTCTTACATTTTGAAGTGCTTCTACAGACAGCTTAAATGGCATAGCAACCATAAAACAAAAAAAATAAATAATAATAATACAATGATAGGCAATGTACAACAATTTAGTAAGGTCCTACCTAAACAATTTAGTAAGGTCCTACCTAAACAATTTAGTAAGGTACAACAATGATAGGCAAGGTACAACAATTTAGTAAGGTCATAAAACTATAAATGTTGCAAAAGGGGTGTAATGATCAAACCTTTGGACATGACAACCAAGGAACTGCCATTAACTGCACCAGCTATTGAACTGATATAGTAATTTTTCTCCCATTGCTCCATAATCCAATCCTGAGGGATCATCAAAATAGCAGCAGCCAAGCATAAATTACTCCACTCATAAAGATTTGATTGATAGAAGATGAAATATAAATATCAAGGAAAGAAACCAACCTTGTGCAGGAAGGCCGGTGATAACTCATAAACCTGGGAAGAAAAACCTGTTCCTGCATCCATGATTAGGGCCCACAAACTTGATGAAGAGGCCACACAGCTTATATACAGCCCATCCTCAATACCCTTGTCTACATGCTGCCGGAGCCTATTGTCCGCTACGTTATAGTGATATCTGCAACCAAAGAAAGTGTTACTTAAATCAAGCAAAATAACGAGACTACTTAATGAATAAGCAACACATACAAATATACAGTGGGCAATCAATTACCACCAGTTATTTTGTTGAAATTATTTTTATAGAGAGCACTGTCAGGAGATAAGTACGGTGTTCAATCAAAATCTATAAATTCAAGAACAGGTACGGTACATCAATTTGACTAGTTAACAAATTTAGAAATGAGTAGATGTTAGATATATTCCTGAATATCAATAGTTAGTTACAAGACGGTTATATCACTAGAATCATTGGTTAGTATATTAAGAGATGGATGGTTTGGTGTTAATAGGATTAAGGAAAATTACAGTGGCCAAGTTGTAAAAGGAAAATTAATGGAGGAGAATCAATTTTATATACTATTATTTGTAATCAATAAAATAAATCATTTTGTTTGATTGTTTCTATCAGTTCCTCAATGCTCTTTCCTGGGTTCCTAACAAATAATCCAACCTGCTAGATATTTGTTGGAAAGAAATGGAGAATACATCAGTGCTCTCGAAGGAGGTGACAAATGAGCATGTAGTACAGCCTCATTTGCAAGAGTCTAACATTTCTATTTCTATACTTAAGCATATACTGCATTGGTTGATGCGGATGCGGATGCAGATGCAGGGGAATGTTCTTTTGAATGATGAGGAAAATAAACAAATCCTTTGAGGGGAATGTGATGCATCATTCGGCAAAGCAGATCGGTTTAGTATGGCAGTGATACGCCCCAATCTTTGGAGCCAGAAAATGAAAGTAAAGATGAAGGTGGAAAGATCATAACCAAAACCATGGAGAAGAAACTTATAACAACAAAGAAAATATTAATTACCTCTGCTTCATGGGACGGCGTGCATTATAAACAGATATCCACTGAGTAGCAGGACTCCCCAATCGTACTTTTTTCTTAGGCTGTTCATCTTCTTCCAGATTTATAAGCATCCTTCCTCGCTTTTGACCAACCTATATAATAAAAGGTTTAGCTTTTGGAGAAATAAAAATAAAAATCAATGAAAAGACACGGCACTTAACACACTCAAATAAACACAAAAGACAGCTAAAATAACCTTCAAAGCTCCATCAATTCTAATAGGTCTCAATGGAGTGCATGGTTCGATCAAGCTGTCAAAAAGTGATATAAGCTTGGAATAATTTGGCTCCTCATCAAATCTCATGTTAGTAACTGCTTCTAGGAACAGCTTAAATGGAGCAGGACAAAAGCAGCACATCAACTCCGCAGAAGTGGACATTTTTTTCTTACAAACAAGAAAACTTTTATTGTCACCCTGTAGATTGGGGGGAAAGAGAGGAACCATACCATATAAGATTAAATCTCTAGAAGCAAGCAATAATCTATACTTGATGAGATACTATCATACTACAAAACACACCTGATAACCCTGCCACGGCAATCTCCCTTTTATGAGAAATATCAATGTGTATGCCAGTGACTCGAGATCATCCCTTCGACTGCCAGTCCTACCTAAATGTGCATGTACACTAGCATACCTTATTGTTCCCCTGCACATAAAGGCATATTATCAATATGTCAATGTGTAAACACAAAAGATATGTTAAACTCGCAATGTTTACAAACCTGAATATATCAGGTCTCTGATCATATTCAACGTGTTGACCAGATGATGCATCCTTCCATTTAGAAGCTGAAGACAGTGCATGGTATGGACATTAATGCACGATCAAAATATGGTACAACTCCAAATAACTAAAATCTGAAGTTATATAGAGAGAAAAATAAACTTAGTGGAAACGTGACTGGCTTAAAAAGACAACATTAACATACCTAAACCAAGATCAATAAGATATAACTTCTTATCATCAGCCGTTCCAGGTTGACCAAGCAAAAAGTTTTCTGGTTTTACATCTCCATGCACAAACCTAATTTAATGATACAAGTTTCATTTATAGAAAGCAATCAGCCATAACTTAATCATAATAAATGGGAATATTATTGTTGACTCTGAAAAACTAATAAAAGGATTTACCCTTTCAAATGGAGCTTCTCAAGAATTGATATTGCCTCCACTGCAATGCAAGCAGCCATACTTGGCGACATCCTGTTAAGATGCAAAAAGTTCAGTGGAGCCAGAATAGAATGAACTCAAAGAATTTGCAGTTATACCAATGTGAACCTATGCAATGAAAAAGAGAGTCCAAATCTTACGATTGACCAAGAGAATTCCATACATCCCAAAGACTGGGCCCGAGTATGTCCATCACCTGAAATAATTTGTTTTATTTTAGAATACAGAGTCAGTCAACATATGCTGATATAGGGAAGCCATATCTCACCAAAATGTAGAAATCTCCTTGTCGACCCTTGTAATGAACCCCAGGAATGCCATAGCAACCATTCAGAGTACTTATCAATGCCAAAAATACAAAAGTGAGAATTGGATATAATAATAAAATTAAAGCACATGGTAAGCCTTTACATACATGAAGGATAGATTGTTTATACCTGTAAACTTGCCACTCATAAGGAGGCCCATAATTACAACCTTTACTGTTTCTATGCTCAAACTTGAGTGCAACCTTTAAACAGAGAAAGGTAATGTATCATCACACACAGTGTTATTAATATTTCATTAGATCAGAGAGAGAGAGAGAGGGAGAGAGAGATTGAATGTTTGAGTAGTACCTCAATGGCATCAGGACCTACTCGATCAGAGCCACCACTAACCCTTCTGCCAACATACACTTGGCCGAAACCACCCTTACCCAGCTTCCTTTCTGTCTTATATACAGGAGAGTTACCAACTTGTACCTGCATACATAAGAGTTCATATAAAATAAGATACAACCAAATCTATCCTAACTGGATGTTAATAAAAACAACCGCAATGCAGTCTAGAATAACTCATTCATGGATGAACTGGTGAACCAAAACATCAACATTATTTCAATAATAATAAAATGCAAAACCAAAATCTCCATTACCATCTCAAATTCCAGAACAGTCAATTATTATATTTTCAACACATTAATGGAAAACAGCTAAAGCAGGGAAGAAATGTAATAAATGTAATAAACGCATCATTAAAACAAATTTGCAGCAATAGATTTTGAAATGCGATAAGGCAATGCAAGAGAACACGCAACAAAGAAGATACCCTATCAGGGACAGGGGTTGTGGTTGCTTCCTCTTCAGCTGCTGCCGCTTTATCACCACTTCCACCCTCCATCAAAATGTTATTATTGGCCACTACCTCTACTTGATTGTAAACAGGTTCCTGAGCCCTTAATGCAACAGGTTCTGGCAGTACCTCACGAGGTTCAGGATCCAAATCAATCAATCTTGCTCCGCGGCCTCTACCAGCTGCAGTTCGTCTTGTAGGTACAGCTGGTGAAGACCCTTTACCTAAACCTGTGGCATTACCACCTCTTCCTCTTCCACCTCCAACTCTCCTCCTAGTTCTGTTCTGCGCAGGCTCTGCCCAATTCTCTCCTTGATCAGCAGGTAGTGGATCAGGCTGAAGATCTCCAAGCCGCTTTGACCTTCTAGCTCCACTTCTCAACTCTGGCATCCTCTCCCCATTCAAATCATAGCCCACTTTATAGCACTCAAAAACAGCAAAAAAGTCTCTGCAACAAAAATAACCAAAAACAAATACACAAATGAGATAATGACATTGTTCGAGAAACCTCCAAAATGAACTAAAGATATTTAGCTGCATCTACACATCACACTAAAAAGTCCTAAAAAAAATATCTATGGCGCAATCCTCAGTTCGACGTCAGATAACAACATAACGAAAGCAGCATAATGAAAAAACATTAAATACAAAGAGAAACAAAAATGTTACTTTCAAAATATATAATTATATAGTCTGAGTCTCCACAAAAAAAAAGAATGTACCTAAAAGCATACAGAGAAATCTGTCATTTTCTGCATTCCAAATTTAACACAAACTTTCTATATTATCATTATCATAATAGCTCAATAGTTTAAACCATTTAACAGCAAAAAAAAACAAAAACAAACAAGTTCTTATTCTAATCCTTCATCTCCTAAACAAAATACACAAATTTCAACCTGCAAATTCCACCGATTGCTTCAATCAAAACAACCCCGTCAAAAACACAGAATCATAATCAACTTTTCAATTCAACACTCAACGAATAACATCAATCATGAATCCGATCATCCAAAAAAATCACACAAACAAAAAAAAAACAAAAAATACCAAAAAAAAATTTAAAAAAAACTGATTAACCGTCTCATCGATAACAACAATCAAAACCGATCGAGAAAAAATTCACAAAAAAAAAACGATAATCCAAAAACAAAAACACGCATGTTACGCACAAAACAAAACGAAAAAAGAAAGAAAAACGAAAAAAAACTCACAGATCGAAGCGTGGAGCTGCAAAAGGAGAAGGATCGGGACGCGATTAACGAAGAAAAGAAAAGAGAAAGCGAAGGAAGTGACGATCGTTGGAAGAATGAGTGAAAAGCGTAATGTTGAGAAAAAGGTGAAGAGTTTGTTGGAGTGAAAGAAACTATAAGGAAGAAAGCATGGTGATGAATGAAATTAGGGTTTGTGAGAAGGAGAAGAAAAGAGCGGTTGGGAAGTATATTAGGTGATGATGATGGTGGTGGTGGAAGATGAAGAAGATATGTTAGATATGGGTTAGCCTTGTTTCGGTTTTGTTATATATTTCGGTCTTTTTTTATTATTATTATTTTTTTAATTTGTTTGTCCAGAGAGAAATAGAGGAGGATGCGGTAATGGTGATTATTGGTGTTGGTTGTGTACGTGTGTGAGTGTTGTTGTGTGTGTGAGATTATATGCACCATGCAAATGTGTCTTTCTAATATCCAAACCATATTTTCTTATATTATTATTATTATTTTGTTAATTGTTTGTTAATTATATTGTTAATATTAGTTTTACTTTGCTATTAATATTAAGATCATTTTTTTTACAAGATATTAAGTAAGATTGTTATGATGGACTCGGGTAAATTTTGGCGCGTTCTCGCGGTTAGTGAATCTGTTATAGTCGTTAAATTGAATTTGAATGGTTTAGATTTTGATCTTACCTTATAAAAGAGGAATGGTTGGTGGTGAAAACGATGTGTCTATAAGGTTGTTTGAGATGGGGTATCGACAAGACACGTTGAAGTCCAAGTAAGAATATAACTGTGAAGTGAGAGGTTTGTAGTAAAGAGATAGATATATGAGTTGTTGTAGGAAAGAAGTGTGTGCGTGCGCGCGTCCTGGCGCGGAAACACATTTATTAACGAGAGGACAAAATTGACAGCCTTGATATTGATGATTGATGAGAGAAAGAATTTTTACATTTAATGCATTGATCTGCATTAAAGGGACATGATTCCGATGGTCGGTTGTTAGAAGTATCGTATGCTCGTGACTTTGAGAACTAACCTACTTTAGGTTGAAATGATTTGGGCCTAGTAGGCCGGTTTAGATTTAAGTCCAGTCCAAAACATATTTACAATTTTGTTTAATAAAAATATTGAATACACATTGAAATTTTAACAATTTTATCTCGATTCAACAGTCACAGATGTGTTGATTGCGTGAATGCATCGAAATGTCAATGGTAGGAAGTTCGATTTCCCATTTTTTCGAACTTGATTTTCCTTTTTTTTTCCTTGTTTTTATAAACAAAGTGGTAAGAGCTCGTTTTGTGCGCATGATAGGATATGGATATGATAGGATAGAGAGGTGGATAAGGATAGGATAATAACATGATAAACACATATCTTATCATGTGTTTGGTGCACATATGATAAGAAATAGGATAACATTATTTTATCATATCTTGTGTTTGGTGTGCACTTAATATTTATATGATGAGATACATGTTATATTAAAATGATAAAGTTATTCTTGACCCAAAACAAAAAATAAAGTTATTCTTTTTTTTTCCTCGGTAAATGATAAAATTATTCTCGTAAAGTGTGTGTGTATATATATATATATATATATGAGTCAGGATCCGTTGACACCAACTAGTTTGACACCAAATGTTACACCTCTCAATAACGTTTTAACCGATATAAATTTTATAAAATCCACCGTTGGATTGAAAGTTTACATCATATAGATCATTTGTGTAAAATTTCAGACAAATCCAAAATCATTTGATATGCTATTGAGACACATAAAGATTAACGGCATTTAAAAAAATACAAAAACCGTTAATTTTGATGTATCTCAATAACATATCAAATGATTTTGGATTTATTTGAAATTTTACACAAATGATCTATATGATGTAAACTTTCAATCCAACGGTGGATTTTATAAAATTTATATCGGTTAAAACGTTATTGAGAGGTGTAACATTTGGTGTCAAACTAGTTGGTGTCAACGGATCCTGACTCAATATATATATATATATATATATATATATATATATATATATTGTTTCTTATAAAAATAAATAATTTTATAGCAACAAAAATTCAATTTATCAATTTAACGTTAATGTACAGGTACATTCGAATTATTTCAATGTATCGTAGAAACTCTCTTTTACTAAACATAAAATTTATGTTGTTAAAATTTAAATTGTATCAAATTTATAGCAAAAATTCAATTTACAGCCTAATATTTTCTAAAATCATACATATTATGTGCAAAAAAAAAAAACACATGGCATGCAAAAAAAAATTGAGATAATAAAAAAAAATTAAATAAATAGGTCAACGTTGATAATTTAGTAAGATGTATGTAATAACAAATCATGGTGTGAATGGCAGATTGTCAGAAGCGATGTATAGACAAAGCAAAACGATGGTGAATAAATAGAATAAAAAAATCTTGCAAGTGCTTTAGGTGGGACTCGAAAAGTGGAAAGGATTAATCATATCATGTTGCTAACCCAGCTTAAAATAAGGATAAGAATAACAAAGGGTCAATAGGATATGATTAGCAATTAGATAAATTTATCCTTTCAAATAAGTGCACCAAACAACGGATAGAAATAGGATAGAATAATTTTATCATATCCTGTCTCTCTATCCAGCGCACCAAATGGGCCCTAAATGGATATCAAATTTACATACAAAATTGTAAAATCTCAAAATCTTTTGTGAATTAGGTTTTACGCACAAAAAACTTATTTAGTGGCAATAACATTAATTCAAAATATTATAAAAAATTATGGTCATGACATAATGATGTTCTAGTAATTTAAAACATTTTAATTTAATTAATAATATTTCAATATCTCTTAAGTTTCATCTCTAGTCGTGCTTTTGTTGTTCTTCTTAGTTTATCAAAGGAATGATGATTTAAGGTCAATATTAACATAGAACCACCTCTCCAAAATGTTTTTTTTTCTCGTTATATTAAATAAGTGTGATTTTCAAATATTTGTTTGTTTTGATTTTTCGTCTTCGTACGGTGTATTTTGTTGTCCCATCTTTGTGCAGTGTATTTTGTTTTTTCGTCTTTACACGGTGTTGATTTGTTTTAGGTTGAAGGATTAGTTCAGCTCAAGTGCAAATTCAATCAATGTCGAGTTATGTGTCATCAACGCTACAGATCTGAAGACATGAATATTTCAGGCACTTCAATATAATCATATTTGTATTCTCATGCAATTTTCCGTTTTATGCTATTAATACGTATGTTGTGAGTTTGTTCATAGATTTATTATTTTTATTTTTATCCAATTTGACATTGCATTCCATCAATGTACTATTTGAATGAGTGATTATTGTTTACTTTTAGTCCAAAAATATAGTAATTCAAAACATTTTAATTTGGATTTGTTAGTCCAAAAAAATTAGTAATTCAATATACTCATTTTGATTTTCAATTGTAGTCAACACACGATCTCAATGTATTCCGATCTATTAGATTGGATTGGTCTAAGTATGGCAAAAAAATAGTAAATTCAATATACTCTTTGTTATTCCGTTTATGTTTTATGTTATAATTACACTCTATTTAAAATTTATTTAGATTTGTATTATGTATTATTTTAATGTGTGTGATGACAATGTTTAAGATTTTAATTTAAGAACTTGTGACATTTTCAAAAAAATTAGGTTTAATAACTATGTAGTTTTATTATAAAGATCGATTCAATCCGGTTTAGTCATGCGGTTCAAAAAATTTAGGTTTAATAACTATATAATTTTATTATAGGTTTAAAAAAATTAGGTTTAATCACTTTTCTAAAATGAGAAAAAACAACAATTTTAAAGTTCTCAGGACGAGCTGCCAACATTTTAGCCATTAGAGCTAAAAGTTTTGCATTTTTTATGACAATGTTGCAACCTTACCCGTAGAATACATAAAATTACTACATAAACAACATTTTGTATGTAAGGGTGGTGTTCTTCCCCGTACAACATTTTGTATGGAAGAGTCCGAGTAGTTGAATGGACGTGAATTGAAGGTGGAGGAGTCCGATGAGTTTAATGGATGTGAATCAGAGGAGTTGAATATGGCAATGAATTGTGATTTTCCGGAATCGGAGGAATCGAACGAGGTGAAACACCGATCGCCATGCTAAGCATTATGAACAACTGAACAACAACGATTATCATTGTCTCAGTTAGTTGGAACGAGAGAGAGACAGGTGCAGAAAAAAGTGAGAAAAAGGTTTGAGAGAAAAAAAATGAATGATATTTACTTATATACCGGTCCATATAACATTCTTTAAGAGATGATATTTAAATAAATTTTTTATATATAAAAAATTGTTAACATTTTTTAACAAAAACAGTACATTATAAAACTCATTTTTAAATGTGCACTATTGTTTCATCATGTAATGATGAAAACAACCTTTTGCTGATTTATTGTTTTTTTTTTTTTACGCAAACTGACTTATGGATTTGTTCTTATGCAAAACTCATTATAATTTATTTATTTATTTTAACGCAACACTCTTATTATGTTCTTTTAACAACCCTTTTTCATTCATTTTTGGATACTCCATGTAGCTTTTCATATCTGACATATGTTAGACGGGTGTAAAATCCTTAAGTAATATGTCATTTTTCTACTAATGGATGCATCTTTGGTAATTTTTTCTTTTATTTTCTTCATCTTCGACTTTATTTATTTTTTTTTTCTCAATTAATATGTTGCCGACTATGAATAAAGCTACTAACACATACATTGGCAACAAAAGATTCAGAAAAAGAAGAGTACACTTTGAGAATAATAAATTGAGTCATTACGTGCCCTTATCCGGTTCGGAAGCGACGCTACTGAAAACGCAAGAATCAAGAACCAGATCTCCAGATGAGTCTACTCCGCTACCTGAGCTTTGTTCCTCTACCACCATCTTCCTCCGAAATCTTGAAGGATTACGAGATATCTGTTGTGTATTGATTTTCATTCCTTTGCGTTTATGCTTGGTTAAATTTTGAATGATTGAGTTTGTGCTCTACGTGTTGTGTTGTTGTTGCGCTTATGCTTGGTTAAATTTTGAGTTCGTGCTTTATGTGTTTTTTTACTAATGGATGCATATTCGGTAATCCTTAAGTAATAACAACCAAATGTAGGACTTACAGTAAATGTGGCCAAGGGCGTAGCCATGTACTGGTGAGGGGGTTCAACTGAACCCCCTGAACTTGAAAAAATTATGTGTAGATCTTATATACTTTGCACTTTGAATCTCCCTGAACTTTACTTTTGCACCCACCAAAGAGAAGAATAAAACACAGGACAAAGAAAATAGTGAAGAGGAAGGTTGATCAGAAGATGCAGGGAAAAAAATGAAAACAGAAGGAAGAAGGAAGAACTGGTGCAGAAAGATGTTACGATACACAAATAGGTTTTCATCTTTATAGAGGTATACAAGTGTGACACATGTGAATTGTTTGAAACATTTCATAAAATCTTAAACGATGATGAACATTTATCTCATTCATTCTCTTCTTCATCATGTTCATTATTTTAAACTAATCTATAACAAATGACACTTAAAGATACCTCAAAATTATATGAATATGTGTTTTGTTTAAATCTTCTTCTAAACTCTAAAATTGAAATCATCGATTTTTATTAAACTCTAAATTTCAACATTTCACATGTGTACATGTTTCATACCCTTCATTATGTTACAAATGAATAAAATAAATGATTAATTTGTGCACATTTCAAAAGATAAATGATTTACCTATGCAATAAAGATAAAAGACCCGTGGGAGAAAAAATAATATAAAAAATTAACCTGTGCTCATTCACGAAGATAAATGATCAATTTAAAGAAAAGAAGATAAATGATTCTCTTACAAATAAATAAGATAAGATAAAACACTCGTAAAAATATAATTTTGCCAATAACAATATATATAAGCCGGCTAGAATTATCAAACTTGGCATGATGTTAATGACTAATGAGTTTAGATCCACTCCATTTCACTTTAGTTCTCAATCGATAAATGACACGTGGCAATTAAAAAATCTAACGTTTGAGATTAAAACTCTCAATATAAATTATCATTTTTCTTTTACTCTCCCCTTTTCCATCATTAGGCTCCCTCTTCTCAGTATCACAGTGCCGTCGGCCACCACGCCAATGCTCCATCGCCTGTGTGTATATCCTTGATCTTGTTCTTTCTCTCAAATTCACTATTTTAGATCTGATTTTTTTTTCCTCAAATCTTCTGGATTTGCATCTTTTCCTAAATCATTTTCTAGCAATCTAGCAATAATCTTGAATCACCCTTCTCGCCACTTGCATCACACCCTCTTTCTCTCATAGCAGGTCACCCCATGCATCACCACCCACCGTAAAATCAGGTTTAATCAAAGTTGGAAAAAAAACTTTCAAACTCAAAACAAATCGATTGCAGTTTTGGATGTTAGAATCAAAGATACACAAATAGGAAAAGAGAAAGACGGCTAGGGTTTCAATAGAATATTATTGCATTAGCTTAACATTACAAAAGGTTATTGGAGAGAATATATAATAAAACCTAATGGACTCTAAACTAATAGGCCTAATAGGCCCAATAACATAGACTATTATTTTATTATCTAACACCTACTCTCAAACTCATGATGCATCAACAAGAAGCATTATGAGTTTGTCAAACAAAATACGAAAATAAAATAAACTACCAAATAAAATAAACTTCTAACATCACCCCTCAAGCTAAAACTTACTAAGCTTTAAGCTTGTTACAAATTAGCCCTGACAACAAATCAACCCAATTAAGATCACGATCAACTAAGAGCAGCCATTTACCATCAAGGAGGGGAGAACCAAATCAAATTAATCCAACATCCAATCCAATGCAGTCCAAGATAACCAAAAACCAAATCAATCGAACAAATTCAAACTAAACTAATCATAAGAATCAATAGGGAGAAGTGCAATGTGTAGGGTTATCATGAGGTAGACTTTTAAAACTCTTTTAAAATCAAATTCAAGAGCGGAAAAACCCCTTTCCCCAGAACACTTAGAATAATAAGAATCACTATGAGTTCATATGTTTACCTCTTGAAGCGTCGAGGAGTTTGATCACGAGCGCTGCACAAACGACAAACGCCTCTACTCAGTCCACACGAACAGCCCCTCCGTCTACAGTGCTAGCTGTGAATGATCGGAAGTAGAGAGATTGAGAGAACAAGAAATCCTAGTGCGGCTAGGCTTTCTAATTGTTTTCACGTGAAAAATAAGTCACCACAAAGGTTCTATTTATAGAACCACTTGTGTGTGCCATACCTTATGGTGTACTGTATTTCTCACTTAATTCCACCGTACCCTACGGTGTACCAAATTATAAATGAATCTCATCCATTTAATTAATCTCTCTTCTATCTGTTCTTATATGTGTGACCCTATAGGTTCTCGGAACGTTGGCAATAATATTAAATAACTATTTAATATTATAAACAGTGAGCGGTATCTAGCAACACATCACTGCTACCCAAGTGACGAGAATGTCATGTGATCTGACATAACCTTTCCGTGATAATGATTATGTGTATAATTCCCCTTTGCCCTTATATCTATATTGAACATAAGGCATAGATCGTGTCACCCTTGTATGGTTCAATATCTTATTTCTTGATCCCAGAATATACTGAGCAACGAATAAGCTCAATATCTCATATTGACTTAGTTCGGCGTGGCCACGCATTTTATCAGTCATATTCCATCAAGAGGCCTACAAATATTGCTCCTGTTATGTAGGAGGGGCAAATTCCATCTAGGTCACTCATGTCCCTCAGCATGATTTATAGAGTACCCATCAACCGACTTTATAGTCATCCTGTTACGGACAATGTTTGAACGGCAACTAAGTACTCTACTCCACATCTAGGGTCCATAGTGGTTTCAGGTCGAAGGGTGGTATACACCATTATCACTATGAGAATAACTTATGACACTTTTCATAACATACTATGTAGCATTCTCATGGCGGGTCAATCCAATATAAATATTACTCCTAATATTTATATCTATGTGAAGACTTGATATCTCATATCCATGACTCGTGAGATGAAGTCATCAGTCTACTCACATAATAGTCTCTATGTTTTACTGTTATCCCACATCACAGTAAAACTTGACTATGGATACTTTAAGAATAGTGTCATTATGTTTAATGAAGTCTCACTATTAAGTCACACTTAATGTTCCATTAATTAGACTAGCTATTCTAGGGACTTTATTAGTTTGAAACAAACATAATAAAGAAATGCCTTATTATATATATTAAATATATAAATCAAAGTCAGCATATAAAAGACGATTCTATCAAAATAGATTGGCTTTTAGGGCTTACTCCAACAATCTCCCACTAGCACTAAAGCCAATCAGATATTAACTCAACATCTATTGGACTAGCGTCATCATCAAGCATCTTTTATGCAAGATTTTCTATTAGTGGATAAGGAACTCTTTCCTATGTTGGTACCCGATACATCTGCCAATTTACACTTTTGATCTTCTATCAAAAGAAATAAAGTGTCAAAACTTGTATTTGAATCGTTGGTGAGATCTGGTTTTCCGTTGCTTGCAAGATTAAACCATTACCATCTTTAATGAGGTCAAGGGAATCTGCAACGTAAGGAAAACAATTTTCTGTCTCATCTTATGAGACAAACTATTCAAATCATATATTTGACCTTTGTAATAGATATATCAATCTTATGAAGCTTGTAAGCTTACAGATTTGACATCCGAGCATAAAGTTTATTCCAGACTACAATCTGGGTATACTGTTCTTCGGTTTTGGACAATCAGTATCATTGTAACTCATTTACAATGATCATTTCCAGATCCGATCAAGAAACCATCCTTAGTGATTTTAAGATATCCATCGATATTCTTGATGGTGATCTAATGACAATCACTAGAAATAATTGGTACATATTGTTCATGCTAATAGCATATAGTACATCTGGTCTAGTACATATCATGATATACATGATCAACCCAATTGCCAAAGCATTTGGATACTTCTCATGCATCCCTTTCTCATCCAATGAGGTTGAATATTGTCTTTGAGACAAAAATACATCATGTGACGTATGCAATAATTTCAATAAAATTAAGCACATGAGGTGTCTATACACTTCATCAAATTTGTACATAGGTTAAGGTTGAGATATGTCAACAATCTATTTCTGTAGATCTTGATTCCTAACTTTTAGGAAGTCTCGCCTAAGTATTTCATCAAGAAACAATTACCTAATCATGTCTTACATGTGTAGTGTATGAAAATTGTCTTGATGATCAGTATGTCATCCACATACAATACCAGATTAATTTAAATACTCCCACTGACTTTCTTGTGTGCACAAGAGTTCCTTTATTAATCTTAGTTTTCATAAAACTTGATCAATAAAACTGATAATTCAACTTTGAGAAATTTGAACAAATTCATAAATGAATTTTGTAATTTATATACTTTTCTAGCATCCTTTAGATTAACGAAACCCTATCCATATGTCAAATACATATGTAAGGTCATTCCAATTAAGGAATGCAACCTCGTTATCCATCTGCCAGAACTCGTAGTAAAACATACAATAATTGCAAGTGGAATCAATTGAGTTTAAGCACTATAATTGAAATAAAGGTTTCATCATAATTGCATCATGATTTGTATGAAACCTTTCACATTCAATCACACCTTAAATGTATTCACAATACCATCCATGTGAGTCTTTACAACAAGACTCATATTTATCCTATGAGTCTTACTCAATTGGATGACAAAACAATATCCATATATGTTTTGTGTACATGGACTCTTTATAAGTCACACTCTCATCTTCCATGAGCATCATATATCACCTTGTCGAGTCATGGTAAAACCGTGACTCTCAACTGTGATATGACATATCTGACTTATATAGGTCTTGTGCTACTCGAACTGGTGATCCAACAACAACTCTTGTTGAACCGATTCATGTTCCATTCTCAAAACATGTGTTTTGTGGTACTCGAATTTACTCAAGTTCTACATCACTCCCACTATCTCTTCTAGAGACACTTCCTTCTAAAGGAATATTTTAATTCTAGTAACAAAACAACTTTTGTCCTAGAGAGTGTTGTAGAATTAATATTTCTAAGTTTCTTTAGGATCCCTCCACAAATACACATTAATCCAAGTTGGAATTATGTTTATCTTATAAACAGTGCAATCCCAAACTACCATAAAGTCAAACTAGGTACTTTTACCTCCATATCAAATATGGTGTCTTTATGATTTCTTTTATTGGAACTTTTGTGGGTAAAGAATAACTCTAATTAAAATAATTTTTCGAAAGAGTCGTCGGAGATAAAAGAACTATCTTATTTGTAATCATGTCAAACATGATGTAATATAAATAGTTATTACTATACTCCTTATCTAAGTATTTACCATTACGACTTGTTTGTATGGTCTTAATACTTTTTCAAAATTATTCATTTACTTCATAAATTCTTTGAACAAATTCAAAGAATCATACTTTGTGTCAACCACACATATTCACATCTACTAAGCTAATTAGTAACGTAAATGAAGTAAAAGAAATAAAATTATATCTAGCAAATAATTAGTTTAGTAGTTCATATACATCTCATATGTATATATTTCAAATACATCAAATGTCACTTTACCTTAGTTGGTAATTGACATACTGAACTATTTTAAAAGTGGAACTCACATCCTTCAAATGATATAAATCAAATGAGTCCAAAATTCCTATCTATGGAATCTAGAAATGTGTGACTCACTTATTAATACTAAACAATATTGCTACTAATATGCATAAGGTTCAAATCTTATTTGATTCCTTTTCATGATTGTTATATATAAGGTTATCAAGTTGATGGAACTCTATTCCATTACTTGATTAGAACACTAGAATAGAAAACATTGTTGGAATAATGTAACAACACTTGTCTATTATTCATGCAAGCAGTCATTTTTCTTGTCAATACAAGGTTTAGGTTCAACGTTTCTATTATTAAAGGAAACTTAATAACAATGATTTGGTTCCGTGTCAAACTCAACTTCTACGATCAATGAGACTATTTCATTCTAATCGTAGGTTGATTTTATCTATAGTCAAATTTTCACTTCTTTAAAACAACTTCATATTTCAACAAATATGAAATTAACAACCGGTATCATATACCTAAGATAAAAAGTGGATAATTTAACTTTCTATAACAAGGTCAATGAAGAAGTCTTACTTCTTTCTTCAACTTTAACTCTTTCAAAATCATTAGTAGTTTTTCTCGTATTTGAGAGTACAATTCTCAATACATGTACCAATTCAGAAACTCCTTTCTGAACTATTTATCCTTCGTAAGGACATTTTACAGTAAAATATAAAATATATGTCAAATATATCTAACTACGAAAATAAGAATATTTGTATCATGATTAAAACATATTTAACTAGGTCTTTAATTAAATATGCTCCCACTATTTTACTCAAACCAAATGACCCTCGACATTTGATTCGGAAAATCCCGTTGGAAGATTTTCTAGTGGGAATGAGATCCATATTTTACTTTGTTCTAAGTCAGCGTTGGACTGATTACACAAAACATAGTGATTTTAGGTAGGAAACTTCTTTCCAATTGTATCTCATACAACTCTCATATCCTTTCCGTTGGGTGAATAACACTTATTCTAATCCATCATATGGAGTAACCCAACACTTGCTTCTAAAATCATATAATCATATTATATTTCTTTTAGTTAAGTTAGACCCAATGAATAGCAATCGGGTAAACTAGTTACCTCACCGCAACTTATCAATATAGACAATGCACTTTACGTTGGCAAAACCTACAATGATCGATATTGATCTTGAAGGGTGCTAAATGTTGGAAAGCTTTCAACTTAATATTTCTTTTAAGGGATTTTAATTAAATTTAATCTCACCGTATTTTGTATCTCATACAAAACGTGTTTCAATTTACATGACACTCATGTAAATATTTGTTTAACAATTATATAAAATATTCAAAACATATATAATTAAAACATTCATCTCATGCATCACATACATAAAATAAACTAAGGTAGTATAGTTATGGCCTCCTAAAACGAAAGAATTAAATAAACTAATTTATTACAATTCTTTGACCCTCGAGCAAACTTCTCAAGTTTCTCCATCGTCATCCTTTGTTTGACTTTGTCTCCCGTCATCATGAGCAATTACAATTATTTAAAATAAATAAATAAAGTAAATAAATTGCCACGACACGCAGGTCGTATTTAAAATAATAATAATAAACCACGACACGCAGGCCGTATTTGAACCAAATAAAATAAACACCAAACACGCTAAGGCCATAACTATACACCTCTAATAATTAATTAAAATTTAATAATTAATTAACACATGTATATATACGAACCAAATTAAAACTATCTGCTGTTGTGATGCGTTCGTGAGACATAGAAAACTATGACACTGTGGCCATAATTGTTTCTCAGGAAGTTTATATAAATAGGCTCATACCGTTAAACTTTTATGATTAATGAGGTGTTGTTTCTTTGGTATGCTAATTAAATGATATGTTGATTTGGAAAAATCATATCTCCGTAATTGGCTCACACTATTTGATACTCATAAATTTAAATCAAATCCCGTAATGATATGTATCAATATATTACAAAATAAATATGGTCAATTATTTAAGACTCTTTATTTGAATCCAAAAAGTCAAAATTGATAAACATCTCACGGGTTCTGATATCCAAAATTTTGAATCAAATAGGAACATAAATTTAAAATTAGTTTGAATAGCCAATATCATAATAAAGACAAAACAACATGCCAATGAAATTTGAGACAATCTCATTCACGCATTCCAGTGACAAAAGATTAACAAATCACACATATATATCTCATATATATAAAACCACATGCCAATAAATTTGAATCATGTACAGAATTGATAAAAGCATGTATTCATGTTAATCAAAATCAAAACACGATCTGAGACCGACTCATCGTGTCAAATAAAATATATAAATAACACATCGCATGTATTGGAATAAAACGTATAGCCATAACGTAAAAAAAAACAATCGTATGAATCATATTCATATTATCAAGACAATAAACAAACATATAGAATTCATGATATCTAAGAAAGCTCTGATACCACTGTAGGGTTATCATGAGGTAGACTTTTAAAACTCTTTTAAAATCAAATTCAAGAGCGGAAAAACCCCTTTCCCCAGAACACTTAGAATAATAAGAATCACTATGAGTTCATATGTTTACCTCTTGAAGCGTCGAGGAGTTTGATCACGAGCGCTGCACAAACGACAAACGCCTCTACTCAGTCCACACGAACAGCCCCTCCGTCTACAGTGCTAGCTGTGAATGATCGGAAGTAGAGAGATTGAGAGAACAAGAAATCCTAGTGCGGCTAGGCTTTCTAATTGTTTTCACGTGAAAAATAAGTCACCACAAAGGTTCTATTTATAGAACCACTTGTGTGTGCCATACCTTATGGTGTACTGTATTTCTCACTTAATTCCACCGTACCCTACGGTGTACCAAATTATAAATGAATCTCATCCATTTAATTAATCTCTCTTCTATCTGTTCTTATATGTGTGACCCTATAGGTTCTCGGAACGTTGGCAATAATATTAAATAACTATTTAATATTATAAACAGTGAGCGGTATCTAGCAACACATCACTGCTACCCAAGTGACGAGAATGTCATGTGATCTGACATAACCTTTCCGTGATAATGATTATGTGTATAATTCCCCTTTGCCCTTATATCTATATTGAACATAAGGCATAGATCGTGTCACCCTTGTATGGTTCAATATCTTATTTCTTGATCCCAGAATATACTGAGCAACGAATAAGCTCAATATCTCATATTGACTTAGTTCGGCGTGGCCACGCATTTTATCAGTCATATTCCATCAAGAGGCCTACAAATATTGCTCCTGTTATGTAGGAGGGGCAAATTCCATCTAGGTCACTCATGTCCCTCAGCATGATTTATAGAGTACCCATCAACCGACTTTATAGTCATCCTGTTACGGACAATGTTTGAACGGCAACTAAGTACTCTACTCCACATCTAGGGTCCATAGTGGTTTCAGGTCGAAGGGTGGTATACACCATTATCACTATGAGAATAACTTATGACACTTTTCATAACATACTATGTAGCATTCTCATGGCGGGTCAATCCAATATAAATATTACTCCTAATATTTATATCTATGTGAAGACTTGATATCTCATATCCATGACTCGTGAGATGAAGTCATCAGTCTACTCACATAATAGTCTCTATGTTTTACTGTTATCCCACATCACAGTAAAACTTGACTATGGATACTTTAAGAATAGTGTCATTATGTTTAATGAAGTCTCACTATTAAGTCACACTTAATGTTCCATTAATTAGACTAGCTATTCTAGGGACTTTATTAGTTTGAAACAAACATAATAAAGAAATGCCTTATTATATATATTAAATATATAAATCAAAGTCAGCATATAAAAGACGATTCTATCAAAATAGATTGGCTTTTAGGGCTTACTCCAACACAATGCAATCAGAAGAGAAGTGCAATAGAGGGAGAAGTGCAATGCAATCAGAAGAAGTGCAATAGGGGGAGAAGTGCAATGCAATCAGAAGAAGTGCAATAGGGGAGAAGGGCAATACAATCAGAAGTGCAATAGGGAGAAGTGCAATGCAATCAGAAGTGCAATGCAATCAGAAGAGAAATGCAATAGGGGAGAAGGGCAATACAATCAGAAGAGAAGTGCAATAAGAGGGAGAAGTGCAATGCAATCAGAAGAAGTGCAATAGGGGGAGAAGTGCAATGCAATTAGAAGAAGTGCAATAGGGGGAGAAGTGCAATGCAATCAGAAGAGAAGTGCAATAGGGAGAAGTGCAATACAATCAGAAGAGAAGTGCAATAGGAGAGAAGTGCAATGCAATCAGAAGAAGTGCAATATGGGGAGAAGTGCAATGCAATCAGAAGAGAAGTGCAATAGGGAGAAGTGCAATACAATCAGAAGAGAAGTGCAATAGGAGGGAGAAGTGCAATGCAATCAATCAGAAGAAGCCAAAGAGAGGTGCAATCAAAAGAAGCCAAAGAGAAGTGCAATCAATGAAGAAGTCAGAGACAAGTACAATGCAATCAAAAAGAAGTGCAATTAATCATAAGATATCAACCATTGTTAATCCAGTAACCAAGAGCCTTCCAAATTCTCACCGAAATCCTTCCAAATTCCAATGCCATAATACCAACAATTTTCCAAACAAACTAATTTCTTGAAGAGAATTGAGAAGGCTACCAACGCAGATGCAAGAAAGTATAGTTAAACACAAGACCCAATTATTATTATTTTTTTAATTCCGTGCCATACCAATCAAATTGAAACCAAATCAACAGCAAACAATTTGTCACTGTACCCACATCATACCAATATATTAGAACAACACTTGCTCCTAATTTTCAATTATGTTATTCAACCATATGAATCAAATTTTGACCAAAGAAACATATACCAATGAAAAAGCCAGTAAAAGAAAAGTACCGTACCAAACAACAATGAAACCGAAATAGAATTGACCAAAACCATATTCACCAATTTCAACAGAACCACATGACCCGAAAAACATATAACTATAATTCCCAAACTTTTGGGAATTCAACTGCGGAAGTGACGAGTGGTTCAAGGTGGATCGAACGATGCTCTCGATACCATGTTAGAATCAAAGATACACAAATAGGAAAAGAGAAAGACGGCTAGGGTTTCAATAGAATATTATTGCATTAGCTTAACATTACAAAAGGTTATTAGAGAGAATATATAATAAAACCTAATGGACTCTAAACTAATAGGCCTAATAGGCCCAATAACATAGACTATTATTTTATTATCTAACATTGGAAATCAATAATAGCTTGACCAAGAACAAAGTGATGTCATTTGGGTGGTTCGTGACGGTGGGATAGGGATGGACGGTGGCGATACCGGCGGCGGCAAGAAGGCAAAGGGATCAATGGTGAAGGAAGAGAAGACAGAAAACTAGAATGAAGGGTCGTTGGTTCACGATGTTGTAGTTTGTTAGTTCAGTGTTTCTATGTGGCTTTTTAATCTCGGCCATTAGATTTTTTAATTGCCACCTGTCATTCATCAGTTGAGGAACCGGAGTAAAATGGAGGATAAAGAAATGAAGTGGATCTGCACTCGATGTTAATTGTTCTCTCCACTTCGCCCACTTATGATAATTAAAAAAAAAAAAAACTTATGCATATTAATGAAAAATATCTATCAATAGAAAAATCTAGCAAACAAAAAATTACAAAAACATCAGTTTCAATATTTTAATCTATCTTAGAAGATTATTTCTTGCACGTATATGTAGAAAACAAGTCAAGTTAAGTTTTTTTTTTTTTTTTGACAAACAACAAGTCAAGTTAAGTTAGTCATTATAATACAATATATATAAATATAAAACAGAAAATAAAATTCAAAATTAGTAAATGTATTGGATAAAAATACATCTTGTTAATTATAAAAAAGAAACATATAAATAGTTAACAAAAAAGCAAAAACAAATATTACAGTAAGTATAAACTTATTCTAAAATGAAATAATCCAACTTATCATGAAAGTATTTTTACCTACAAAATTTAACTGTCTGCTAGTACTATTGATTCATTTTCCCTGATTTTGGTTGGTATATAAATAACCGCGCCTCTTAAATTCTCTTCTCTATTATTACTCTCACTCACTCACAGTTGTTTCTCTTAAACCCAAACAATCACGCTCTTGGCGGCGACACTTTCCATCCTTCCTTCTTCACTCTCATTTGGATCATGGCAGCTGTTGCTCCTTCTCCTGACAGTATCCTTCTTTCTCATCCATACACCACTTTCTCTATCTCTGTGTTTTCTTTTTGTTATTTCTTTTTCTTCATTTTTTTTTTTGGAAATTTAACTCATAACCATTAGGTTTACTCAGTAATTCATTTCTTAGGGTTTCTTAATTTCTTTTCCCTTACTCTCTAATCAAACTATATGCTTTTGCTTTTAGTATTTGTTGTTCATAACTGTAACCTAATGCTTTTTAGGTAAATTCCCAAAAGCCAAAATCATTTTTTTTAAATTATTTATTTTGAAATATTAATATATGTAGTATTTGGTTAGTTTACTTAATTGTTTTGGTATGTAAGCATAGGTTTTCTTAGTTATATTTATTTTTTTGCGTATGTTATTGTTTTGGAGTAGCTGTAGTTGTTTAAATTTTCTTAATTATTTTTTGTTTATTTTACTTTTTATGTGTCAATTTCAGTGTTTATGACATAGTTGTGTAAAAAAGTATATTTTTTTCTTTAACTTCACTGCTATAGAAGCTGCAAGTTTACTGCAGAGTTTGACCCTGGATTCACAACCCAAGACTATTGTTGGAGATGTTGAGCCTGTCAAGAAGGTAATTCTCATATTTCACCCTTGTTAAGAAAAGTTTGTAGTGTAATCAGTGACGGAGCCAGGTTTTTCAATAGTGGGGGCACCAAATATATAAATTTGTAACATTAAATATATAATCTAAAAAATCTTTCTTTTATAGATAGATCCAATTTTATACTTTCACATTCATCAAGTGCTTAAAGTTAAAATTGGAATAAAAGATAAAAAGTTATAAACTATAAGCTCAAACGATACTTGAAATAACATAGAAAAAATTATAAGTATGAAAGAAAAGTTTTTTTTTTCCAAACACAATTTTATTTTATCAAACAAGCTTATGGGTCCATTTGGGATAACTTTTTTTTAAGCTTATGCAAAACGACTTATTCAAATAAATAAGTTTTTATATGTTATTATAAGTTTTTTTTTTTGTTGAAAACTTGGTATCCAGCTCAAGAACCGACTAATTCGAGAGAACCAATCTCACCGCCCATTGCGGGGGGTCCGTTTAAAGCTAGAGTTTTTTTTTTTAACTCTGTATATATGGACCAACCCACCGAAATTGGCACGAACTTGAGACCTTGAGAGGAGCAAACTCCAAGATCCTAAGCTATAACACCACTAGACCAACCCAAGTGAATATTATTATAAGGTTGTTAGTTTATGAAAAATAGCTTATAAAAATACAGTTTTCGCGTTAGTGAGCATTTATAAATTAACATAAAAAATTATTTGTATAAATTGTTTTACATAAGCTCAAAAATAACTATTTCAAATGAACTCGAAATTATAAGATAGCTTATTTGTATTATCAAACAAATATTGATATTGCCTTGACAATGACTTGAATTGAGCCTAGTTACTTTTCAATTGATGATGGGTGAATGTGGGGGACTAGTTAAAATATCAACACTAAAAATTACTAATTGATGATGGGTGAATGTGGAGGAGTAGCATATAAAAATTTTTCTCAAAAAGTTTGTGCAGGCAAGTGCCCACATAACCCCCTGCCTGCCTCCGTCCCTGAGTGTAATTAATGTGTCTATTTTAATTGATGTACCAAAAATACCCTTTTGAATATGTATATAATTAATCTTGACTTTTTATATTCCAAAACACTAACTGATATTAATCAGGGGTTTATTTGGAAAAGCATGCATCTAGTAATTTGAAAAGGAGTTTATTTATATTTAGGGACAATTTTTTTTTTCTTTTTTTTGTGTTAACCCTCCCCTTCCTATGGGAAGGGGCCATGGTAATCTGGAGTTAAAGCCTGGTCAATAAATTGGCCCACCCAGGAATCGAACACGGGTTCTCCCGAACTGTGAAGCTCATTAGCCACTTGGTTTATTTAGGGACAATTTTTTTTAATTTTTTTTTGGTTTATATTTAGGGACAAATATTTGTTAAATGGGTTCTTATATTTAGGAACATAGGTAGTAGTTGGTATTGAAAGTTGAAACATGTTTAGGCAGAACTCATTTAAGGTCCACCAAACTTGTCTTTTTTGTGAAAAAATAATGATGTTTTGAAACAAGTTTGTGCTTGCTCCTAAAAGCAGTGTAGACCGATAAATAATAAAAATGCAATTTTTGCTTTGAGGGTGAGATTTATAGTTTAACTACAAACTTCTTTTTGCTATGGTTTAGAACGTAAATCTCTTTATTTCATACTCACTTTTCAGAAAAACTACTTTTACGTAATGAATATAATTTAAAATTATGTTTCCAAATGCTCATGTCAATACCTACTAAAATTTAAGATTGTTTATTGTTGGATTGTGTTAACTGATCCTTGTTGTATATTTGTTTGCAGAATGGAGCTGCTTTTTCCAATGGTACAGCTAAGGGGGCGGGCAAGCCATTCAATCCAAATCCAAGTTTTGTTCCTAACAATGGATATCCTTCGACTACATATTATTATGGAGGTAAGGTAAGCTGTTTAATTTTTTAAGGATATATATAAATAAAAACATGCTGATGACCCAAAAGAAATGCAAAGATTGTCGATTTGATATTTGAGCGATTTGTATTACCCTTTTTGGAAAAATGACTCGGTGATGTGATTTATTTTAGGTTATGACGGGCAAGGAGATTGGAGTGCCTATCCCAATTATTTGAACCTTGATGGAGGGATGGCTCAAGTAAGTACCTTGTTCTCTGGTTTTCATTCTTGTGATGAATGTATGTCTTTTTTATATTTATGCCTCAGATCCTTCCAAATATCCATTTGATGTAACCTACTTTCTTTTATATGCTAGCTACAAAGTTCAAGGATTTTAGACCGGTTCTCGCTGCATTTTAAATCGTTTTGTATATGTTTTGAGAGTTATAGACTGTTTTATCCATTTAAGTTGGTAGACTAGTGTAGCTGTTTTGTCTTTAAATGATTATAAAGTATTTTGCAAATTCTTCTCTTTAATTCTTGAAGTAGTAGTGAATCTAGTTATAGTTTGACCCACTGTTCTTGAAGTTTCAACTCTTTTTTGTTGTTTTAATGTTTCTGTTCTAGATTATGATTGTTACTTACCCCTTGGCTCTAACAACTCCATAAATGTTTTTTTTTGCTGGATCTATTTACAGAGTGTTTATGGGGATAATTGCTCTTATATGTATCATCAAGGTTATGGCTACCCACCATATGGAGCATATGCTTCGCCGAATTCCTCCTCACCAATAGTTCAACCTGATGGTCAGATGTATGGGCTTCAACAGTACCAGTATCCTTGTTCTTATTACAACTCTCCAACTTCTGCTGATGGATCATTTTCTTCTTACAAAACCAGTGTTCCACAACGAGAAATGTCAACTGCTGTTAATGCGGATCGCATTCCTCCAAATGTTATGAATAAAGGAAACTCTGTTAGCCTGGTCAATGGTGACTGTACAAACCAAAATGGGTTAAAGGCTTTTATATCAAGTTCCCAGCACACATCTTTGAATACAAGGGATTCTTATCAAGGGTCTAGCTTGCCAGCTTGTGCTCCATTGTCAGGACATCAGGGTCCAAAGTTGAGTACTCACGGTACACAGTCAGCAATTGCTACAGACGTGTCATTGGTTTCTGATAGACAGTTCAAACATGGAGGAAAGGTTGGATTATCTTCACAAGCGGCTCATGTCAAAGATTTCTCATCTCAAAGGAATCAACGACACTCTCAGCCACTTCCACAATTCATGGTATGGTAGTTTGGTCACCCTTTTCCTTAGTGCAATTGTGCATGCTAAGTAAGCGAGCTTGATATAATTGAGTTTTTTTTGTTGCTTAAAATCAAGTCATAGTTAAACTCAAATATATTTTCTTTGTTGCAGAACTTGAATGGTTCCAGGCATCCATCTGGAATGGAACTAGTTCCTGGATTCATGAACGGGATTTATCCAAGCAACAGTATGTTCAGCCAATATGGAAACACATTCAGAGCAAATTCTCGTTATGGGTCTTCTGTATATGGATCTAGAACAGGTTCTTTTGATAGCAAGTATAGATCCACAGGTAATGGCTATTTTGCTAATGATTCCAGAAAAAATGTGGACGGTTTCAGTGAGCTAAACAAGGGACCAAGAGGTGCCAAGAGTTACGATAATAAAAGCGCCAAAAGTCTTGGAGCTGTCACATTATTACTCAAAGGACAGAACCTTACAGTGAAGAGTGATGACAAAGAAGTAGTGCCTCTTGTTGTTCCAAGTAAAGAACATTACAATGGAGAAGATTTGTCTGAGCATTATTCTGATGCTAAGTTTTTTATCATCAAATCCTATAGCGAGGACGATGTTCATAAGAGCATAAAATACAATGTTTGGGCAAGTACTCCCAACGGCAACAAAAAGCTGGATGTGGCATACCAGGAAGCCAAGGAGAAGCCTGGTGGCTGTCCTATATTTTTGTTATTTTCGGTGAGTGTCATATGAAGCATTCACTATGTAACCAACCTCCTAAATTTTCTTAGTTTTATTGAACTGTTTGTTTTCCCTAATTCATTTTTTTTGCTACAGGTCAACACTAGCGGTCAATTTGTTGGTTTAGCCGAGATGACTGGTCCGGTTGATTTTGATAAATCTGTAGAGTATTGGCAGCAGGACAGGTGGACTGGTTGCTTTAATGTGAAGTGGCATGTCATTAAGGATATTCCAAATGGCGTGTTAAGGCACATAACACTAGAAAACAACGAAAACAAACCTGTAACTAATAGCAGGGATACTCAGGAGGTATTTACTTAGTTGTTGCCTGTTTCATTTTTTACTCTACTAGCAACTCACTTTCTACAAGATGCTTATTTAAATGTCATTCCACAGGTTAAGTTCGATAAGGGTATTCAAATTGTCAAAATTTTCAAGGAGCATTCAAGCAAAACAAGCATATTGGATGATTTTGGCTTTTACGAGTCCCGTGAAAAGACCACTCAAGAGAGAAAATATAAAGAGCAGCAGTTACCAAAACAGGTAACAGCTGTCTTAAATCTGTTAGTAGTGGTTTCTTTCATTAATTTTCACCGTGGTTCAGTGTTGGGGGTTTAAAATGTTAGAGCTTGTTTGGTAATTGAAAACATTTACTATATTAATTTTCAAACTAAAGTCCTTTTAGAAAGTTGCTTAAAATTCCTCAAACTAAAGTAAATCGAAACACAAATGTCAACAAATATTGAAGTTTTAAATTTCTTTGCTCAAAACAGGTGAACAAGACCAGTGATATAACATTTGGCTCAGTTACATCACCCAAGTCTCTTGGTACAGCACAAGCAAAGTTGAATGAATCAGCTATTGCAGAAGCAGCACGAGGAAAGTTGAATTCAGAGGTGCTGTTAGAAAGGAATGGATCCACACCAGCATTTGAAGATTCTTCTAAGAGCAGTTAGATTAGTGTGATAGTTATTTTTATTTGCTGATATTTGTTTTATTGGTGTTTTGTTCTTTGTTTTCTGGTTTTTTAGTTTTCTTCCTATTCCTTTAGTAATGAAGAAGTTGTGGTGTTTTTGAGTCTTAGTTTTTTGCTTATCTGACCTTGGTTTGGAGTGGAGTAACTCATTTTAATTTTTTTTCTGTCTCTTTTAATTTAATAAAAAATATAAAATGTGGCTGTTTTGGTCCTCAATTTCCTAGTATGCCTTTCATTATTTTTAATCTTGTACAAAGATTCTTGTGCAATGAACGAATAGTATAAAATGATATCTGGCAGTTAATTCAATTTTTTAATAGCAAAAAATAAGTAAAATATAAATGTATGGCTTAATTGAAGGAGTTTAAACATTTTTTTAATAGCAAAAAAGGTACTACTAAAAGCTAAAATATTTTGTTACATTTAACCTTCATTGAGGAATTTAATACTATATTGCTTAAAGTTTTCACCAAAAGTAATTTATTGCTTAAATAAATAAATAAAATTATTTAACTGAATTATTTATGAAGTATAAACTTTTAATAATAATTTTATTTTTCTTTTGACACTAATAATAATTTGAATTATCAAATAGAAATTTTTAATACCTGTTGTGGAAATGATATTTGATTCAATATTGACATATTATACAGTAAAATACCATGAATGTGTTTAAACTTTATATAAAAAAATTCACTAAATAAAAGAGAAATATATAATGAATGTGAAAATAGTAAGATTCTTTTATTTTAGCTGCAAAATATAAAAGTCTTTTAACACTAGTTAATAAATGTGAAAATAGTTCATTTATTTAATACTTGAAAGAAAGTGATCATTATTATTTAGCACTAGTAGAAGGAAAAATTAAAACCCTCCAAGGAATAGAACCAAAATGGATAACAAGGGATATCTGTGGCAGTGCTGAGTTGAACTCTTTGTCCTTTATTGAAACTATTAGATTAATCCATTCAAGAGTAAGCCATGGTGACTCCAAAGAAAACATGCTCTTCCACACAGAATCAATCACTTGACAATTCCTTCTACAAGGAACCAAAAAAATGTGTTAGAATTACATTAACATGCTCATAATTTGTTTGTCTAGAATCTCTTAAAAAAGTACACCATATTGCTTATTCTCTATGGCTTCTTTTCTTTCCTTATCTCTTCCCAAATTAAACTTAATAAAAGCCTCTTCAGCTGCTACTACAACTACAACAACAACAACTCCTGAGTCACTCAATGAGAAATATGGAAGAAAAGGTATCAAATTCTTGGAGTCTAATAGCATTCCCATTGTTGAGTTGACTGTTAGAAATGGAAGCTCATTGAGTTTAAGAATACCTGATGCTCATGTTACATCTTACAAACCAAAAGTGTTTTGGAAAGATGATGGATGTGAGGAATTTCTTTACACAATTCCTGCTGATGAAACTGGTCTTTATAAAGCCAAAGGTGGAATTGGTTTGGTTTTCAATGAAGTGTTACAACCTGGTGCAAAAGAGTTGTTTCCTTCTACTTTAGAATGGACTGTTAATGATGTTGATTATGATGCCATTGATGCTCTTCAGGTACCATTTCATTGATATATTTACCTACCCTTTTGCTTGTAACTGCTCTGAGTGTGAAACACGGACACTCCTCCTATTAGGCGTGTCCCTGGGTCAGACACGCGTCAGTGTCCGTATATGTTCTTTATAGGCTGTGATTATGTCTGGTTCTATGTTTGAACCTCTTGGAATCATATGTTTGGATTAGTCAAACAATGATTAGAATACAATTTTGTTATGTTTAGCATTCAACCTCAAAATTGATTTATTAAGCGTATATTTGGAGTCCAGAGCAAAACCAATTAAGCGATTATAATTATAGTATGATAATTCATTCATTGGTGGCAAAGCTCTAAACATATGTTTGTTTTGGTTGTGGTTGGAGGAGTGTGAACGCGGACTCGGAAGCTACACTTTGCAGCTTTTTAGTTTTCATGTTACTGTACAATGCAATGGTAGTGAAAAAACTCGCTCCCAAACATGAATCCGTACATAGGTGAAAAGTGGCAAACATATATATACACACACAAGCAATTTTAATCCAAATAGTCAACACAATAATTGTAACAATCAAATTATTCGTGAATATATTCAAACATAAATCACTTTACATTCAACTCACTTTCAACCAAAATCAATTTCAGCAAACACATAATTATACCATTTTTTGGTTGGAAATCAGCATAGTTACATTATAGTATTATACTATCTAGCACAACCAATGCATTTTTCTTTTTTCCCCATCTTGTTGCTAGCACTGTGACAGTGAAATACTGAAACTTGTTTTTGATGCTTCTATACTGTTTTCTGCAGGTTGAATTGATCAGCACTAATAGATTTTTTGACATCACATACATTGTGTCCCTATATCCTGTGAGCATGGCAACAGCAGTTATAGTTAAGAACAAAGCTCCAAAACCAGTCACTCTAACCAATGCTATACTAAGCCATTTTAGATTTAAGAGAAGAGGTGGAGCTGCAATTAAAGGTCTTCAAACTTGCTCATACTCCACACTCACTCCTCCTGTTTCTCCTTTTCAAATCTTGACTCCATCAGAAGCAATTAAATCTCAGTCTCAGAGATTGATTTCATTTGGTGCCGAGCCTGAAGTGAAGCAAGGTTCATGGACTAAACAAGAAGTTCCTATTACTCTCCTTGAAAATAAGATGAGTAGAGTTTTTGCTGCACCTCCGGAAGAAAGATCAAAGGCTTTTTATAACACACTACCTTCAAAATACGAAATCATCGATCAGGTTTGAACGACGAGTTTCACTTTTATACTAGATTTTTTACACTGTCAATCGATCATAAGATGATTTGTGATCGACTGACAGTATAAAAAATCTTTAGCCAGACAATAGTGCCAATTAAACATGTTACCGATTTTTATTTTCAGGGACGCGAGATTTTCTACAGGGTGATAAGAATGGGATTTGAGGATATTTATGTGTCAAGTCCTGGTTCATTGTCGGAGAAATACGGAAACGATTATTTTGTATGCACCGGTCCTGCTTCATTATTGGTGCCTGTGACTGTGAATCCTGGTGAAGAATGGAGAGGAGCACAAGTTATTGAGCATGATAATCTCTCATAATCAAATCATTATTTGAAACCTTTCCTTTCACCCTTTCTTTCTCTTTGTATTGTTCTTCCTTTGTATGTATATTTGTTTAGTTGATTTTATGTCCTATAGTACAATACTATCAATAAAATAGTTTACATGATGAAATTCCTGGCACACAGTGGACAGGTGTTGCTCAAGGTGTAGCAACACTTGTCTGTTGTAGACAGATGTTGTTACTGGTGCGCCAACACTTGTCTATAAACAGAGCAAATAACATAAAACAATACAAACAGTAAAGTAAATAACACACAAGAGTTGTTAACCCAGTTCAGCCTAAAGCCTACTCTGGGGGATACCAATCCAGGAATGAAGTCCACTATCAGCAGTATTACTTCGAAGTTAAACTCACCCGTTTACAACTTCTCACTTAATCACTACCCAATGACCCTTCTACCTAGGAACTCCTAGATATGAGACCCCGTCCCAATTCCCACCTTAGCAACACAGACAGCGCTGCTATTCAGTTCCACAATCACAACAGGTGGAGACACACTCCTAAGAAACTAGGATTCACTCTTGCTTAAAAGCTTGCAAGTAAACCACACAACACAATAGAACAATCTCCGTACTTCAAAGCTTAGGAGAAGTTCACACTTACAACTCAATAACACTCAGGTCCTAAGCTTGCATCAATGAGATACAAGAAAGGCTCACAATTAACACTCTAAAATCCCTAAAAACACACGCTTTGTAAGACTCGATTTTAGATACTTGAAACCATATGCTTGCCTTCGTATTTATAGTAGTAGAACGACTTGGGCTTCAAGACAAAATTAGGGCTTCTAGAATTGCGGCAGCAGTGATATATTTTTGAAAACAATAGTTATATTTTTGAAACCGCAAAAATATATTTTCCAAAAATATAATTCCTTTGGAAAATAAAACTAGGGTTTAGCTGCCTCATGAAACACATTAAACACGTGCGCCTTCCTCTGTAAGAAACCTTGAAACAATTCCTCAAACAGATCTTCAAAAGATTGAGTAGAAAATAATAACATCCAGCTGGCGCGCGCGCAGAACAGAGTCAGGTGTTGTTCCAAAGTGTCACAACATTTGTCACAACACTTGGGGTCAGTACACTTGTCTCAACACTTGGCTAAAATATGTTTTTGCAAAATGTAGCCAATATACAAAAACCCAACAATCTCCCCCTTTGGCAAATTTTGGCTAAAACAATATTAGACCAGTATATAGAGAGATACAATATTATCTTTCCTTCGAGTCACCATGATCACACAACTAGGAAAGAAAGTAACACATAATAAAAACTACTTCCAGAAGAGATAAGTGGTATCAGAGGCAATGCAACAGCGGAATAAAAACAACTAGCCTCATGGAACAACACAAGGGAGAAATAAACTCCCAAAGTAGATGCTAAGAAGTAGGAGAAATAAACTCCTAATAGTTTAACGCGCATTTCTTCAACATAAGAACAACAGGGAAAAATAAATTCCCATAAACATCTGAGAAGGATAAATTCTCAGTCATAATAGATAGTGGACTCAATAGTCAGGTGCCATAACACTTGGCACAACATTTGTCATCAATCATATTCAGGCGATCAAGAGATGATATCACTCACACTCCCCCTGAATTCATACATACACACACCAGATAGAGAAAGAATATTCACTACTCCCCCTCGGTACATGCATATTACTCACACTCCCCCTCAATACGAGCATACGAACACTAGCACAAAAACAGTCACCAGATGTGGGAGCATCTGTCCATACACTTGTCTCACACACACACTACTCCCCCTTTTTAGCCACAATTTAGACAAACATCATGAATAGGAAATCATAGTGTACCAGAGCATAGAGAATATCAGTGTGCAGTTATTACAGACCATGGAGCACACACAGGTGCTAGAAATTTAGGGCCTTGCCCAAAAAAAGATACGGAGAACAAAAGTAGTGGAAAGAGAACATGCGCGCTTTCATCCACAATACCATGACCAAACTCCAACAGTATAGCATGAAGATCATAAGTAACAAGCCATAAACCTATACTATCTTCATCACATCAACCACATAGTGCACAGAGCTACTACAACCAAATATAACACCATGGGATACATAGTTCATCATATATAAATCAGTAGTGGAGGAACCATATCATATCCACCACATCAAACATTTCCCCCTTGTTTGCACATCATGAAAGAGACATCATCTAAGAGGGAACACTTACATGTCATATTTCTTCCTGTCAGGTGACATAATTTCCAGGACATCTAGCGCAGAGTTACACACACACAGATGAAGATTAACCAGTTTCAACTTCAAGAGGCATATACCAAATCCATCTTCAACAATCATATAAAAACTTCAAACCAGAAGTTTCAGAAACAGGTCTGAAATAGTCACATATACTAGAAGTAATCACCTCTGAATATCACATATATGAGCACACAATATCAGAAACACATTCAGAACATAAGAATTTTCATCTGCTTCCTAGTGAGAGTACCAACCATTGGCTGAGCAGATGTACCTACACATGGTACAACATTTGTCTCCAGTGTCATAGATGCATCAACATCTGACACAACATCCGTCTTAGGGATGAGTTCCACGAGTGAATCAGCAGTAACTCACTTGTGGTTTTAGTAACTCATAATTAACAATAGCAGGGGGACACAAGAGAATCAACCATCAGTAGTTGATCAGCTTTCAATAACAAAGAACAATAATCATTTGCTCCCAACTAAAATGCTCATCCTAGGTGATTTGGATGACGCTCCAAAGTACAGATAACAATTAACCATTGAACATAAGTTGAAACAGCTCCAATGTTCATAATCCCTTGAAGTGCTTTTTACTACAGCAGAACAAGAGTTCCATGCTCTCATAGACTTGATGATATCAAGTTAGAGTAAACAACCTTCATCCCGTTTCAGAGAAATACCACCATTCATATTGAGAAAAATAAATTCTCAATATAAAGATGTCAAGACATTAAGTCTGACATGTCTTCAAGGTCTTCCAGCTTCAGATTAAGGACTCTCCCTTAATAACTGCATAATCTGCTGGTCAGATGTTCCAACATTTGGGAGGACATCAGTCTCCTTCTCAAGGAATACACAAAGAGATCCTTTATCAAGGCCACTGGAGGTTGACTTTTAGGATTAGAAGCAAAAATAAATTGCTCATAAGTTCATTCAGATCTCTCTTCAACAAACTTCATATATGAGTGCCTTTATGAGTGGACTTGAGATCACCCTCAAGTATCTTTGGCATCTCTAACAAGTTAGTTGGATCTCTCATCGAGTATCACCTCACCAAGGGATACAGCTTCAAAGAACAACATAGTTTTGCATACTCAGCACCCAAAACCACCATGAGTTTTCCATCAGATATATATGCAGCGGAATTCGAACTAGAAAACTCATCACCAAACTTCAGGCACAACATAATGACCTTTGCACACACTCCACATTCTAGGTCCAACAGGTTAATATAGGTTTGAAAATAAATCAAACCATACAACAAATCATCACCAAAGCTACACGCCTGAATAATAATGGACAGGTCTATTACACGCCCTGCCATGAATAGTCCATCCTCCACTTCTAGGGACCATTCAACCAATATGAACTTCTTCGAGTTCAAACAACTTTTCTCATTAGATGGGGAATTAACATCAGTG
Source organism: Trifolium pratense (assembly GCF_020283565.1). Classification (NCBI taxonomy): domain Eukaryota; kingdom Viridiplantae; phylum Streptophyta; class Magnoliopsida; order Fabales; family Fabaceae; genus Trifolium; species Trifolium pratense. The sequence continues at coordinate 11,550,150 of NC_060064.1, read as the reverse complement.
TGTTCGTCAGACACTTCTTCTTTATTATCAGTCATCACCTGACCATTTTCATTTCCAGGAACAATCACATGTTCGGGGATTTCAGGAACAGTTTCACCTTGTTTATTCTCTCGGGCCAAAGATGTGTCAACATCTTGCACAACATTAGTCTCAAGAACGATTTTCTTGAACCAATCAATCACATAGTCAATCATGACTTTACCAGAAGTACCAACATTAACATTAACTTTAGAGGAAGAATTCATATCACATTTCCCTTGATTAGCGTGCACCATACAATGGAGAGAGGGAAAAGAGGCGGTTGCACGCGTTACATGCAGTAACTGCTACAATTCTTTAAATAGGCAAATAATTAGCTTGCCCCTTAACTTTCCAGATTGAGCTTCTTCTTTCAAATTCTTGAGAGTTACATATGTAGATATTCTTATGGTAACTCCTTGGTCAGGATTTCTAATAGAGATTTCCTTTGAGTGGTTCTTCTGAACTCTGATTGATGGACCTTTGTTTGGTCTCAAATTCTCTGTATTAGGCTCAAAGTCTTGAATAGAATCATATTCAGCTTGATCATCATCTGGTGTTGGGACAGGTGTGACTACATCTGTCTCTTCAGCTGAATCTATACTTGTCAAATCAGTATCATCAATTACGACATTGATTGATTCCATCATGGTTTTCGTTCTAGAATTGAAAACTCTATAGGCTCTGTTGTTGGTTGAATAACCTAGAAATATTCCCTCATCACTTTTGGGATCCAATTTCCTCCTAGGTTCTCTATCGGCCAAGATGTAACATTTTGATCTGAACACATGGAAATATTTTACAGTAGGCTTTCTGTTCTTCCATAGTTCACACAGTGTTGTTGCAGTACCTGTTCTTAATGTTACTCTATTATGGATGTAACATGACGTATTCATAGCTTCAGCCCAAAATTTATAAGGAAGGTCTTTGGCATGTAACATAACCCTAACAGATTCTTGTAAAGTTCTGTTCTTTCTTTCAACCACACCATTTTGTTGAGGTGTAATAGGTGAAGAGAATTCATGAGCTATTCCTTCAGCAGCACAAAACTCAGCAAATTTAGAGTTTTCAAACTCCTTTCCATGGTCACTTCTAATTCTTAAAATACCACAGTCGTTTTCTTTTTGAAGTTGTAAGCAAAGATCTTTGAATTCATCAAAGGTTTCAGATTTTTGCCTAATGAAGTTAACCCAAGTGTATCTAGAGAAATCATCAACAACAACAAAAGCATATTTCTTACCTCCAAGGCTTTCAACTTGCATAGGACCCATCAAGTCCATGTGTAGTAGCTCAAGAACTCTAGAAGTGGACAAGTGTTGCAACTTTTGGTGCGACACTTTGGTTTGCTTGCCAATCTGACATTCGCCACAGATGTTGTCTTCCTGTATTTGTAAGTTTGGTAAGCCTCTGATAGCTTCCTCAGATATAGCTCTTTTCATACTCTTCAGGTTAAGATGTCCTAGTTTTTGGTGCCACAACTTAACCTCATCTTCTTTTGTTAAGAGACATGTAGATACATTAGCTTCTTCTAGAGGAACCCACAAGTAACAATTATCCTTCGATCTAACACCCTTCATCAGGATGTCACCTTCATCATTGGTAACAAGACATTCATTTTTTGTAAAGTTGACTTGCATGCCTTGATCACATAGTTGGCGTATACTAATTAGATTAGCAGTTAGCCCTTTTACAATAAGAACATTTTCAAGTTTAGGTAGACCATTGTCAATCAGCCTTCCTATACCTTTAATTTCTCCTTTAGCTCCATCTCCGAATGTTACAAAACTTGTTGCATAGGATTTTATATCCATCAAATATTTTTCAACACCGGTCATATGTTTAGAACAACCACTATCAAAGTACCAATCTTCTTTTGATGAGGCTCTAAGAGAAGTGTGAGCAATCAAGCTTTTCTCACAACTTTCAGCTGCACAACCCTTGGTGTTGGTTACATCAACCTTTTGTTTCCACTCCTTCTTTGCATTAGTTATGGATGGATCAAGTTTCTCTTGAATAGTTTCATTTGGATACCCATATAACTTATAGCAGTAAGGTCTTATGTGCCCCTTTCTTCCACAGTGATGACATCTCCATGAACGATATTTGCTTTTATGCCTTGGTATAAATCTAGGATTCTGCCTTCTTTGACGATGTGGAGCCATATGTGGTAACACTTGTCTGTGTGTAGTATGATGTCCGGTGGACAAGTGTGGTGACATTTTTCCATACATTGTTGGAGAGGGTTGGTTACTTATCTCAGGCATATATTTTCCATCTTTGTTGTAATCTTTAATTCTATTAACGCTTTTATACTCATACCCAATGCCTGTTTTGGCTCTACTAGGGTTAGGTAGTTTTTCTAGGATTTCATCTAGGTCAGTTCCTTTAAATAACATAACAACATGCTTCTTTAGATTCTCAAGATGAGAGTTCAATTCAGTTACCTCTTCATTCAGCTTAGATATTTCTGCTAGTTGCTCAAGCTTATCTGTTTCCAGATTGGCGATGATTGCCTTCTGCTCCTCAATTGTTTTCAACCCTTCTTCACACTTAACACCAATCTCAGAGATTTTTGTTAGATTGACAATTCTTTCAGTTTGCAACTTTGAGATTGTCTCCTTTTGTTTTTCTGAGATTCTGCAGACTTCTTCACTCCTTAGACACAGCTCCTTGTATGATTCAGCAAGTTCATCAAAGGTCAGCTCTTCATCACATGATTCAGTGTCAGATGTGCATACACCTGTCAGTGCATGAATAGACTTTGCAGTATCAGTTTCTCCTTCAGAATCCTCATCTGACCATGAAACAGTTAACCCCTTTTTCTGTTTCTTCAAGAAGGTTGCACATTCAGTTCTAATGTGTCCATACCCTTCACATTCATGGCATTGAACACCTTTATTTGGAGCTGATTTCTCATCTGTTACAGGTTTTCTGAAATTCCTATAAGTGTTGCGACCAATGTCAGCTGCACTTGTCTTTGGACGTTTGTCCATTATTTTTAGCACCTTATTAAATTGTTTTCTTAGAAGAACCATTGCATCAGAGATGCTATTCTCAGACTCCGTGTCACTCTGTTGATCTTCTTCCTCAGCATTCGAGACAAAGGCAATGCTCTTGTTTTTCTTATTCATCTTTTCATTTGTAGCTACCTCATAGGTTTGTAGTGAACCAACTAGTTCATCTAGCTTCATATCTGTGATATCCTTTGCTTCTTCTATAGCTGTGACTTTCATGTCAAACTTCTTAGGTAAAGACCTAAGCATTTTTCTTACCATCTTTTCTTCAGGTATCTTTTCACCCAAGGCATCAAATTGATTGTCAAAATCAAGTATGGTCATGTGAAAATCCTGAATGGTTTCATCATCATTCATTCTTAGATTCTCAAACTTAGTTGTTAGGAGTTGTAGCTTTGACAACTTCACTTTAGAGGTACCTTCATGAACAGTCTCAAGAATTGTCCAAGCTTCCTTAGCAGAGACACACTTTTTGATGAGTCTGAATATGTGTTTGTCAACACCATTATATAGTGCATATAATGCTTTTGAGTTTGCAAGAGCAAGCTCATCCTCTTCTTTGGACCATTCTTCAGCAGATTTCAACTCAAAAGTTGGTTTACCATCTTTGTCCATCTTCACAGGTGGAGTCCACCCTCTCAGCACTGCCTTCCATGTCTTGCTATCAATTTGTTTTAGAAAGGTCATCATGCGGGACTTCCAATAGTCATAGTTTGAAGCACCAACCAGAAGAGGTGGTCTGGTAACAAAACCTCCTTCTTTGTCCATCCTTGCCAGAAACGATTTCCCTGGAGCTCACCCTAAAATTCAGAACAGGGTGCCTGCTCTGATACCAATTGAAATTCCTGGCACACAGTGGACAGGTGTTGCTCAAGGTGTAGCAACACTTGTCTGTTGTAGACAGATGTTGTTACTGGTGCGCCAACACTTGTCTATAAACAGAGCAAATAACATAAAACAATACAAACAGTAAAGTAAATAACACACAAGAGTTGTTAACCCAGTTCAGCCTAAAGCCTACTCTGGGGGATACCAATCCAGGAATGAAGTCCACTATCAGCAGTATTACTTCGAAGTTAAACTCACCCGTTTACAACTTCTCACTTAATCACTACCCAATGACCCTTCTACCTAGGAACTCCTAGATATGAGACCCCGTCCCAATTCCCACCTTAGCAACACAGACAGCGCTGCTATTCAGTTCCACAATCACAACAGGTGGAGACACACTCCTAAGAAACTAGGATTCACTCTTGCTTAAAAGCTTGCAAGTAAACCACACAACACAATAGAACAATCTCCGTACTTCAAAGCTTAGGAGAAGTTCACACTTACAACTCAATAACACTCAGGTCCTAAGCTTGCATCAATGAGATACAAGAAAGGCTCACAATTAACACTCTAAAATCCCTAAAAACACACGCTTTGTAAGACTCGATTTTAGATACTTGAAACCATATGCTTGCCTTCGTATTTATAGTAGTAGAACGACTTGGGCTTCAAGACAAAATTAGGGCTTCTAGAATTGCGGCAGCAGTGATATATTTTTGAAAACAATAGTTATATTTTTGAAACCGCAAAAATATATTTTCCAAAAATATAATTCCTTTGGAAAATAAAACTAGGGTTTAGCTGCCTCATGAAACACATTAAACACGTGCGCCTTCCTCTGTAAGAAACCTTGAAACAATTCCTCAAACAGATCTTCAAAAGATTGAGTAGAAAATAATAACATCCAGCTGGCGCGCGCGCAGAACAGAGTCAGGTGTTGTTCCAAAGTGTCACAACATTTGTCACAACACTTGGGGTCAGTACACTTGTCTCAACACTTGGCTAAAATATGTTTTTGCAAAATGTAGCCAATATACAAAAACCCAACACATGATATTTGCAGATCCCTTAGAATGCCTAAATGATGCAAAATACTTCTCAATTCTCATACTATCTTTAACAAATAAGCATTGGCATGAGATAAAACTTGATAAAGTAATAAGAACAAGATGGTAATACATAGATCTACAAATTGGAGAATAACATACAAATCATATGGTTAACTGATTATTATGTTACGAATAGTGAAATTTGTATTCTATACTTTTGTTTTCCAACAAGTTTATAGAAGCTATGAAGCTAACACTAATTTTTGCATCATTTAACTACTAATTTTCACACTCACCTTTCAATCTATATACTTTGCACACCTTCTACTGTTTCTTTGATATGAGGAGGTGATGCTAACACTCATGACACCATTTTACCTCAAAAAAAGTTTGAAAAGATTCAGAAAAAAATACACATTAAAAAGGTTTGCGAAACTATGATGATTGGCATCGCAAAATCCTGTTTAAACCAAAGTCAGAACTTCATTTACAAAAGCAGTGTTAGCATCAAATGAATTTCACATCATTTGATTTAGGCCTTGACTAAGCGTTTATATTAAGACACGGAGAGACCAATGGGCACAACCTTACTTGAACAAGATCTGTTGATTCTGTTCTATAATCACATATTCACATAATCACATGTATAGAATTAGTACTAGTATTCCGTCCCCGTGAGCTTAGCTCAGTTGGTAGGGACATCACACTATATGTGCAGGAGCCCGGGTTCCCGGGACACTCCACTTATTCACCTTTGAGGTGGATTTTCTAGCCATTAGGTTACTTGACCAAAAAAAAAGAATTTGTACTAGTATTCCAACTTATCTAGAAGTGCACTTCAAGTAAAGTGTAATGCTAGATAGCAGTGGTTAAGTGTAATGCAAGAAAAACAGATTGAAATTTTTACAGCAAAGAAAGGGATTATCTGCTATCAAATGATTTAGTGTATAATGGTTACAAATTGGATAATAATATACAAATCATATGGTTCACTGATTATGTTAAGAATATTGAAATTTCCAACACTAATTGCATCATTTAACTGCTAATTTTCAAGTCAGTTATAAAAGATTCAAAGAATTTCAGAAATAGATATAGTTTGGCAACAATGATTATATAAAAATTAATCAAAATTTATGCAAAATTGATGAGGTTAGATTGTAACAACAGGCGACAATAAAAGACATAAAGCACAGTCTGGAAAGTAGTAGAAACGTTAAATATAGTCCCACATCGTTAGCGCAAAGGTAGAAACAAGTGTTTATAAGAGACACGAAAAGAGTGATAGTCACGACCTTACTTGAACAGGATCTGTTCTATAGGATTGTACTACTGTGTCCTTGATTTCTAAGGAGACAGGAACAAAAATCTGGACGATGAATTATGACCGTGTGATCAGAGCGTGATTAACGGTTCTGTGATGACATCCTACGGGATTCATCATAAGATACTGTAGATGATCGTTCTCAGCCAGCATAGTTTGATTGGGTTGGTCACACGGTTGTCTGACAGATTTCTCAACTCTTTTTTAATTTTTTTTGGAACATGAGTTAATAAAATCGTTACAAAACATTGTACTTTGTTTTCCCTTGCCAACTTTTTCCAAATAAATCCAACAAAAACAAGTAATTTATTTTCCAGTAAATAAATAGATCGATAAGAAGAAGAAAAATCCAAAAACAAAACATAGGTAAAATTTTAATTTAGGTAAAACAAGTGTTGAATATTACCTTTAATTTAGGTAAAACAAGTAAGGAATTTCTTGATACAAATGGAGTGTCTCACATATGCATGCATTTCAAATTGTGGAACAAGACAAGAGGGAGAAGAAAACTAACAAACGGTGAAGGAGACCATGCCAGCCAGCTTCTTTGGGTGGTGAAAAGGAGTTACTGTAGCATGTAGGAGTGTAGTACTTGGATTTGAGTATTATTGAGGTAAGGAAGATGCCACGTTGAAAGGATAAAGTGTTTTTACCATAATTTTTATTTAATTTAAAAATTAATGAACAATAAACTTGCAATAAGGGCATTTATGTAAATGTAATATACTAATATTAGCATGACCTTCTAGAATATTTGAGTTTTAGTCCAAAAGAATATTTAGAAGGTTTAAGATTAAGTGAGGGTGTAAGACGTGCCATGAAAAGCATCCGTTTAACTCGACTTGTTAAAGATTATTTCGGCTCAAAACTCTGCTCGAGTTCATTACAAATTATTTTTTATAATGGAGAAACTTTTACTTAAGCACATACCCAACACTGGACATTTAGGCATATCCAATAAAAATATGACACCTCATTTAACTTGAAAAAAATTTAAAAAAGAAAAAAAAAGAGAAAATCGTTTGTCTTCTTTCTCTATTCTCCATCAGCCAATGTTTATACACCTTGAGCAAACCTCTCTCCACCGAACCTTCACCATAACTGATTTTGATTCTTTCACTCCGACGAAGAATAACAGCTTCCAAATTGATTTTCAAGTCCATGCCAAAATCCTCATAAGAACCTAGATCTCTTTCTCAGTCAGATCTAAAAGCATGATGTATGTGAGATTATCAATGTATGTGAGATCTACGGGCATTATCACAAGATACTGTAGATGATCGTTCTCAGCTAGCACAGCCTAGTTGGGTTGGTCACATGGTTGTCTCACAGATTTCTCCGCTCTTTTTTTTATTTTTTTTGAGTCACAGGATAAGAGACATGATATGATAACTGTATCATATCCTGCCACAATCCAGTGTTTGGTGATACAGCAGGATATGATAAATTAATCTTGAAGCTTATCCTATCGTGTCTCTCTAGTTATAATTCTTATCCTGAATTTGAGCTGGGTTACTAGCATAGGATAAGAAAAAAAATTACTAATTTATTTTATAAAATATATTTTAAAATACATAAAATATAAATAATAAAATAATTAATTTTTAAATATATATGTGATTTTCTCACAGGGTAATTTTATAATTTATATATTCTAAAAAATCAAAATTTTACTAAAATTACAATATTTTAAAATGATTATTAAAAAATTGACAAATAGAGATATTAATTTAAATTTAATAAAAAATTAAATATAATTCTTTTGCAATAGTAGTTTTATTATTTACGTATGAAATATATCATATATTTATTTGACTTATCTAACATGTATATATTATTGAGTTATTTATTTGATCATGATTCATATAAAAAATTAAATTTCTCATGATTTTTATTTGAAATTATATAAAGTTATTTAATTACTTATTTATATTTTTTATTTATAAAATTCTAAGTATTACAAAATAATTTTAAAAAAATAACAATTGTTTTACAAAAGTAATTTTGTCATTTAAATATGTTATATATCTTTATCATATTATTATGAGCTATTAAAAACAAAATATAATAGTTATCATGTTTGTTATCCTGTGTACACCAAACACAAAATATGATAACTGAGTATAACTGTTATCATGCTGTTATCCTATCCTATCATTATCCTATTTTATATCATATCCTGTCACTATGCTATCCTGCGCACCAAACAGGCCCTAAGGGTTGAAGAGAAGGATAGTATCTGAACTTGCTTAATCAATGTGAGGGTTTATCTTGTACTCTTTGTTTGTTTTCCCTTGCAATGGTTGAGGGTGAAAATCAACTATAACTCATGCACCTTAGCTAGCTATTTGCAGATTAATCAAGTACTAGGAAAATGTTGATGCAAATGCAATGTCCCACAAGCGATGCAGTTAAGGAGATCATCCCAGCTTGTTGAGTTAAAAGAGAAGCTACTTTAATCTTGAGGTAGGGAATATGCCACGTTTACAGCTTAACGTTTTTTTACCATAACCCTATAAATTAAAATTAAATTAGTAGATAGCATTATTTCCAATTTTTGATAAGTTTTATTAACTAAAATATAACTTTTTTTTTAAGTGGCGACTTAATTTTTCTCTTATTTCCATTTCTTTAAGTTTTATTAAGTTAGGCGGTACAACTTAAATCTTTCGACAACAAAATGAAGCATCGTAATTGAAAATATCACAATAAACAATGAATAATAGAAGCATCCGGGTACATAATAGCTACAATATTAAGGTATGACTTAATTAGATTTCTTGCAAAACAAAACTTATAATTTATAAATGATACTCCGTCCCAAGATAAATAATCTAATTTTGACTTGGTGCACTATTCATATGATCTCTTTTACCTTATTTTTCTACTAATATATGCTTGCAAATATTATCATATGAGATATTGTTTAATTTGTCTCGATGCATATTTTCAAATACACAACTTTTATAATTTTTGATAATACATAACCAAAGATATTAACGATTAAAGATGTGCATTGACAAATATAACTGTGGTCAAACATGTCATTTATTCTGCGACAAAGGGAGTAATTTTTTGAACTCACATTTTAAGGTAGGCTTTAATCATTATTATTCTTTCTTCCCTTTTTATAAAGAACAATTTGAAGAAATCACGCAGACTAATGAAGCTAATTTTTCTCATTAATAATTTTAAAACTTTATTTTTATTCCAAAACTAACCCTGGACTAGCATGAGAAATAAGTCTCTATTTTTTTTTTGACGCAGTCTCTCTAATTAATACACTAGCATTATTTGATTTTATCTATTAAGGGCATAAATGGTATGTGTATTTAATAAAGAATAACTTTAATAAGTGTTTCTTATAAAAAGAACGCGAGAGTATTAGCGCTAGGGTTGGGAACAGGCCAGGCCAGACCTTGATAGGCCTGAGCCTGGCCTACGATTTTTCTTCAGGCCTGAGCCTGGCCTGCGGCCTATCAAATGTTATTTTTTTTGGTCTGGCCTGAGCATTTTAAAAGTCTGGTCTGACCTTGTAGCCTATTTAAAAGCCTGTGTTACATTAAAGTTTCTCTATATAGTCTTTTTAAATAGGCTAAACATACCTTAAAAAGTTCACATTTAAATTTTTATAATTTCTACAACATTAAGAAAAAGCTAATAATATGATTAGCACAATAATTAAAAACTACTAAAATAACAAATGCGATTACGACAAAGTCGCCATAATACAAATTGTTTGCTAAGTGTAGTCAGCAACAAGCCAACAACCAAAATATAGGATGAGTTGCTACTTGCTCGAGAGAATGAGAGATGGAATGGAGGTAGGGTTTCTACTTTTAATTTATATGCGTGAAATATAAAAACAAATATATTTTCTCTATTTTGTTAAAAAAAAATATTTTCTCTAATATTTTGTATTTATATAAATAATATTTTTTATAAGATATAAATAATAATAATTATAAACAGGCCGGCCTATAAGGCTTTGTAGGCCTTTTTAGAAGCCTAAGCCTGACCTATTTATGTAAACATGCCGTTTTCAAAGCCTAAGCCTGACATTTTTAATAACTAGGCCAGACTTATACAGGCCAGGCCGAAGGCCCTTGTAGGCCGCCTGACCTATTCCCAACCCTAATTAGCGCGCATATCATTCAACATAAGGTAATTTCCCTCTATAAATAGTGCACTTTCATTTCCACTTAGTATTAAAATGTAGAAAAGATTTGAATCCTCTACTTTTTGGCGACTTTAACTTTCAACCCGATTCACCACCTACATGCCCTTTACACCCGGTCGTTCCAAAGAACACTGCCCCTGCTGGCACAGAGTTAGTTGAGGCTTCTTCCTCGAGTCCTGTCATGACCGTGCACTCGACGAAAGAACTTTACAAGTGGCATTGCCCTTCTTCACTCACGCGATAAGTACAGTTCACTGATTTGAATCACTTAAACTAAAGCTCTGATATCAAAAGACAAAATTGTTAAAATAATAAATGACAGTATTAACAAATTTAATACTACTATTAACTTTTTAAAATCCTTTGATTTTTGTTTCTGGAATTTAAATCCTGTCAATGAGTTTCTATATTTCAAACAAAACTAAATTATTTTTGTCACTCTCAAGTCAATATCTTTCGCTATACATTTACGATAATAACGAAGACTGATATTTATTAGAGTGATTTTTAGTAAATGTAGTCTTCTTTTAATATGTTAAATGTTGATTGGAGTCGCGCGCTTATCCATAATGAAGTGACCAATGTTCATCCCTTAGACACCACCAAATTGACATTCTTCATCCTGCATCAATCTTGCATTTAAGCTCTCCAGTTATATGCAGATTTGTGACAAACTCGCGTCGCGTGGAACTTGGATTGTATGTCCATTGCTAGTATGCTGGCAATCCCTTTGTATTGAGAAATCAGATCATTTATATATCCTCCTCACCTTGTAAAACAATGCCAATCATTTTCAAAACTAGTAAGTAACACAATGTGGACATTGTAATTGACATTGAACATCACCACTCACGAGAATGAAGGCAAAATCTAGTTGAAAGACAACTCTCCATAGGCATGGTTTACTCAATAATACACTTTTTACAAACTTACTAACCTCTGCATTGTACTTTGTACCCAATATTGTCAAGCTCGTGACAAGTTTAATCATTGACAGTAGTATGGTAGTTTAAATAAAAAAAGGAAACTAAGCAACATATATAAGATTTGAACTTAAATGAATATATCATGTAATATGTGGTACCAAAAAAGTTCTTCACTATTATGCAATCTGCTATCACAGTTGAGTAAGCTTGGCAATGAGGAAGCCTTCAAAAACTTTATATGGCGCCGATTAAATCAGAATTCCAAAATTAATGTCAGTATAATATGTACATGGAGTGTTTTGAACATAAATAATTTGTTTTTGGAGATAATTTGAGTCTTGTCATACAAGTCTTCTCTAAATTTAATCAAAACTCAGTGGCTCCAATAACTTCAATGCACCAGTCTCTGCATATAGTACAACATTCATTACAAAACTGGGTTAGAATTAGAACTATTAATAAAAAAATCTTATCATCAATATATACAACCAATATAACAAAAAGTAGATCCTTAATGATTATATTGCAACTAATGTTCATTATCAAGTTAAATTATAACACAACTATAATTGCTTTTATCAGGAATATATTCAAGTACCTAAATGGTGGAGGTCCTTCCAAGAGGATAAATTGTTGTCTGTAACTTGTCCAAATTTATATAGGAGGGCTGCATTAAAGTAGGCCCTATTCATCCAAGTAGAGGACTCAAGCAGGGAGATCCCTTATCTCCTTACCTTTTCATCATGGTGGTTGAATGACTAACATCACTTATTAATAAAGCGGCGGCTAGCGGAGAACTACACGGTGCTAAAATATGTAGAGGGATATTGACAGTGTCCCATCTACTTTTTGCTGATGATTATTTACTTTTACGGGTCTAATTTATCTAAAACCAGGAAACAATTCGACTTAGAATAGTCAAATCAGGGTACTTGGTTAGGTTCCAATTAGTGCTGGAGAAAGGCAAGGGGTTTCTAGAACCTAATGGTCAATATACACTAAATTAAATAATCATATGAAATGTGGTTAACATACAAAGATGATGTTTTGTTTTTGTTTTGAAGTAACCAATATGAGAGGGACTATTGCAGAACCAATATGTTAAAGGTTATATAATAAATTTGTGTTGTTAAAGATTATAATGTGGTTAACATTCTGTTAATTGATGTGCTTATTATAATATGGTTAACAAACAACTAACCAATATGAGAGGGACTAAACAAAGGAAGTAATTATCTGGAGTCATCTGCCAGGCCTCACAGCAGCACTGCATACAAACTGAAGTGATCTGATTTTAAAGGTTGTGATATGAGCAAAAAAAGTCTGATTCAACATTGTTGTGTTTTTAAATATAAAAACTGACATGAAAAAAAGAAAGATCTGATCCGACACAATAAAGAATCATGGATATATCACTTGTATTTATAAAATGAATGTGCAAGATCAACTCCCTAGTTTCCCTTAATTCTTGATGGTTTTAGTTATTACGCCATCCAACTGCATTACAGAAAAGCTTTTAACAGAACCTTGTTTCAAAGAAGCCTTCACAAAGTCACAACCTTCTAATACTCAGCAGGATTTAGAATGTGCGACGAAATCTCCAAATCACTATTTGGTTTTAACAGAAAACCCTAATCTTACAACGCACAAAATGTATTTAAATACTATGGTTCATATTACAACATCACCCCTAAGCCAAACCCCTAGTCACCACCCCACAACAAATGTTTGGGCTTGGTCCAAGGACAGCTGTCTCTTCGCTCCGCTCGATTGGCCCTGCGCACTTAACAATGATTATGAGCCATACTCAACAACAGCTGACAAACATTGTTCCTTTGACTCATTTTTTTGTTCTTTGCCCTCTTTGAAATTGGAGTTCTTTCATTTATCATCAGCTACTGAGATTTTCCTCCTATTCTTCTGCCTCTTTTCTTTTCAGCACCCTGCATCCAGAATTGTAACAAAATAAGGAACAAATCTAAAACCACAAGTTTCATAAAACCGCAATGCCTACTTCATCAAACTACAGTCATGATCTCATTGTTTTGATCATTACATATAAGCAGAATTGTTATTGCAGATTTGTTATGTACATGACAAATAAGAAAATTACTAATGTACAACAAGTGTAAAATAGTAAAGGAAAAAAATACAAAACTAACAAAAAATAATTTTAGCATTGATCTTCATTGAGTTAATGAGTTACATACGCCGAAGAATATCCAATGGACTTGTTTGAGCACTTTGAGAACTTCTGTAAGTGTTCAATTTGTTCGTTTTTCATCACTCTCTGGTTCAGCGAGAGATTTGCAACTGAAACCATATTGTCGACAACTTGAAGCAAAAAATGGCATCTTTCCATAAGTCACAGATCACTGTTGAACATGAAAATATCAGAGTCTTATTAATATGTCAAAAATAAATTACTAATAATAATTGAGAGAAACTAACACATGGTTTGTACTTGCCTCCCAACATAATTAGTGAAAATGATCGATCAGATAGACTTGACACAAACATTCAAAGAATTGAGTTGGAACAAACCCCACTCCTCTCTCAAAGCAATCACTTTAGGGCAATTGTGTATTTCAAGCCATTTCAAACGGGAAGGCAAACATCCTCTACGTAACGATTCCAACTCTGGAGAATCGTACAAATACAAGGAATTGAGTTGGAACAAATTCCAGTCCTCACCCAAAGAAATTAATTTTGGGAAATTGCTTATTACAAGTTCACTCAAGTTGGAAGGTAAACCTCCCCTTGGAAATGATTCCAGCTGTGGGAAGTTGTACAACCCTAGATAAATAAGATTGGTGAATAAGTGTAGTCCAAAGGGCAAGGAGGGGGAGCACCAGCTTTTTATACAAAGTCTACGAAGAGAATTATAACAACACAAATTCAAAGAGGGACATTTTACAAAACCTCTAAAATCAAACTCCAATTTTTCAAGAATGGTATTGTTCACTAAATTTTGCTCCACAGAGAACTCGGTGTAACGATTTTCCCAAAGGACAAACTTTTTCAAGCTGGTCGGAAATTCGTTTACCAAAATCCGATCACATCTCTTTAGATCTAACTCAGTGATACTATCACCCTTGGGAATTGATACCTCCAGCATTTGACAATCACAAATCTTCAATTTTTTTAAAGACGGAAGGTGTTGAGGCAAGATCCTTTTCAATTTGGGACAATGTTCTATAGAAAGATTTTTAATCAAAGGAAAGCCTTCAAGACATAACAATTCCTCCAACTTGTTGCATTTACTAATCTTCAATTTTTGTAAAGAAGGAAGGTGTTGAGGTAGGGCCGTTTTCAATTCGGGACAATTGCTAATAGAAACCGCTTTAAGCAAAGGAAACCCTTCAAGACATAACCATTCCTCCCAATTGTTCATCTCATAAAATTTCAAAACTTCAAGGGACCTGAACGGGAGAATTGTTGAATTATTATTGTCATAAAACTCTTCGCCGATGATCTTTATTCCATCACAATGTGAAATGGAAAGATACTTGAGACAAGGAAGCTGACCAAGTGGGGCAAATGAGAACATAATCCACAACTCTTCAATTTAAGAGATACTAAGTTTGGTAAATGGCAACCCCTTAGCCAATTTGGAAAGCAATTGCCATTGTAGTATTCAACAGTGAGCCTCTTCAAGTTGCTATTTGGTTGAAGAGCCTCCAAGACATCCAGTTCTCTTCCATTGTTATTGAATTTCAAACCTTCACTATAATTCATAGATAATCTTTCTAGATGCTTCTTATCTTTCAGATTTGCTTCTGAAGCATCCGCAGGATTAATGACATTTTCCAACCCTGAAATAGAAAGTTTCCCTTGAAGATGATTGAGATTATCCAACTCCTTAATATCAAACTCACACTTCTCACCCACAACAAAATGACTCAAGGTTTGAAGATGGTTTAGCCTCCTTATCTTCCTTGGCATCTTCTTTATATAAGTTCCTTCTAGATAAAGATGACGTAAACGAACAAGTTTGTAAAAATCTAAAGGGAGTTCAGTTAATTTAGAACACTTTTCCAATATTAGTGTCTCTAAATTATAGAGCTCGCAAATAGAATTAGGCAAGCTTAAAATCTTTGTGCTTGTCAGGTCTAGATAGCGCAAAAGCTTTAAATTGCCTATCTTATCTGCTAGCTCTGTGAGTTCACAACCACAGAATGACAACATCCGCAAATATTTTAGTTTTGAAAATATATCACGTTGTAGGTTGTTGCTTATCGTGATGTGTTCTCCATCATAAACTCGTCTTTCTACCAACAGGCTGCGTAATCCTTTAATCTTACAAATTTGCTTTGATATTCTAGCATCATCTTTCAAATCAAGAGAGCACCAAATGTGGCGTGTCTTTTCACATATATATTGCCCCTTATCATCCTCAATCTGTAAGCAAAGTTTTAGGGACTCTGATTTCGCCAAGTCACTGACAAGATCATGCATGACGAAACTGTTATTATCCTCAAAATATAGTGATCGTTGGAAAAATGAAATTGACTCTAGATCATTGAATAATTCATTACCCAACTCCTCTTCACTTTTGCCTCCTCTGCAACACTTTAGCAAACCTTCTGCCATCCAAAGGTTGATTAATTGGTTCTTGTCATACGTATAACCCTTGGGAAATATGGAACAGTAAGCAAAACAACGCTTCAGGTTGGAAGGAAGATTATGGTAACTCAATCTCAATACTGGGTTTATTTTACTGTCACTCTCTGATAAACACCACAAATCAGTCTCCAATATCTTAGCCCATTCACTTTGAGAGAATTTTCTTCGCAAGAGGTTCCCCAATGTTTTTACCGCTAATGGCAACCCTCCACACTTGTCTATAATGTTCTTGCCAATTGATTCATGAATTGGATATTCACTCACATTTCTGTTATGAAAAGCAAGTCTCACAAATAAACTCCAACAATCGCTCTCCTCCAATGGCTCTAAATCAAGCAACATGGAGGATTTCATTGATGATGCAACCTCCT
Organism: Trifolium pratense; assembly: GCF_020283565.1. NCBI lineage: Eukaryota > Viridiplantae > Streptophyta > Magnoliopsida > Fabales > Fabaceae > Trifolium > Trifolium pratense. The sequence goes on along the minus strand of NC_060064.1, from coordinate 11,533,811 downwards.
TGTTCCGTGTTGTCACAATAATCTTACTTCCAGAAGATCCTTTGTTAAAGGGAAGTAGCAGATGGTCCCAAATTTCCCCATTTTTGTTCCAAACATCGTCCAAAACAAGCAAATATTTCTTTCCTGTTAGCCTCTGCTGCAATCGACATTGAAGTAGTTCCAAGTTTTCACTATTTACTAAAGAATCCAATGACTCAAGAATTGCTTTAGTGAGTCCAACAACATCAAAAGATTCTGAAACATAGACCCAAGCTTTAAGTTCAAAGCTCCCCTGAATCATGTGGTCGTTGTACACAAGTTGAGCAAGGGTTGTCTTACCCATCCCACCAAGACCAACTATGCTGATTATTGGTGCATGGTTGCTACTACCATTATCTAAAAGTAAAAAATTAATAATTTTCTCTTTATCACCCTTTCTACCACATATGCTGGATTCATCCACCAAAGACGTCATTGGAAGTCTTTTTGAAGATTTTGGCCCGATTTCAAGTTCATTATGAGCACACCTTCCTTCTTTCAACCCCAAGCTGCCCTTTTGCTTTGCAAAATGTTCTAGCTTGTCCAGCAAATCTTTCATCCTAGAAGCAAATTGATTAGTCAAAGATGAAACGTACCGTCGCACCCTGCTCTTTTGCTGTACATTAGTAGCAATTTCATCTAACAGTTGATCTACTTCATATACCTCATGTTTTAGTTGATCAAGCCAATTCTTCACATTTTGGTTTTGGTACTGCTTTGTCTCTGCATCATCCAACAATTGATTGATGGAATTCAGTGTGATTTCAAGTTTTTCTACCAACCCTTTATTGAAGAGGTCTTTGAAGTCTCTTGAGGCAAACCTCTCAAGAGTGAATTGAAAGAAAGAAGAAAGAAATGCTCCAGCAATCAACTCTGCCATGATATTGTGAGAGAGAGGCTCACTGCAAGATAATAGTATGTTATCTTCTTTTAATCAAAATTGAATAAATTAAAACAATGGACTGTTTGAATATTAATACACTATGCAAATATAACAACTATATATGTTGCAGACTATCTTCATTGCAAACAACTAAGAATGGTCACTTGCTGATATAACTAAATTATATGTGACTTTACCCACAACTGCGATCAGAAGGGGCTGAAACCGCTTGATGCTATAACTGACCTCCAAGATTAGACGGTCTAGTGGACCGGATACCGGTGGTGAAGACAAAAACTAAAATTATTTGTGACTTCATCATAAGACCGCATCATAAGATAAGTTTACTGATCTCTATTTTATTTTATTTTATTCTCGTTAATGTTAGTTGAATTATTTAAATTTATATGTGGTTTTGTTATTCTGAGTAGGTCCAATTTTTACAACATTTACCACCTAAACAGTACTTATGAGATACTTAAACTCGGTATATCAAACCACTTACAAAATTAGTTTAATTATCTTTAAGCTTTTAAATTTTCAACGATTTATTTAATAAAGAATATAATAATTTTACCTATAATTAACTTTATCAAATGATTATATGTTGATCATCATTATAATTTAAAGTGGAAGATATAAATTTTGGAGTGATACAATTTTTTGTTTTGTGTTTGAGACACATAATATTAATAAGATAAGGGTAAATGATCATTTACCCCCCTGCAAAATAAGCAAATTTTCGTTTACCCCCCTGCACAGATTTTTTTTCTGTTTACCCCCTTGCAAACAATAGATTCCCTCATTTCGCCCCCTGGGTGTACAGCAGGACAAGTGACTATGCAAACCTGTTGACGTGGCTTGTACATGTGGAAAAAATCATTTATATTTATTTTTTAAATTCCACGTCAGATAATATTTTTTAAAAAAATAAAAAATATTTTTTTCCTACAAAATAAAAAAAAATTCTGTTTTGTTTCCCCAAATTTTTTTTTAAAAATTCCTACAAAAAAAATTAATTTTTTTTTCATACAAATGATTTTAAAAAAATTTCCTCGCAAAATAAAAAAAAAAAGAATTTTCTTATTTTGCTCCTAAAATAAAGATTTACTCCGAAATAAAGTTTATTTCCGAAATAAAAATTTTAAAGATTTATTTTCAAACTTTTTGAATTAAAAAAAACATAATCTTTATTTTTTAAAAACAAAACTTTATTTTTTGTGATTCTCTTTGAATTAAAAAAAATAGAAAAAGATTTTCAAAAAAAATATAAAATAGAAAAACAAGTTTTATTGGTGTTTTCTTCTTCTATCAAAACCATTTGCCCTAAAACTAGAAAAATATAAAGAAGCAGAAGACAATAATGAAGTAGAAGATGATTTCGGCGACGGAAGAAGACGACGACGAATACAATCATGACGGTGGAAGCAAACGATTACGGCGAAGATTCTGTTTTTTTTAATTCAAAAAGATTTGAAAATAAATCTTTATTTTTGGAGTAAAATAAGAAAATTCATTTTTTATTTTATTTTAGGAAAAAAATACTCAATAATTTTGTATGAAAAAAAAAGTTATTTCTAGGAAATGTTTTTTAAAATTTTGAAAAAAAAAAAAAATCGTTTTCTAAATTTTGTAGGAAAAATAATTTTAATTTTTTTAAAAAAATATTATTTGACGTGGAATTTAAAAATAAATATAAATGATTTTTTTTCCATGTGTACAAGCCACGTCAGCAAATTTGCACAGTCACTTGTCCTGCTGTACACCCAGGGGCGAAATGAGAGAATCTATTTTTTGCAGGGGTAAACAGAAAAAAAATCTGTGCAAGGGGTAAACGAAAATTTTCTTATTTTGCAGGGGGGTAAATGATCATTTACCCATAAGATAATATAATTGAAAAATAATAATTAATTAATATGACATAATTAAGGTTGAGATTAACACTGATTTTTGTTCAAATTTATCTGTTATTGAAAGATTAAGTTTAGTAATAAAGGAAGAGAAGAAATTACCTGAAAGTGTGAGAAAAAACAAACTGAGATCTTTGTCAGGAAAACACAAACTAAGATCTGCAAAGGAGAGAGTATAGAAAATTAGAGAAAGATATATAAAAATGTGAAATATGAAATTTGAGTACTACCAACTAACTGAAACTATGAAATATTTAGAGAGAAATTACTTGAATAAATTTGTGTGGAACAAACAAAGACACAAACTGAAGCTGTAGAGAGAGAGAGAGAAGACTTAGAGGAAAGCACAAATGTCAAAGATGAGTAAATTAAGAAGTAGAAGATGAATGATACCTTTTTTATATCAACTCACCGACCATATACGCGTCTTTCCACTTCACTTGCAACTTGCAAGGAAATTGTGGGTGTAACTTGTAGTAAAATTGCTCGTAAAAAAACAATTGAGTAAAATTAGAGTGAGTTAGTAAATTCAATTGGAGTTAATGTCTAAGTACGATAAACTAACTTATTATTAGTTTGTTTGATAATTAATGAGACGTGTTTGAAAACAAAGCTTTTTCTAATTAGCTTATAGTAATATGAGATGTTTTGAGATGTTATTTTAATTAGCATTTAAGCTTATAACTCATAACTTTTTATTATTTATTCCACGCAACTGTGTGTTTGCGAGCTAGTTTTCAAAAAACATAATAGACAAAGTCCATTTTCAATCATAATGTTGGGAAGCTCCTACTTCAGTAGCGGCGGACAACATTTTTAAAATTTCTCATTTTTATAATATCCGCTACTTAAGTAACGGAAGGGTATAATTGGAAATGAGAAGAGTTGCATCATTCAAATTAGCATCAATCCAAAACAATAAAGAAAAAAAATAGAAAAATTTGCATAATATTAGAGGTGTGTTATTTGAACAACAATTTTGGAACAACTTTTGGGACAACTTTCTTTTCCCGTATTCTTATTGGACAATAATAATAGAGAGAGAAAAAGGAAGAGAGTGAATAAGAATGTAATGTAAGTATGAGAGAGAAAGTTGTCAAAAGATATTCAGAAATTGTTGTACAGATATCATTTCTCTAATATTATAGCATTTAAAAACACATATTTTTTGCTTTTAAGGACGGTTTCAATGGCTAGGCTTACTCCAACAACAAAAGGAGAGCTTGGCTTAGGGAACATGCAACTTTATGCTTAAAGTGAGTATGGTTGTTAAATTATATAGTAATGTTCATTTTCTTTTTCACTTACACAAAATGTAAGTATTCCGTTTAAACTTTGAAGTTCACCATTGTCTAGAATTTCCAACTCCGGGCCTTATTTTTAAGGATAAATCAAGCACACTTACTTAGTAACAGTATTATGTTTCAATTCATAATCTCCTCCTAAAACATTCGTAAGTAAGGGTTGTTTGCCCGAAAACAAAATTGTATATCGATGCAACCTGCAATGCTTCTTCTTGAAATCACTATATCCCCAACACATAAGTCTAAAAGCACTATTCTTTCCATCATAGTTGCATCAGCTACTTAATATGATCCCTAATCTTGTTGTATTTAAATTCCAAAGTCAGATTCAACTTAAAACTAAACTTTTTACCGACACTTTGATTTTAAGCTACTATAGTTGTGTATTTTGGACATTTTCCCCATAGTTTCCTATGATATACATTCTTTATTTGGTTATAGGAAACTATGGGGAAAATGTTTCACTTGCATTCAAAAGTCCTTACTGGTTTAAGAGTTATACTATTAAACCCCTGTTTTAGCCTTTGAAAAGCTATATTGCAACCTATTAGGCAATTCTGAGTTATAATGCTTATATTGCTTTCTCCACTTGCACCCTGATTTAATTTTATCTATTGGGACTGTTAGTAAATTTCTATTCCATTTCTACACAAGATTTGAGATTTAACCATTTGTGAACTTAGTATTTGGCAAATCCAAATTGTGGGAGAAAACCCCATGTGGAAATCATTTTTCATTTGAAAATTATGTCATTCTGTTGTTGAGCATTTTTACACCATTTGGTACAAGTTTGATATTCAATAGCTCTTAGTCTATGTTTTAGGTAGTGTTATCACTCAATTTCAAAACATTTCTGACTTGTATTATTCTTTTGACCCTCTTTAGTCTTAACAAGTGCCTCAACAAAAGACCTGTCCAATATGTTGTTCAAGCACAAAGTTATTGCAATCATCTATAAAGCAGGGATGACAGAAGTTCTGTTAGAGACACAAGTTTCCTGCAATCATCTAACACAAGCCATTCAAGCATTGAATGGTTTTCGATGTTCCCAGGGAGACCTTCTAAGTTGCAACACTCTTTAAATGTTATCCGTTTTAATACAGAATTTAAAAATTAAGAGTTCATAAATACAAATACAGAATTTGGAGATAAGTGTATGATGACTCAGATAGGTCAGAAGGACATCAACTATGGCAAAGCATATCAACTGTCGTCGTTCACTTCTCCAAATAATATGGGCTCTGTTTACTATCATTTTCTAAAATTTATGTTCATTTTAAATTGCAAACAAGGAGATGAAAGACTCCTGTAGTAAATAATTGTGATACAGAGAAAACAAAAAAGGCAAGCTAGAAAAAATGCATTTGGATGATTAAAAAACTAAAAATTTTTGTCTACCATAAAAAATATCGAAATACTCTCTCAGTCCCAAAATATAAGCAAAAAGTGATCAACTAAAGTTGATGTATTTGATTAAAAATTTAGTCCAAATACATCCACTTTAGTTGACCACTTTTTGCTTATATTTTGGGACGGAGGGAGTAGTTCTTAATATAAGAAAAATTCATTTTTTAAATACATTGAGATATTGATGTATTTAAAAAATGAATTTTTTCTTATATTAAGGACTAAAAAAAATGATAAAAGTGGCATGAAATGACACATCACTAATAAAGATCGTCAATATATTTGGTGTCAAACTTACAAATGGAGTAATTTGATAAGTATAAGTTAAAACAAATTGAAAAATTATATAATTTTTACTGAGCTGTCAAACTTTAAATGTGAAACTATTTATTTCGAAAAACACTTTGCGCACCGTCACCGAGCCTCCGTCTCCCACCGTCGAAGAACCTAGACCTAAACTTCTGACTCCGCCACCTGCGAAGCCACCGTCGCCCCGCCGGCGTAACTGGAGGTCCCATTGCCGAAGTCCAAATCCTCTAGCGTAAAATTTGATGGCTATCAATCCTTCTCTTCAATTTGGATATCAAGGAAACACAGAGTCAAACCCTTGCGGTTTGGAGTCAGCAGCACCAGCTACGCTTTTAATCAAACACCTTCCAGACGCTATTCCTCATGACACTCTTTCTCGACTCTTATCCCATTACGGCGCTTCCTCTGTTCGTCCTTGCTCTACTGGAAGGTATCATTCACCTATTCATATTGTTACTTCCAATTCATTCATGTTATAATTGCTTTGTATAATAATGCAGGTTGAGAAATTGTGCTTTTGTGGATTTCAAAAATGATATGCTAGCATCTCAAGCACAGCGTCAACTAAACGGGTATTCTTTTCCAATAGTTTGCTTGCTTACTTAAATTTCTTATGTTCAGATAAATTCACTGCATATTCCAAAAGATGCCTTTGGTTCAAAGAAATATATTTTGATATTGTGATATATATCCTTTTTAGTTGTTTATTGATTTTACAATATTAAATTCATTAATCAGGTTAAAATTTCTTGGTAAAGTGTTGTCAGCAGAGAGAGCTAGTAAGCCAAATGAGAATGCGGGAAAAAGCAGTGGAACTCAGCTTCGAAAAGACTCTAAAACATCAGCACTGAAGAGTGAAAATGTAACCAAACCTATTGACGGAGATACAAAATCAGGAGGCCTACCTATCCCCGAGCCAATTGCCCATAGACTTGGTGTTGATTACCCATTTCCTCCTCATCTTGAGTATGCTTCTAAATGCCACTTTTCAGTTGTTTGTTAGTATTTGTCGTAGTTGACGCTTGACTTGGGTTAGCCTTCTTAGCTTTAGTTGTTAAACTTTGAGTTTAGCTGACAGGTACCACTGAGGTTCTTTCAAGTCTTGCTAGTTAGCAATAGGTAGTTTTAACAGTCACTGCTATCTGTGCCAATTTTAGACGCGGTGTTTATTTTCATTTTCCTACTCGTATTGAATATATTACTTCTCTCTCTGCAGTCACTACTCAGTAGTACTACTGCTATTATTTGCTCATTTGTTGCAGTCGTTAAAAATGAAATCAAAGAAAAGAAAATTATTGTAAACTGTGTGGATAATAGTGTCTTGCATCAATTTAAAATCTGAGAAATTTGTGTAAAATTAAAGTTTGGCTGGGCAATGTTCTGCTAATCCATTTTACTTGATGCCATACTCGTGTGAAATTATAAATGTCTTGAATAGATAATAAAGAGTATGACTATGAGGGGATTAGGATAAATGTCTTGAATGGATAATTAAGAGTATGAGGGGATTAGGAAAAAAGGGGCTATTATGTAATAAATAGTATGGTGAGGTTATATGGTAAATGAAGAGTGGTTTAAGATGCTTAGTTGCCTTAGTAGTATATATATAGTGAGGTTAGGGATGTGTGGGAGAAGGTACGATTTTAGTTTGTTATGGACTATTGGCATCTTGCCTCTGTAGGAGTTGTGCTCTGTGGGCCTTAGAATATTCATCGTTTTGCATTTTATCTTTCATTTTCAGAAATAATACACTATTTTCCAGTATTTGTGCATTTTAATCCATTCCTTCTATTGATTCTATATAGTCTATAGGGTCTACCTATTCCCTAGTTATTCTTCCTCTGATTTTTGGACTTTCCCTTAACACCTTGTTCTGCTGGATGTACTGCAAGCATTTATCGTGTTACTAATACTATCATCTATCCTATTATCAATGATGGAAAACTATTATGCATGATGATTAGTTTATAAAAATGATTTTTTAAGTGTAAAATCATTTTGTTTGGTTTCCTCATATTGTTTTTCAGGTATGCTTATCCTCCACCAGATGGAAATATACTGACCAACATCGTGAATGCTCTAATTGCTGTTCCTCGCTTTTATACTCAGGTTGGTCTAGTATTAAACGAAGCTTAAAGGATTTATCGGTTTCTTTCACCAGCACGCGTAGCATTTTCTGTGTGCTCATTTTATGTTGAACCCGTCATATTGATTATACCTCTCTAATATAGGTTCTACACTTGATGAATAAAATGAACATTCCGGCTCCATTTCGCATGGCATTACCTACGCCACCATTACCTCCAGAGGTGCCAGCCCCACCTCTACCTGTGCCTCCTCCTCATTCTGTAACCACAAAACCTCAGTCTGCAGCTATGTCTAGTGATGAATCAGAAATGGAATCCTCAGATGAGGTAACATCTTCGCTGCTTGCTAGGGATCAAACTGAGCCTCTATATTTTATCGATCCTTTGTATAACAACATAAATGTTTCTGAAGTGGTATACAACATTTATGTTTTGTTTTTCATCCAGTAACATACATTGTTATGACTAATAATTGCATACTCTTTACTTTAGTTTATTGTTTAATGAAAAATACATTGTTATGACTACACGCGGTGCTTAGGTTGCCCTTTCCTGTTGTTGTCCAATATGAGAAAATTTTCATTGAAACAAAAAATTATTTTGTAAACGAATATCAAACTATAACATCATGGTGCCGATAGGAGTTTTTTTTTTCTTCATGCTTTTAGTGAAATTTGATTATCAAAGGAAAAGTAATAAAAGTTTTTTAGCAGGATGGTGGAGCAAGAACTCAAAATTCTGGACGGAAGCGTGCCAGGCGTGGGGCCATTGTTGGCCCTGCTATTGATAAAGATGTGGCTCATGAGGCTGTTGGAGTAAAACCGGCCACCTTGATCCCAAAAAAAATCCCGATGATTAAAAAGAACCCCGTCTTAAAGGTATGTTCTTTTCTTGAGATTGATTGCAGGAACGTATTAACATTGTTTTTAGCTATTAATTTTGTTTTTCCTTATAATTTTGCAGATAAAAATTGCTCCCAAAGCAACCCTGGATGAACATAAGGAGACTGGCACTGGACAAGAGTTACCAGAGCCAGAAAAAGATACTTTAGATCCCAACAAATTTTTGACTCCTGATGAATTAGAGAAAGGAAAATTGCCTCCTGAGGAAATCTTATCTCTTCCAATGTTTAAGGTATGGATCTTATCTCAGTCTAATAGAAGTCAAAAGGTTGGTAGATGTAAGCTGGAAACTTTTAACTTCTTTCAGGATACATTTATCTGATTGCATTAGTTTCCTTCAGATATTTACTTGAAAGCAAGTGTTGAAATTGACGAGTTTTTACCATTCTACACTGACATGGTTCAGTGGAGGGAGAAATAATATGTTATTTACATTTTGCTTACTGATGCGAAAACTCTGCAAGTGCACAGATCTATCGTGTAGTTTTAAAAGATATCGATCCCACAGGGACTATTTTCTCAATAATTCGCTTGTTTTTAATAATCGTAAGGTCAAGGCTTTAATCAAAAGAGGAATTCTAATTAATAACTAAAATAAATTTGACTTTTTTTAAAAAAAGGATAAAACTAAACCGGAATGTGATTTTAGTCGCCTCAATGGATTCGGTAATTAAACTGTGTTTTGAAATAATGTTACTTTTTAACAAACTGAAATTGATTAAAAGATACGCGTCTCACACTCTCGCGCTATTGAGTAATATCGTATAGATATAAAATAAATGTTTCACTTTCGCTCTCGCACTTACTTATAAAAATACTTTTTGAAAATCAATTCAATTTAATTAAAAAGATCTAGTTTTCTCAAAACAGTATTAGTTTAAAGGATATCGTCTCACACAGTTCGTGCTGTTGAACTATATCATAAAATATAAATAAATACTTCACTCTCGTTCTCGTATTTATAAAAATATTTTTCTGAAAACTAAAGTAGTTTAATTAATTTTTAAAGAGCTGTCGCGGTGTTTAAAAATAATGTTCAGTTTTTACTATCCGATATAAATCTCACACTGTCGCGCTATTAATTTATACCTTAATTAATTTTCACTCTCGTGCAAAATCTTTAATTTAATTATTAAAAACTGAACAGAAAACTAGATTGAAAAAAACGTAAGTCACAGATTAATTACCAAATCCAGATTAGCTTCCTAGTTCACATTCCAGTTAAATAGATTTAGCTGCGCATGATTTTATTTGACAAGATACTGATTAAATAATTATTAGTTAAACGAAACATTTAAACAGAGTAATCATAAATTAAACAGAGCATATGAATAAACGGTACGAGTATCAAACTGGAATACAATAAAATTAAACTTGAATCTGTAATTATGTTAAAGCATAAATCTGAATATTGAAACTGAATAAAAGTACTGTATTAAAACTTACAAATACTAGTGAAACTAGTACAGGTACACAGGAACGAAGGAAATCAAAGACAAACTGATTGAAACTGGAACTGGAAGTGTAAGCAGCAACACCACACCTTTTTGCTCCGTAAACTAAAACACTTAACAACTAAATTTTGAACTGAATTTTTTCTCTTAAAAATCTAAGTCTGCGTAGAAAAGGTGAGAAAAACACTGACTAGTGTTCTCTATTTATAGGCTTTATGAGATAAAAATATCTCCTTCGAATTCGTTGTTCCGTTATAAGAAACGTGCATCCCAATCGTAGTTACTTCCACCGAAATCTGAGGAGCAGTTGAGGATAAAGCGGTGTGAAACGTGTCCGTGAAAATAGGAAACAAACACTACGTTGCGGGTGCTATAAAGCACATGGCGGGCGCCATGTATACAAAGTCTGTGGCAGGTGCCACAAGGCACATGACCAACGCCATGTGTTTGTTTGGACCACATGTGCCTGGCACATGCCAAGTGCATGTGGGCTTGGCTTGTTCGTCCAATTTCTTTTGGGCCTCTCTTCCATCTGATCCAATGTCTTTTTGATCTACTTTGACATTAAATTTGTGACCCTTTTTTCTATTTCGAGAAGTTCCGGAAATACCTGTAATACACAATAAAAAATGATAATAATACTACTAAAATGCAAAGAAAAATAATAAAATATTAAACTAATATTTTAAAATAGATACTATATTTTTCAGTGTTATCAAATTCCCCTAAACTTGAACCATTGCTTGTCCTCAAGCAAAAAGATATATCATTAGTGATAGAGGAAACAAAACATAAAACGTCCCTTGGGTCCCCTATTTAATCTTGACCAAATAAAACAAGTCAGTTCATTTATCACACTAAAGATATCATAAAAACACAAATCACACGTGATCATGAATTTCTTCCTTATATAGACCGTTTCGAATTATTTTGCCATTCCCGAACTTAACTTTCATCTCATCTTTCTTCATCCTTTTTTAAACCTCTGGTAATCACATTAAGCCCGTTATCTATTCACACACACATGGCAGTGAGTCTGTTAGTGATTATGACCCGATTTTGTTTCTCATTATTTATTTCTCTTATTAACATAAGACAAATTTATATCTTAGAGGTGTTTCGCAGTTGGGCTAAATGACCGGATGAGGGTCACCTGACTTAGAATGCGTAGTCCCTTTTCAGATTTATACTACCTTTGTTATTATTTATCATCATTTTTCGAAGTCATTCACTTATATTCGTTGACTCTACCGCTTAGATAGTGATCGTAGATGGTGCCGACTACCTATAGGTTTACTCAAGGATTAGTAAAGTTCAAGAAATTTAAGCTCGGGTGAAGGCACATATCCAAATTGATCTACATAATTAAGAAATTTATGGTGTTAAAATGATATAGCTAGTATGAAAATGTACTTACAAGAAAATTCGGTCTTAATTACGTCAGTGACTTTTTAGAACATCGAAATTGTATTGTTTCTCAAAAAGAAATTTTTTTTGTTATGGCTCAAGATTTTGGAAAAATTGAAAATAACCTGAAAAATTTATTTGCATAAAAAATAAGGTAAAAAATAAAAAGATAAGTAAAAGCAGTAAAGTCCTCCTCTAAACTTAAATCCAACATTGTCCCCAATGTTGTGACTTAAATAAAGGAAAGGAACGTGTAACCTGAAAAATGGCGAATCATGGAGGAGGCTGCGGGTATCTCTGAAAGTTGTCAAATTGCAATCTCAAATCGCTTATGTCATAAATGACGCGATCGAGTTGTTGCTGTTGTCGTGCATGGGCAGCCTCCAACTGGTGTTGATTGCGGAGAATAAGAGTTTGTTGTGTTTGCATTGAGTTCATTTGTTCCAACATCCCCTCTTGTTGTTGGTGAATTGCATAAAAGAGGCCATCACGCTCTTCATTCAAAGCATTTTGGGCGCGCAACTCATTAAGCACATCATCGATGGTGCTCTGGCGAGATGAGGAAGAAGGACCTGCAAAAGGGTTAGAAAGAGGTGTGTCGTGTGCAGGTGGAACAAAAGTGTGGCCCCCATCAGCAACAACATTATCAGAATTGTTCGTGGGGGTTTCATCTTCAGGTGGAAAATACAAAAAATTATTGAAACCACGAACGTCAGTTCTTTCCGGGTTAGGAAAAACAAATTCACGGAAAACACTATTATTAATCATTAAATATAAATGTCCATCTTTTGCTTCCTTCACTAATTTCATGCTCTTCACCATATCAAAGTCAATTGAGCTTATAGGCAGTGAAGTAAGATTTCTGAGTCGGTGTTCTAATCCTATGGCTTTAGCAATTGTGGTGATCAATCCACCAAAAGTGATAGTTCCGCGTTGAGAAGTAACGATTGAGCGCATATGATTAAACATAAAGGGAACAGAATTAATTTTTATTTTTTTAACAAAAGCAAACAAATAATAAAGCTCTTTTGAATTTACTTTGTTAGAATTTGCCCGACCAAAAATAGTGCCAGCTAGTAACTGGCGAAAATATCGAACGGCCGGATTATGAATTGCCGAAGCGCGGTTACCCTCAAAGCTAGTAGTATTTTTACCGGTGAGAGCTTTCCACATATAAACAAAAGTTTTTGACCATAACGCATCATCAGTGACTTCACATACCACGTGTATGAGGAAAATGTAAAAGATCAGCCATAACGTGGAAACTAAAAGCATATTCTTGATTAAACATTCTAAAATTGATAGTCCCACTAGTACTGTGTGAATCAGGGACAGTGGAAATTTTAAGTGAACTTAGGAATTCAAGTGTCAATCGAACATAAACTGGGTTAGCTTGTGATAGGAAATAATTGAGATGGAGAGAATCAAGCATAAAATTGACACTATCATACAAACCTAACATTTTTAAACAAGATTCATCACAATACCTGGTTGATACAATTTCTCTAGTGCTTAACTCTTGATAAAGACTAGCTTGCTTTTCATTTCTGCCTTGCCTAAAGATGACTTCATGGTCTGGTTGAGCCATGATAATTTTGTTTTTCTTTGTAAGCTTCGTGCAAGTGTAAATGGTAATGTACTTGTGAGGACTATCTTGAACAAAAGTGTTGCAAAAGAGATGATACTAGAAGGGCGGATGAATTAATTAGGAGAAGTACTGAGTGAAATGAAAATTGAGGAAGGCTTGGTATAAGGTATGGCGCCAGCCATATGCTGTGTGGCGCACGCCACATGCTTATTGGCATGCGTGTGTGGCGCCGGCCATATGTGTGTTACCTGACACAATTTTGCTTTTGTCTTTATATTGGGTGGCTTATAGTGTGTTGTTGTGCATGTGACTTGCAGAAAATTAAGTGTAGCTTGTTGCATATAGGGTCATGTGAGCTGATAAATTTTCTTGTTGTGCAGTGTGTAAGAAATGCTTTTGACTAGACTTAACAATTATGTGGATACACTATAATTGGATATTGACCATAGTAGTAGTAGCAAAGCAGTATCTTACGAACTAAAAAAATTTAACTAAGTTGAAAAGTATATATATATATAGATGAAACATGCAGAAAAAGAAAATCTAACATGAAAATACGTGCATAATTTATTAATACCAGAATAAAATAATTGTATCTAATTGAGAAATTTATGCAGGAAAATTAAATAGTTTGGATGCATAAAAAATAAAATACTGAAAGCGGGAAATAAATGTTTTCTTTCGCGCAAATTTATTCAAAGAGGTGTTTCGGCGCGAAAGAAGAAAATATGACAGATGTTTGTCGTCAGCCACTAGGTGGAGTTTCTTCAGCCGCATCAGGAGTAGGCTGGGCTTTACGAATGCTACGAATGTCATCTGTATAGTGATCAAACTGATTATTAACAATGTTCATGAATTTATGGAAATCACAGCTGAGTGTAGAAAGATCTGTACGCAGCGTGACAATCTCATCTTGCAGGCTCGTGATTGCAGCTTCATATTTGTTCTTTAATGGAGGGACAATAGAGGAGTTAGCCTGAGGGATGGGAGATGGAGGTCCCGGAGTGTAATGGTAGAGGGGGGGGTTTCGGGGTCAGTCTCACCGTGTCCTTCTAAGTCATACAGCCAATTTTGTTTATTGTGCACGCTTGTTTTCTCAGTATTGGGTAAGGTAAATTGGTGCACAGACTCAAAATTAATCAATAATAGATACTCCACAGGTCCCAGGTTTCCTATTAGGTGTTGGTTAAAGCAAAAGATTATATCCATGGGTTGGATACTTGCAGAAGGAGTGACACAGGAGAGTTGGGCGTGTAGACCTAATGCCCTAGCAAAAAAAGTTACGAAGCCACCGATACTAATGCGGCTGGTTGGTTCCTTAATTATTTTAGCAATATTGTTTAGGAGAAAGATAGCAGCATTAACAGGTCTGTTTTGGGAAACACAAAACATCAGAAAAAGTTCTTCTTTGGTGACGGTCTGGATGTTTGTAGGTTTCCCGAAAAATGTATGAGCGATGATTTTGTGGAAATATCTAATGGCTGGGTTGTGAATTTCGGTGTTATACCTAGCAGAAAGAGCGGTGTTTGGGTTTCCGGATATGCTTCCCCAATAATAATCGAGTTCGCTATCCATAAAGGTATCATCCAGGACTCTCGTAAAGGCATTAAGGCCACTAGGGACTCCTAGGATTTCAGCTATCTCATGGGTGGTCAGGTGATAAGTATGTCCAAGCATCCTAAAGGTTACTAGTCCTCCATGAATATAAGTCCCTCGGTTGGGTTCATATTTGAACGAACTCAAGAATTCCAAAGTCAAGTTGCGAAAGGTGGATAGGTCGGAGAAAATAAAGTTATCCCACCCCAGCTGGTGGACAAGATACCTCACACTCTCGGATATTCCCAGGGCTATCATAGTGTTTCCATCAGGGCAAACATGGGGGGACATTTCTTTCTGGAAAAGAGATTCGTAGCGCTTTCGTTGCGTGTTACTTCTGAAGGATGTATTCTGATTATCAGCCATTTTTTTAATCTAAATCTGTTATTTCACAAGTAATCACAAGGGTTAGTGCTGATCAAAAAATTATCATATTTCTCACTTCCACATAATTCAAACATAATAAGAACAAAAGACAAAAAAGATGAAAATAAAGAAATGAAAAAAATCATGGGTTACCTCCCATGCAGTGCTTCATTTAACGTCGGTAGCTCGACCAGGTAAAAGTTGAAAAACTAAGTTGTCGGAGGGAGATCATCTAGCTTAAAGCTAGAGGAATATTCTCCATCGCTTGAGATATAGTAATGCTTTAGACGCTGCCCATTAACAATAAATGTTTGTTTTGATTGACTTTTAATTTCTATAGCGCCGCTTTGGAAAACTCTATTGATTTCAAAAGGTCCCGACCATCGCGATCGGAGTTTTCCAGGGAACAATCGTAACCTAGAGTTAAAAAGGAGTATAAGTTCTCCCACTCTGAATTCTCTCTTATGTATGTGCCTATCATGCCATTTTTTAGTTCGTTCTTTGTATATTTTGGCATTTTCATAGGCGTCTAACCTTAATTCCTCTAGTTCATGCAAATCTAATATCCTTTTTCTACCGGAAGCTTGATAATCCATATTAAGGGTTTTAACTGCCCAATAGGCTTTATGTTCTAATTCTACCGGCAAGTGGCATGACTTTCCATATACGAGTTTGAACGGAGTGGTTCCTATGGGTGTTTTGTAAGCTGTTCTATAAGCCCATAAAGCATCGTCAAGCTTTACGGCCCAATCCTTTCTAGAAGTGGAAACAGTTTTCTTTAGGATTGATTTGATTTCTCTATTAGAGACTTCAACTTGGCCGCTTGTTTGTGGATGGTAAGGTGTTGCAACTCGGTGTTTCACTCCACATTTCTTTAATAGACTTTCGAATTGCTTTGATATGAAGTGAGATCCGCCATCACTTATAACTATCCTAGGGATTCCAAACCTAGGGAAAATGGTTTTCTTGAACAACTTAATTACTACTCGCGTATCATTTGTAGGTGAAGCTATGGCTTCTATCCATTTTGACACATAGTCTACGGCTACGAGTATGAATTTATTACCCATGGAGGATGGAAAAGGTCCCATGAAATCTACTCCCCAAACATCGAAGATTTCGACCTCTAAAATGTTATTAAGCGGCATTTCATTTCTTTTGGAAATATTTCCAGTTCGCTGGCATTGGTCACACTTTGCAATGAAAGCGTGGGCATCTTTGAAAATGTTAGGCCAGTAGAGTCCTGCTTGGAGGATTTTATGGGCAGTTTTAGACGTGCTTGCATGTCCGCCATAAGGTGATGAGTGGCAGTGGTTGAGAACGCTCTCTGTTTCTTCTTCAGGGATGCACCGACGAAAAATTCCATCAGCGCCTCTTTTAAATAAGAGGGGCTCATCCCAATAATATTGTTTGACGTCATGAAAGAACTTTTTCTTCTTTTGATAGGTTAGTTCAGGTGGTAAAACTCCGGCGGCTAAGTAATTGGCGAAATCAGCGTACCATGGAACAATGATTTGTGCTAATGCGGTTTCTGTGTATTCATGGCTGATTTCCTTTTTGTTAGGAGGAAGATCAGATTGGGTAATTAACCTATCACAGGGGAAATCATCATTAATTGGGATTTTATCTTCTTTGATATCATCAAGTCTAGATAGATGATCCGCCACTGTATTTTCTATTCCTTTCTTATCTTTGATTTCTAGGTTGAACTCTTGTAGTAGCAGTATCCATCTCAGGAGTCTTGGTTTTGCATCCTTTTTGTTTAGGAGATAGCGGATTGCTGCGTGATCAGTATAAACGATGATTTTAGCTCCTACCAAATAAGAGCGGAATTTGTCGATGGCAAAAACTACCGCTAAGAGTTCTTTTTCTGTTGTGGCATAATTTAGTTGTGCCGCGTCTAAAGTTCTACTTGCATAATAAATAGCATGTAGCTTTTTGTCTTTTCTTTGGCCAAGAACGGCTCCTATAGCGTAATCGCTGGCATCACACATGATTTCAAAAGGTTCACTCCAATCAGGAGGTTGCATTATAGGTGCGGAAATCAAGGCTTGCTTAAGGAGCTGGAATGCTTCCATACATTTATCATCGAAGATGAATTCAGCGTCCTTCATTAAAAGACCGGTTAAAGGCTTGGTTATTTTAGAGAAATCTTTAATGAATCGCCGATAAAAACCGGCATGTCCTAGAAAACTTCGTATTTCTCTAATTGTTTTGGGAGGTTGAAGGTTTTCAATTACTTCTATTTTAGCTTTGTCTACTTCTATCCCTCTATTGGATACTATGTGTCCTAGTACTAGTCCTTCTTGAACCATGAAATGACATTTTTCCCAATTAAGTACTAAGTTCACTTTCACACACCTTTGTAAGACCAACTCTAGATTGGCGAGACAACCTTCGAAACTTTCCCCATAAACTGAAAAGTCGTCCATGAAGACTTCCATGATGTTGTTTATAAAGTCATCGAATATAGCCATCATACATCGTTGGAAAGTCGCAGGGGCGTTACATAATCCAAATGGCATTCGCCTATACATAGTCGCAAAGGTACCAACAGGACAGGTGAAGGTAGTTTTCTCTTGATCATCGGGGTGAATTGGGATTTGGAAAAATCCGGAATATCCATCTAAGTAACAGAAATAGGAGTGTTTAGCTAGACGTTCAAGCATTTGATCGATAAAAGGCAAGGGAAATGATCTTTGCGAGTGGCTTTATTTAATTTCCTATAGTCAATGCACATTCGCCACCCAGATTCGATTCGTTTTGAAACGGCTTCTCCCTTCTCATTTTTCACTACTGTAAGTCCTCCTTTCTTAGGTACCACATGAACAGGGCTGACCCATTTACTATCGGATATTTGGTATATGATGCCTGCATCAAGAAGTTTCAACACTTCCTTCTTCACTACTTTGCTTAAGATAGGATTTATTCTTCTTTGGTGTTCTCTAGAGGTTTTTGCGTCTTCTTCTAGTAAGATACGATGCATACACACAGAAGGGCTTATACCTTTTAGGTCGGAGATGTTGTATCCTAAGGCTGCAGGGTATTTTCTTAAGACATCTAGTAATTTCTTGGTCTCTATAGGGTTTAGGTCAGCATTTACTATGACTGGACGATTCAGGTCATCATCTAAATATTCATATCTAAGGTTTTTAGGTAGCGGTTTGAGTTCTAGCGAAGATTGTTTAGGTTCCGGCGTGAGATTGGGTTCGAATGGAGGTTCCTCTCTCAAGTTATCTTCTATACTAAGTTTTAGTGAAGCTTGGCCTTCATCTATAGGAGGTTCTAGAATTTCTATTTCTTGAGGTAGTTCTTTCTCTATTTCCTTAACACACTCTTCTATTATATCGATGGCGTAACAAGTGTCTTCTATTGCGGGTGTTTTCATGAATTTAGAAAGAATAAACTCAATTTTCTCTTCTCCTACTTCAAGAGTGAGTTTCCCTCGCTTCACATCTATTATTGCGCCTGCAGAGTGGCTAGGAAAGGTCTTCCTAATAGAATAGGAATACAAGCGTCTTCCGTGATGTCCATTACTGCGAAATCTGTAGGGATATATAGCTGGCCAATTCTTACTGGAATATTTTCTAAGATACCTACAGGGTGTTTGATCGAGCGATCAGCTAATTGAAGGGACATCCTAGTAGGTTTTAGATCATTTAAGTTTAACTTTTTGCTAATTGAGAGGGGCATTAGACTAACGCTGGCTCCTAAATCACAGAGTGCCTTATCTATTACAAAGTTGCCAATCACACAAGGAATTGAGAAACTTCCCGGATCTTTTAGCTTAGGTGGCATCTTGTTTTGAAATATGGCACTGCACTCTTCAGTAAGTGCAACGGTACTATCATCATCTAGTTTCCTCTTGTTTGACAGAATTTCCTTAAGAAACTTAGAATAGGTTGGCATTTGCGCTATGGCTTCGGAAAAAGGTATAGTTATGTTAAGTTGTTTTAGAAGTTCCACAAACTTTTTAAACTGACTATCTGTTTTTGGCTTTGCGAGTCTGTGTGGAAAGGGGATAGGAGTTTTGTAGATAGGAGTTTTGTAGACAGGAAGTGAATCTTTTTCTTTTGTTTCTTCCTTGTCCTCCGGTTTAGCGCTTTCAGACTCTCTTACGGTATCTTTCGAGGTTTCCTTTGCCTCATCGGTTTTCTCATTGTTTTCCGGTTTCTTAACAATACGAGCAACTGGGTCTTGTAATTCTTTCCCACTCCTAGTTGTTACAGCATGTAAGGCATTCGCGTGCCCTTTAGGATTTGGTTCGGGTTGGCCTGGAAAAGTGCCGGCTGGAGCGGCGAGAGCTGCTTGTTGTTGTGCCACTTGAGAAATTTGTGTTTCTAACATCTTGTTATGGGTGGCTAGTGCATCTACTTTGTTTGATAATTGTTTCACTAATTCATTCGTATGAATATTTTGGTTTAGGAATTTGCCCATCATCAGATCAAAGTTAGATTTTTTAGGTGGCTGGGTTGCAGCTTGTTGTCCCATTTGCTTTTGAAAACCTGGAGGTGTTTGACTAGGGGGGAATAAGGCATTGTTATTTTTGTAAGAGAGATTAGGATGGTTCTTCCAACCAGGATTATAACTATTGGAGTAAGGGTTCCCTTGGGCATAGTTTACTTGGTCGAGTCCGGCAAGTAATTGACATTCGGAGGGTATGTGTCCGGGAACTCCACATAGTTCGCAGTTTGGCTGCACTGCAGCTACGGTAGCTGGTAGAGTTAAACTTTCCAATTTCTGAGAAAGGGCTTCTATTTTGGCATTGACATGGTCTATGCCTCTTACTTCGTACATACCGCCTTTCGTTTGGGATTTTTCTATGGCAGCGCGTTCGCTTCCCCATTGATAATGGTTTTGGGCCATGTTTTCTATAAGCTGGGTGGCTTCTTGGTAAGGTTTATCCATCAGCGCTCCGCCTGCGGCTGCATCTATGGTAAGTCTAGTGTTATATAGCAGCCCATTATAGAAGGTATGGATTATAAGCCATTGTTCTAAATCGTGGTGTGGATAGAGTCTCATCATATCCTTGTATCTTTCCCAAGCTTCGAAGAGTGATTCTCCATCTTTTTGCCTAAATCCGTTGATTTGGGCTCTTAACATAGCTGTCTTGCTTGGCGGGAAATATCTGGCCAAGAATTGCTTCTTCAATTCGTTCCATGTAGTGATGGAGTTTGTAGGTAAAGCTTGAAGCCAAGCTCTAGCTCTGTCTCTTAAAGAGAACGGGAAAAGACGGAGTCGTATTGCTTCGGGTTCGACACCATTGGCTTTTATCGTGTCTGCGTACTGCACAAACACTGAGAGGTGGAGGTTCGGATCCTCCGTGGGCGAACCAGAGAATTGGTTTTGTTGCATGATTTGCAACAGCGCGGGTTTCAATTCGAAGTTCCTTGCTTCGATGTTTGGGGGCGCGATACTCGAATGAGGTTCCTCTTCAGAGGGAACAGCATAGTCCTTGAGAGGACGTTCGCGTTGAGCCATGGGTACGAGGTTAAACTGTTTTTGAAATTCGCGGATTCGGCGTTGTAAATTAATATAACGCTCTATTTCAGGGATAGGTTGTTCTAATGGTTCCTCGGAGGTACAAATACTGGGCATACAACCTAATTAAAAGGGTTGCCTTAATCGTTACAGATTAAAAACTAATTAGCGAAAATTGACTAAATTAGTCCCCGACAACGGCGCCAAAAACTTGTTGGTCGATATTCCTGCAAGTGCACAGGTATATCGTGTAGTTATAAAAGATTATCGATCCCACAGGGACTATTTGTTAATATTATTTTCCCGCTTTCAGTATTTTATTTTTTATGCATCCAAACTATTTAATTTTCCTGCATAAATTTCTCAATTAGATACAATTATTTTATTCTGGTATTAATAAATTATGCACGTATTTTCATGTTAGATTTTCTTTTTCTGCATGTTTCATCTATATATATATATATATACTTTTCAACTTAGTTAAATTTTTTAGTTCGTAAGATACTGCTTTGCTACTACTACTATGGTCAATATCCAATTATAGTGTATCCACATAATTGTTAAGTCTAGTCAAAAGCATTTCTTACACACTGCACAACAAGAAAATTTATCAGCTCACATGACCCTATATGCAACAAGCTACACTTAATTTTCTGCAAGTCACATGCACAACAACACACTATAAGCCACCCAATATAAAGACAAAAGCAAAATTGTGTCAGGTAACACACATATGGCCGGCGCCACACACACATGCCAATAAGCATGTGGCGTGCGCCACACAGCATATGGCTGGCGCCATACCTTATACCAAGCCTTCCTCAATTTTCATTTCACTCAGTACTTCTCCGAATTAATTCATCCGCCCTTCTAGTATCATCTCTTTTGCAACACTTTTGTTCAAGATAGTCCTCACAAGTACATTACCATTTACACTTGCACGAAGCTTACAAAGAAAAACAAAATTATCATGGCTCAACCAGACCATGAAGTCATCTTTAGGCAAGGCAGAAATGAAAAGCAAGCTAGTCTTTATCAAGAGTTAAGCACTAGAGAAATTGTATCAACCAGGTATTGTGATGAATCTTGTTTAAAAATGTTAGGTTTGTATGATAGTGTCAATTTTATGCTTGATTCTCTCCATCTCAATTATTTCCTATCACAAGCTAACCCAGTTTATGTTCGATTGACACTTGAATTCCTAAGTTCACTTAAAATTTCCACTGTCCCTGATTCACACAGTACTAGTGGGACTATCAATTTTAGAATGTTTAATCAAGAATATGCTTTTAGTTTCCACGTTATGGCTGATCTTTTACATTTTCCTCATACACATGTGGTATGTGAAGTCACTGATGATGCGTTATGGTCAAAAACTTTTGTTTATATGTGGAAAGCTCTCACCGGTAAAAATACTACTAGCTTTGAGGGTAACCGCGCTTCGGCAATTCATAATCCGGCCGTTCGATATTTTCGCCAGTTACTAGCTGACACTATTTTTGGTCGGGCAAATTCTAACAAAGTAAATTCAAAAGAGCTTTATTATTTGTTTGCTTTTGTTAAAAAAATAAAAATTAATTCTGTTCCCTTTATGTTTAATCATATGCGCTCAATCGTTACTTCTCAACGCGGAACTATCACTTTTGGTGGATTGATCACCACAATTGCTAAAGCCATAGGATTAGAACACCGACTCAGAAATCTTACTTCACTGCCTATAAGCTCAATTGACTTTGATATGGTGAAGAGCATGAAATTAGTGAAGGAAGCAAAAGATGGACATTTATATTTAATGATTAATAATAGTGTTTTCCGTGAATTTGTTTTTCCTAACCCGAAAAGAACTGACGTTCGTGGTTTCAATAATTTTTTGTATTTTCCACCTGAAGATGAAACCCCCACGAACAATTCTGATAATGTTGCTGCTGATGGGGGCCACACTTTTGTTCCACCTGCACACGACACACCTCTTTCTAACCCTTTTGCAGGTCCTTCTTCCTCATCTCGCCAGAGCACCATCGATGATGTGCTTAATGAGTTGCGCGCCCAAAATGCTTTGAATGAAGAGCGCGATGGCCTCTTTTATGCAATTCACCAACAACAAGAGGGGATGTTGTAACAAATGAACTCAATGCAAACACAACAAACTCTTATTCTCCGCAATCAACACCAGTTGGAGGCTGCCCATGCACGACAACAGCAGCAACTCGATCGCGTCATTTATGACATAAGCGATTTGAGATTGCAATTTGACAACTTTCAGAGATACCCGCAGCCTCCTCCATGATTCACCATTTTTCAGGTTACACGTTCCTTTCCTTTATTTAAGTCACAACATTGGGGACAATGTTGGATTTAAGTTTAGGGGAGGACTTTACTGCTTTTACTTATCTTTTTATTTTTTAGCTTATTTTTTATGCAAATAAATTTTTCAGGTTATTTTCAATTTTTCCAAAATCTTGAGCCATAACAAAAAAAATTTTCTTAAATCTATCGTGTCTATATAATAAAAATCTGTTCGTGAGCTTACACCTTGAAAAAAATTTAGAAGTAGCCTCGTATTTCCCAGTGTTGATGAGTTTTACCTAGAAAATAAACTTTGGTTTCATTGGTGGAACTCTTGCTGCTGGCAGTTTAACCTTCTTTCATTGCACCGCCGGACATTCTTATTGTTTTTCATCAGATTTTTTACTACTGAATTCTTGATGATGAAGTGGTTAATCTAAATTCTAATGGAACTTTGTGACTTCTAATATTTTTAAATGCTTCTGAAAATAGGATTAATACTTTGGAATTGTGCATGATTTAATAGTCTACAAATTGTTTGATTTGGGAGTGCTTTCATGGTGTACAAATGTATGTTTATGAGACTTGCATTATTTAACTGATGCATTGTGCAGAACTATTTACCGGGAAATCCTGCTTCTGTGTTGTATATTAAGAATTTGGCGAAAGATGTGATTGCTGATGATTTCTATCTTTTATTTGGTGAGTTTTCTAACTTTTACTATTCAGGCTTTGTTTAATATTTTTCTCTTGCCATTCAAATGCGTTGCCATCGAAAAATTAAACATAATTCAGGAACCTATTAAAAATACGGATGCTTTTAGATTTCCGTAGTATATAACTATTGTCTCGTGTTAATTCCATAGCTTATTTGATATTTCTTTTGTTTCTTCAGGGTCCTTCTTTGGAAGTACTGAGGCTGCAAAGTCTGATCTTCAAGTCAAACTGATGCAGGTAAGATCTTGATTGTTCCATGATAAATTTTTACTCTTTATGTTATGCAAACGTAGAGCCAAAGTTCTAGTCGCTTGCTAGAAGATGATCCGGTTAAATAACGAGTTGGTGCAACTCACGTTATTCAGAGTGCTTATTCAACTAACCAGTATTAATGTACCATGAAAGTCTTGTACCAGCATATTTGTCAGCCATAATTAATAGCTAATTTTGAAATTCAGGAAGGAAGGATGAAGGGTCAAGCTTTTTTAACATTCCCCTCCATAGAACTAGCTCATCGTGCTCTGGTATGTTTCTCACGAGATATTGATTTTCCCCCCTTTTTTTAATTGGTTTTGAAGATATATATGTTTAAGAGATAATTATGTTTGAAGATTTTCTTGCCTTTGTATCATATCAGTCCATTTTCTTGCGTTGGCATAAAATTCTTGCAAAAATTTGCTAAATATCAATCGATAATAGCTTGTTTTGGAGATAGTAACAACCACATATTGCAGATTGAAAAGCTAATAATTTTATTATTCATCTTATTTTCATGAGCTTTGCTGAAAAGAATCAATTAATCAAATTATTATTTTCTGACTTATTAATGTTGTTTGTATTGCATATCAACATTGGTTGCAGAATGTAGTGAATGGATATGTATTCAAAGGCAAGCCAATGATCATTCAATTTGGCCGGAAGGGAACTTAATATATGGGAATAGAAGGGATGTTTTCCACATTGTGTTTAAAAATCATGTGATTCTCCGTTGCTCATTTCTTGATGACATGCACAACTACAGATTGCTAATTAATGCTGCATTCCCCCCATTGAATGACTGAAAGAGGACTCTGCGATATACCTAGACCGCAGACACCAATATTCATATGCATTCTTCTTGGGTGTTTATTGAGATGTTCAGGTGAAAAACTAGATTGCATAGGAGTCTAAGATTCAGAACCAGATTGTTAGCAAGAGGAGTTGGAAACCAAGCTAATCTAAGCAGACCAAGGAAGTATTGCTATTGCTATTGCTATTGCAGTGCAGTACCGAAAAAAGTTGTATTTTAAAATTATCTTTATCATACAAACATGATCCTCTTGGTTAAATTAATTGTACAGAAAAAATATGGTGGCACTGGCACTTAGTTCATTTTCTGCTGTAGTACTAAACATTATAGGGTACTTGTCTGTCTGTCCATTGGACCTATGTTATTTATATTTCCCTTTTCTGGTAGGTATTTGGTTGATTGTAATTTTTTGTTTTCATTTTATGAAGGAATATTCAGTTGTATTTTTATTTGTAAAAGGCCTCTTTCATTTCCTGACGTTGGGTTCATTCGCGAACAAGACAAGTTTAGCTAGGAGCCTCCTTATTGCCCCTTTCTTAGTAGCCGAAGTATAGGCCTGTGTGGCCCCGGCTGCTTCTATGAAGAAGGCGGCGCAAAGGAGTCTCAAAGCTCTTTCAAAGTGTTCAACTGAATCACATAGATAAACAAACTTAATCCAAACACAAATATTTACAGCTTTTCTAGATTCCTGAAAGGACATGAATGCTGCATGAGAAGGTGATTGTTCATTATGAAATGAAAAGAAGCCCTCACACTGTTGGATCGAGACAAATAACTTAAATTAACAAATTCAATTGATGCATGCATGCCCCTCCAACCACAATTTGTGTCACAACTAGTTTTTAAAGCACGGATGATTTTGTTTTATTATAATCGGATTTTTTTTTCTTCTGTATATAGTAGAAAAATGAATTAAAACAAACTTATAGAAGCCAACAACTTTTATTTCTACGAGAAAGTCTAATATATGCACACTTACATAAATGAAGAAAGAGAAAAGATAAAAGAAATTAATAATGAGTGTTTTTAAAATAAATAAAAAATATGAATATTTTATGTGTGTGCGCCTAAACACTTTACATTTATATGTGTCTAGACTTCCTCTATTTCTACATAAACAGGGAACTACCTAAAGATCAAATTTGAAAGAAAAAAAAATCAATGGCTTATATAAAGGTCTAGTAGATAAGTAATGAAGAGGTATCTGGCCAAAACACACACATAAAACTGTGCATAAAGATAAATGAAACAATGGAACTACCATATTTCAATTTTATTTGGCTTATATCACAAAAACTAAGGGTTCGTTTGATCTGCTAAAAAATAAGGGACTGGACAGGACAACTCTAGTTGTACTGTGTTTGATTGTAAATCTGTTTCAGGAACTGGACAAACTGGGAGGCAATGGACAAGACAAAAACAGAAATTTTTGTCCCTCACTAAACCACAGCACAACTTTTTGTCCACAGTACAAGTTGTCTAAAATACCAAAATATCATTTTATTAACCAAATATCGTATAAGACAAAAAAATGTTCAATATCCCAAAAGTTTGTTTTGTGCTGTTCTGTCATGTGTTGTGTTGTTCTGTCTTGTACTGTTCTGTCCAGTACTTACCTTTTAACATATCAAACACACCCTAAGGTAAGTTCCGTGTATAGGGAGTTAATTTGAAAGTTAAGTATGTTTATTGGTGCTATGATAGGAAATAAAAGCAACATAACATGACATATAATAGAACAATGGTGCCCCAAGTACAACGATACATAAAAAATTACACTCAGCACAAGAAGTGCTTATTGTTGAACCAAAGATTAAGTTAAATATGTTTTTGGTCCCTATAATTTTTCAGAATTTTCATTTTAGTCCCTGAAGATTGTTTTCACAACTTTTAGCCCCTGGAGTCTTTTCGGTCAATGTGTGAATATGCATGATAACTTAGGTTTAGGATTAATTAGGAAAAACTATGAAACTGAATTAATTAATGATTAGACCATGCCCTATATGTTTGAAATGTTGCTAATTCGTGGAATTTAGGATCAAAATGGATTTATCTAAGCTAAATTGTATTTGGAGATTATGTTGGCGCAAAGCTAGAAACAATGGTTTATAAGCTTCACGGAGAGACTGTAAGTCACGACCTTACTTGAACAGGATATGTTCTATAGGATCGTACCACTGTGTATTGTTCTCAGCTAGCTTAGTCTGGTTGGGTTGGTCACACTGTTGTCTGACAGATTTCTCATCCCTTTTATTTTTTTTTTGTATACATGAAATCATCATAACTAAAAATGAGACGAGTTTAAGGATTGAAGAGAAAGTTAGTAAATGAACTTTGGTTGTTTTGTTCCGTGTGAGAGTTTATCTTGTACTCTTTGTTTTGGTTGAGGGGTGAAAATCAAGCATAACTAATGAAAACACAACTCTAGCATGCATTTCGATTTGGAACAAGAGTTTATCCCAGCTTTGTTGAGTTTACTAGATAGCTACTTCAATCTTGAGGTAGGAAATATGCCACATTTAAAGCATAATTATTTGTTTTTACCATCTTATATTAATCTTAATATTAATTTATCTTAATCTTATCATAATTATTAGTTAAACTAAATTTTTTAAAAATTCATCCGCCTCATGATGATAATCATGTTTGCAATATCATTAAGGTGAGCCCCAAGCTCCTCACCATGGCATGCTACATGCAAGAACGGTCTACTAGAAAATACATTTGCTAAAACAAAATGACCCTCAACTCTAATCAAATGATTTCTTATTATTGTTTTCCATTTCTACCAACAATTGGTAAGTTATTATTATGACTAAAAGGCACATGCAATTCATTTTCCATAATAATATGAATCAAATTTGGGAAGAGCATTAGAATATGATTGTTCAAACAGTCTCCTCATTCATTACCAATTTAAAATTCACACACACATCAGGAGGGTTCTAACCAACAAAGGAAAAATAAAATTAACACAAACAATAAATTGTTCCTAAAGAGGAGGAATACTAAGAACAACCACAAAAGTCTTTCCCACTAAGTAAGTGAAGCAGGCTCAGATGACAAGCGAGATTCAGCCATCATAGGCCAGCTTTCAATGTCGGGTTTAAAAATAGGCTCCTCAAGGAAGTCGCAGAAAATTACTTCCAATTCTTTTTTGGATCGATCAGGCATAACGGGGAAGATTGTGATGAGCCTCGTACTGAGTCGTGTGGGCTTATCAACAATAGCTTGCTGAAAGTAAAGGAACCTTTCATCTTCTTCCGTTTCAAAAGAAATTTATCGATCTGTGAGACTTGCAACTAGAACAACAAGCAAGAATTAAGCACAGAAGAAATAAAAACAGACAAACCAGCCAAATAAGAAATTACTAACTAAAATAGTATGATTTAAGGTTTGTACCTCGAGAATGTTTCAATTTCGCAAAAGGGTCGTTCTCATTCTTAACTAATAATCAAAAGAAAACAAACAATAAATCCATTGGAACGGGAACAAACAAGAATGAAACAAACCAAACAAGAAATCAATTAAAATACTATGATTTAGGGTTATCACCTTTAGGAAAGGAATCATCAGTGTTGGGTTCTTCTCCTACTAAAACGTGGTCTTTGCAGGAATTAAAATACTATGATTTAGGGTTTTTACCTTGAAATTGATAATGATAAAATATTATTCAACTGGTTAAGTTAATTGAGGTAAGGGTTAAAGAGTTGAAGGTCCAAGTTGACAAGAAAAAAAATTAAAATAACAATATAATATACTAACAAATGCTTATAAAAAAAGTACTAACCAAAAAGACAACCGGTACTATCCCAAAAAGTATAAACAACACAGCACCATCACAAAATCTTGCACAAACTGGTTGCTTGATCCACCATCCCTTCTATCAACCTCCACACACTAGTTTAGTTAACTCCTAAATTTATTGTGCCTTATTACCATTCCAAGAACACATGCCAATCATTTTCAAAACTAGTACTAATAACACAATGTGAACATCGCAGGAATGAAGGCAAAATCTGGTTGAAAGGCAATCCTCCATAGGAAGATCACCACCATTTGCGGAATCTTCAAATCCCAAATCTTCATCCGGTCACCAAGAGCTTTATAATCTTTGTCTTAAAATGATTATGGCTAGTATTCAAAAACATACCTCAAACATTATTATTATTATTATTATTATTATTATTATTATTATTATTATTTGTATGTTAGTTTACTTAAAAAATATACATGAATGCATAGGAAAAATGATGGTCAAAATTAGGTGTCAACAATATCACCACATCACATTGTGTGAATTTGGGAAGACTCATTTCCAAAACATACAAATAGTAAAGCAAAATAGGAGACAAATCATTCAAATCCCACGTGTTTCTGATCAAGGTGGGAGAGGGGGGAAAGAAGAGTTATAAGAGGATTTACTTCAAACTTTTGCCCCCATTAACTAATCATTAATACAACCCCAAAATTATGCATTCACTAAAAAGTGAAAAATCTATTCAAACAACAATGACTTCTTATGAACTTCGTTCAAATGGAGCAAAGATTTATCATAGACAATGTGGTAGTAATCTGCACGTTGGACAATACCACTTTCCCTTGAACCTTGTCTCTTGTGTTAGGCCGACGCATGAATAGTGGAACCATTCACCTCCTCGGCACTATCAAGAATAACATAATAAAACTCGGTCAAAACCAAAATAACCTAGGAGAGAAAAAATAAAGACATGAAACAGAACCAGCACAAGAGATAGCAAAGTACAGCGAACTCACATTTTCGTTGTCACAAGCAATCATGTCTCCAAAAGATACCTGAAGTAAAAGATAACTAAATGATTCAGTTTAAGCAATAACAAAAGATAAAATGACAAAATTGCCCATAAGGAGACTTGAAACTATAAGAAATATTTTGAACATATATATGAGAACCTGATGACAAACACAGTATGTAGGTTCATTTGGATCAATGGGTTGATCAATATCCATAGGGGTCAAATAGTCCTTCTTATGGCTTCCTGGTGGTGGCATTAGCTCAAAGTCTCTATCCCAGTCTCTTTCCCTGTAATCAAGTCTCTTCGACTGAGGTGTACCATATGCGTGCCTGCGCTTTTCAGGTTTAGGGACAATAGGCAACGGGGGAAGAATGGCTGGTTCATCTTGTGGTATTTTCCCCTCTGAAAAAAGAAAAATAAGAAATATAAAAACCGATAGTTTACAAAAAATAATTAACAATTTAGAAAAAAGGGAAAATTCCAGGGGAGGATGGGACCAAAAAACAGACCCCTAAATTCAGCACAATATTCCCTTTTTGCTTTTGGTCTTCTTTCTAATGCATTACATGTTTCTTTATAAAGGTCAGGGAACACTAAATTATGCACTTCAAGCATGTTGAACATACTCTTTTATTTTCCCCAGTAAATATTTGAGCAAAATGAGTAAATTAGTAAGAATAGCATATCATACTAATTTTATAGGTTAATTTTGAAACTATAATTTGTGCATACATGACACAACAAATCAGAATGCAAATCACATTATTATTTTACCTTGCTTTAAATCTTCAGCAAAGCTGTTTAAATCCTCATCAAGTCGTTTTACATGGCTATCTATCTGAAGCAAATACAAGAAGATTAAAACTTGAAACACAAGATATGCAAAAAATTCACATGACTCCCAAGATATGAGCTGCAACCATTGAGTAATGCGTACCTCTTAAGCAACTTAAAGCAATTTTTTATGTTATGCATGAGTGTATGATGAGACATATGATGTAACTGTCTTTGGTCATTTAATGTAAATTGACACAAAACATAAACAACAAAAAAAAAACAACGATGTTCCTAGAGAAGAATTGTAAAATGATATTATACAATATTATCTCATCAAAACGAAATAAATATAAACCACATATAAACACATGATCTAAAATAAAAGAATTTTAAGCCACTAGGTTTGGTTTAGTGGTGAGGGTTTGGGTAGTATGCATCAAGTCTTAGGTTCAATCCTCGTTGGCTCCAATGTACCCCAAAAAAAAATTTAAATCTCTCCTATTACATATTTTAATCTACACGATATGCTCAGTGCTTAGCATTTATACTTTACTTATAAATGCTATATACGAAACTCTCGTCCAAATCATAACACTGTTGTCAATTGTGGATTGTTAAAATCCCACTATGCAATAGTGCTATAGTGCCACTATAACGGCCATTTGACAACATTTTATATCATATAGCGTATCGCGGAGCAATACCGGTTTGTCCAAATTCCGCTACGCTATAGCGGTATAGTGCCACTATAGCAGCTATTTGAAAAAATTGAGTCATAAAAGCTATAAATAAACACAACCAAAAAGAAAAAAGAACTAACCAGTTCATATGCTTGCCGGGCCAACAAAACCTTCTCAGTGCATAGACTCAATGCACTATCCTGATTTACTTCAATTTCTTTTCTCATTTTCTCAATGGAAGCATCATCATCCTCATTCGCGTAATTATTATTATAATTATGATTATGATTACCCTTCTTAGAGCCATGAGATGAGAACCCCATACAGTACTTTGTCTGTTGCCTTGTTTGGTTTATCATAGCTTCAATCACACCACAGAACCACAACACCAAAAAAAAATGAATAAAAAAATTATATTGATAAATGCAATGATGTAAACATGAGTAATTTCATATCAACAAAGAGGGAAAAAAATTAAGTTTTTTTTAGTAAGAATTTACATTGGGATCGTTCATCGAGTTCACGAACGGTGTTGAGAAGTCTCTGAAGTTCAGCGGGTAATGTGTTTGCATCTATGGAATAGAAAAAATGGCACAAAATTGGAAATTCGTTGAAAATTGGGGGGAAAATTAGGGTTAAAATGGGGAAAAGAGAGAGAAGAGAAAAAGCGCTTACACTCCAAATAGTCGTCAACGTAGACTCCAGTGCGTGCAATTGCCATTTTGATGGAATGATTATTGTGATAGAAGAAAGATTAGGGTTTGCGATTGGGATTTGCGTGCCCTAGAAGTGTGCTTACAGGTTCAGATACGAGGTAGACGAAGGCGAATCGAAACGCTGTCGTATGAGCATGGAATATTTGTTTTTACGAAAACAAGATTAGGCGGGGATTTCTGTTTTTTAATGATTTTTTTTTTTTCACGGTTGGTTTCTAATTTTTCTTACTAATTTTGTAATAGTTAAGAGTTAAAACGTGACAAATAGGGGGTTATGTCGTTTTTTGTTTTTTTATATAATAATAAAGGGGGTGATGTCCTTTTTTGTTTCTTTTCTTCCTTTTACCACCGGTTGGTTTGAGATTAATCTATAACAATATATAAAAATGATAGGTGAGTTTGAGATGGACTTTTCAATATACCTATTTTATCCTTGACTTAGTTTCACAACTTCCATTAACTAATCAATTTAAAAAAATAAAAAATAAATTCAAATCATAAAAATGTGAATAAGTGGCAAATTATATATGAATGATTACCAACTTAATACTACATTATACTATATAAAAAGATAATACAAATATTTTTGGTGTCGATTTTTCATAATACCAACAATATTCTTATTTTTCTAGCAATAAAAATCTTTTATTAACAAATTCATCATAACATAAAACATTTTTTTGGACATAAATTAAACACAGGCAGGCGTGGAACGCGCCTGTCTGGCCCGCTAGTTATGGATAAAGTAGATAAGAATTTTTAACTAAATAATTGGATCTAGGAAAATGGATTAGACTTTCACAACGTAAGAAAATTAAAATTTGAATTTCGATAGAAGAGATATTTATATTTAGTGTTTGACACACATTGAATAATATTACATCAAATAAAAAAAAAACTAATAAAAAAGAAAGTGATTTCTATTAACTTTTATGTCAAGTAATAGTGAAATTATTATAATGAAAAGAGAGATACAAATAAACACGACCAATATGGTATATGGTCTAACGTAGCTTATCTTCAAATTATGTTAGCCTTTTTTGAAAGTATGTGTAGTTTTTCTTTTTTACCGAAAAAGCTTATAGCATTTCATTAACAATCAAATTATTGCCAAATTGTGATTGTTAATGAAATTGACTTGTCTTCATTGGCTTGTCTCTTAATAAACTGATTAAACTCAACATAGGAGTTTGTAAAAATAAGAGTAGAAAACATGTTTTCAATCTTTTATAATATCTCCAAACACAGATTCATCTATGATATTGTTGTTAAAATTGTCACCACACATTTGGAGATCTTTCCCCCATTTTATCGCACTGAGTAGGCCTAAAGCTTCACCGGTATCAACATCAAGAATAGGAGAGTACCACTTCGTTTTAGCTAGAACAAATTATTCTTGATCGTCCCGAATGCATACACCGATACCAACTTTGTTATGCGATCTCGAAAAGGAAGCATCAACATAGCATTTCCAACTTCCTGCAGCTAGTCTTTGTCCATTCATATCTTTGCAGACTATGTTGCTGATTATTATGTCTTTCCCGCACGTCCCTCGTATTCCTCTAACTTGTTAGGAGCGAGTTTGCACGTTCACAAACAACAATCCTAAGCACTCTCTCATTTCTGCATATCACGTCATTTCTTTGTTTCCAAATAGACCACATATGATGCATGCAAACACAAGCTTGTTGTCTTCATTAAGCTGAAACAAAATGTTAAAAACATTCTCAGTAACCGAACTTGTCAAATTCAGGTGATGCTACTCCATAATCCCACTTGTTGCCAACAACTAATGCTATTATGTCAAGAGAAAAATAAATGATTACTATCTTCATTACCTACATCACCAAGAACACAATTATTTGGACAAGTAACACCACGGTCATGCAATCTTGCTCTCGTGGGTAGACAGTTACGGCAGACACGCCAGAGAAATTTTTTAATTTTTGGAAGCATTTGTGATTGCCAAATGAGATGCCATCTTCCATCAACACGGTGCAAATCTCTGTCAGTATCCGTGCTTATGCAGAAGCGATACACACTTTTGACTCTGTCAAGACCATTTTTCTCAAGCTGTCAGGCAAGTGATTTTGTCATTCTGGACCGACTCAAGGAGAGGTGTATGCAATATTTTATCAGCTACATCATCATTTACTAAGCCGCAGAGCAGATCTGCTACTGTTAGATAATCCAACTACGAATCAAAATTATCTGGCTTTTTGATAGCAGTCTCATCAAAGAGCCAATTCTGGTCCCAAAAGAAGATATCGAGTCATGTTCCTATGCTCCATTTATGTCCATCTTTCACTACAAACTTAGAACTCCATATGCTGCACCAGACATAGCTTGGATTGTGGCCTATGCTCGATTCTAGGAAGTCATTATGCGGAAAATATTTAGCTTTGAAAAGTTTAGTGACAAACATGTTTGGTTTTGTTATCAAATTACAGGTCTGTTTATCGAAATGCACCCGGGCTTTCAAAACCCATACATCTATCATGTTTGTGCATACTAAGTCGTTCTCAAGTCATCCAATGTATTCTTTTCGATCGTGCTCTATTATGTCCCCGCTAGAAAAAATTTAACATTTTTTCAATATCATCAATAATAGAGAAAGGAATAAGAAAAATACTCATTATGTAAGAGGGAATAGTCTGAAGCTCCAACTTGATAAATACTCCCCGACCCGCTTGTGAAAGACATTTACTGTTCTAAGAATTGATCTTTTTCCAAATTCAGTCTTTGATGAAGATGAAAGTTGATTTTTGACTCCTACTAATCATAGAAGGAAGCCCAAGATATTTCTCGGTTCCTAGAACTTGTTGAACTCCTAAGATGCTAGCAATTGAATTTTGAATGTAAGATTTGAATGAAAATGAATAGAGTTCGGATAGAATACTATAATATCCACCCTAATATCTGCAATTTAAAAAAAATATTTGTACTCATATGAATAGTAACTTCAATATACATACTACCATATATTCAAAAATGGTGGATATAAGTTTCTTGTTTTTTATTTGACTAAACGGACTAAATAAATTATTTTTGATAATTTAATTAAGTATTTATTCAAAAATAATTTTATGGCATATACCATATATTTATAAATTAAGGGTAAGCCAAAAGGATATTTTGGACCAAGGAGGAACATGTGGTAAAGGTTTTTTTCCGTGGCAAAAATGTTTTTCTTTCTTTTTCTTGTTTTTGTTTTTTCCTAAAATTCAATGTTTTTGCTTTACAAGTTTTCCATCTTCTACCTATAATGGGGTTTCATTGAATGATCAACAAATACAAAATATCTGTTCTGGAACCAAAGTTTCAGAACAAAGTTACAATCTTTAACAACAAAATAACCAAAGGGTATGGCTCAGTTCATAGCTCAAGGTCGCTTGAAACTTCTCTTCAATGGCGAAAATGCGTCACCTTTTTTGGAAAACAAAGACCCTTTTCACTTCAAGTGTAGATCACTTCAAACCCACAAGAGAAGATCAAGTTACAAAGGTTCTTCTTTTTATTCTTCTGCTAGATTTCAACATGCATCTTCTTCATATCTCAGAAGCAAATTAAACTGTTATAATGCTGAGGCACGTCCTAGTGAGGGTGTTCATGATGAATATGAATATGTTTTTCAATATGATTCTGAGGATGATTCTGATGATGATGATGATGATGATGATGACGATGTGTTTGATCGAGATGATGGCATGGCTTGTTTCCGGGGTCTTGTGTTGGATATATCTTACAGGTCATTTCTTTCTTTCATTGTTTTGTTTCTTAATTTCTGAGCTAAATAATTATAGTCTTAATTATAAGTAAATACGAGTATTTACTTTTTAGATTCATTGAATAACTGTTAAAAACCAGATACATCAACTATTCAACTGAAAAATGAATATTTACTTATAATTAAGGACAAGGACATAGGTAGGGAGTATTAATTTCTGAATCTTTTTTCTGATGTTATATAATTTCGTAAGCATAAAAACAAAATTGATAATGAGATTGTGAATTATGCATTGATGAAATAGTGGTTGCTTATAACATGCTATTTTTTGTTGTATAGTCACCAATATCAAGACTTTGGTTCTGACTGCTATCATCATGCTCCAGGCCAGTCAATGTTGTATGCTGGAAACGCGCTATTTGTTTAGAGTTTATGGAGAAGGTCAGATTTCTTACTTCAACTTATTCATTTGTGTATCCAATTATGCTATTTAATGTGTGATCATTGTTGAGATTAACATAAATATGTGTAAAGTTTAAAATACCTTGGTAATAGTATTACTTATTAGTTAATTGATGCTATATTATGTTAATTTGTTGCATACTTGCTGTTTTCTTCGTTTTAATGCATCTGTTTGTTCCATTAAGCTGAGCTTATATCTGGCTTAGCTTCACTTTGGATGATAAGCTCGGGCCTCTATGCTCAGTGCGCGTGCACATACAAAAACTGTTTCACAACATGATATTGGATTTTATTTTGTACAGGCTGATGTACTAGAGTATTATGATAAGACTGTGAATTCCCCCAGTGGATCTTTCTATATACCAGCTGTCTTAAGGGTATGTTCACAGTAATACTTTTGTTTATTGATATTTCTTGCATTTCTTCATCGTTCTCAAACCACTGGTTCTACTTTTACATCGACATTTATACTGCTGTATTTTGTTATAAAATAATTCCTAGTTAACAAAGAAGCGAATTAACTGACCAGAAGCAAACTAACTGAACTAACTTCTAACGCTCTAACTAATGTGCACATGTGGAACTATCTGGTAATACCCCCTGCTAGCTGAGGGTTGATAAATGTCAACATGCTCGGCTTAGTGAGTAGATGGTGGAAAAGCTGAGGTAGTAGGGTTTGGTAAACATGTCTACTGTTTGATTGGTGGAAGGAAGAGGGAGTAGCTTTATGAGGCCAGAGTGAGAGCTCTCACAAACAACGTGACAATCTATATCCAAATGCTTCATATCGTCGTTGAATACCGGATTAGCCACAATGTCCAGATTTCGTGAGGGATCTAACGGAGCTGGTATCGGAATATTCATATTAGAAAGTGAACTTGAACTATTATGATTGTTTCTTGGCTTTATGAGAATGGTGCAGAGCTCAAGAGAGTTTGAGCTCTAATACCATCTCAGTTAACGAAGAAGAAAAAATAGGTGAAAAGAGGATGGTTTTGTTAGAACTCTTATTAGAAACATTATGAGAGGATGCCTTGAGGATCAAAGTAAAAGGTCCCAAACAATTAGACAGTTATTAGGGCAGCAGTTGTGTTATTAGATTGTTATTGAATAGATAGAGAAGTTGAAGGAAAAGTCACTAGGCAATTATTTGGAACTGGATATTGATTGGGAGAGACCACTCTCATCGTCTCCTTCTTGCTGAAACAGTGGTTCTGCATACATATATACCTGAGGGCTGAGGGTAACAAAGTGGAAGTGAGCAGCTGACTAACTGACCAGAAATGAACTAACTTCTAACCCTCTAAGTACTGTTTAAACGCGGAACTTTGTGGTAATAATAACATCAAACAAATCCTGTAAAAAAAATAACTGGACTGTTTTTCTTGTTATTTGTCTAATCTAATACAGATAAGCTCAACATATATTTATTTTGGTGCAGGTTCGTCATTTACTTCAGGTTATTAAAAGAAGAAGAATTGGCACGAATAATCTTAGTCGGAAAAATATACTGTTTAGAGACAATTACACCTGTCAGTAAGTGCTTTATATTGAACTTTGATATCAAATATATCTAAATGTGTTCAGCTCATCTCCTCAACCAAACAAAACCGTCTTTATATATTTATATTAGATTAGATGCTTTTGTCAGTAATCGTAGTTAAATAACCAATCAAGATTATCACTAACTCATCAAATAGTTTATCTATTTTAACAACATGGTGTTGTTTCTTGTAACTATAACATTTGGATTAGTAGAGATCGAAGTCCTTGCATTCAGGGACGGATCCAGAAACTAATTAAATGGGGGGCTGATATTTTTTTTAATAAATATTATATAAAATTTAATTGTAATTTATATATATATGGATCAAATAAGACCGATATAAAACTATTTTACATTGATTTATTTATCAGAATTGACTTACACTATGATTATGCATACAAATTATAGTATATTATTATGTATAAAATAATAACTTTAAAGTATAATGTATACAACATTAGGGGTGGGAGGGAGGGGCCAAAGCCCACCCTTGCCACCCCTTGAATCCGTCCCTGCTTGCATTGACATGAGATTACCATCCGAACACAACAGGTATTGCTCTTCGCATGAGAATTTGACCATCGATCATGTTAAGCCGGCTGCACTAGGTGGAGAATGGACCTGGGAAAATCTAGTAAGATAATCTTTTCATAATGAAAATACTAACTACTAGATTATTTATTATTGTCTTACTTTCTAAGACTTTGTATGCAAGTTCATCATGATAATTACTTATGTGTGTATTCACTGTTCAGCAGACTTTATGAAAACATTTTATTAACTATTTGCAAGTGCATGTCTGTTATCAATCTCCATGTAAAAAATCTGTCTCATGCTTTTCATTGAAAATTATGTATGAAACACTAGGTATATAATCCACTTCCCTAATGAGTTTTTTCATATTCTCCGGCAAGGGAACTTTGTTGCGAATCACTTGGCGAAATTGGGTGCTTTTGCGTCCTCTAGCCTCCTCGCTTTGCAAGACTCCCCCGATTTATCCCCATCCTTCTTGCAATGCTTTGGTTGTGATCTTTGTTCGCAGTTAGTTTCCGGTTGCTGGTTTTTTTCTTCTTTTTTCCCTGTTGCAACTCAAAAGAAAAACATTAGGCTGAAGAACAAAAATTATAGATAGAGAGAAGGCTTCAAAAAGTTTATTTGTCACTTAAGCAGGTTAGGATGCGGATCTGCTGCAGTCGAAACAGCACATAATTACACGCATGAGTTTATCTCAGCCATTAGTTTAAGATCGGTTGGTTCACACTACACATTCAGTAAATCATCATTTAATAATTATCTCTTAAGAGCGTATAGCCAAAATCAATAACTGCAACACATTTATTACATTGAATGCAAATCGGACAGGTTAATGGTTAACCCAATTTTTTTCTCGCTCTTCTTAAAATTTTGGTTGGATGTAACTCAACCCTACAAAACTTATAAAGTGAGGAATCCTCAACACCCTCCCTCACTCCCAAAACCAGACATCTAGTGCGTGGCCTGAGTGATCCAATAGAGGATGGCCCAACGTATCTTGGACAATCTCTAATACCATCTTAAAATATAGGTTTGGCTTAACTCAACCCTACAAAACTGACTTGTATAATGAGGGATGCCTCCTATTTATAAACATATTTTCAGGCCATATCTCATCCAATATTAGAAACACCATGTTTGTTATGGAAGAAAATAAACCCTGGCTTATTGTAGATTCATAGTACTTGATTTGACTTCAAGTTGACCAAAAAAACTCGGCTGAGATTTGGAAAATAATTATGCGAAAGCCCTGCTTTTGCCAGCATGACAGCAAGTGCAGACTGGCGGAGTCAACTGAATGGCCAAAGCATCAGTTGCTTCCACTTGTGGCCTTTGACTGCCTTGACACCTTAATCTCAGGGAACGAGTTGAAACAGAAAGCCTCTGTTAACACTTAACATGATTAAAAATGCATATGTTATATGCAAACAGAAGTGAACTTAAACTTTAAGAATGCATAATATTAATATAAATATTTTGGATTCTAATTAGCATAATTAGTATTTACTGCATTTTACTTTACTAATTATTAATTCACCTTAACTACTGATACAAAATATCAATTATAAATAGGACAACAATTATGTACACAGTTCATTATCTTTTATCAATCAAAATGATTACTTATGAGCTTATACCCCGTGCGTGTTCCTATGCCTTTTTTCTCTCCTATGTGTATGATCTATAGCCCTATGTGTATGATATTTTCCGATACAGGTGACTGCTTGTTCCAAATGCAACTCAAAGAAAGGTAGAAAGTCCGTAGAGGAAGCAAAAATGAAGTTGATCAAGGTCCCAAAGGTACTTCCATATTAAAAAACAACAATGAATATACTTTCTTTATACGATGGTTTAGCATAAAAAGGCAACGTGATAGCGCTACTAGCAAGGAAGTGTTTCCAATGTTTCTATCACTTCAAAATTGAAGCATACTTCTACCACTTGTTCATTTATGTTTCTATCAATAATCTTACACCCTTGTATTTCAGGCACCAAAGGACTATGACGTTCTCTCCATACCTCTAACTGCAGCAGCTCTAAGAGTCTTGACAGCAAGGAAGGGGACACCAGACGAATGGCGTCAGTATCTAAGTTCCTCTATAGAACCTTGAGTTAATCTCTGGTGGTGGCTATGAATTCTGGTGTGTGATGCCAGACACACTAAAGCGACGAAGAAAAATAATCCTCACAAGTTATTTTAAGTAACTCAAATTGATGATAAAATCTTAATTGTACACAATGATATTCAATATCCCTATATCAGGGATTGTGTAAAATTTATGTATAGTAAAAACTTCATGTCTAATGTATGTTATGATGGCCTAGACCTTCTTATTGTTATGTAAATCTTGGTGAAATGAACACAATTGATGTAACCAATTTAACCCTCTCGTCTCTTATGGTTGCTTACCCTAATGAATTAGAAAGCTTGTTGTGCAAGACATTACCGACCATTGAGGGTTACTTTCCCGAGCTCCAATATCAGTTCAAACGTATGCATCGAAAAAAACTAACAAATTTTTTTTATGTATGGAGCATACTTTACGGACACTTTCTGCGGTTCAGTTTTGATGCACACTTCTAAGAACAAGAAGGTATTTTAGTAGCCAAGGCGGGCGAAATCTGTGCCCCGGATCAAACACTCAACAGCATAGACTTACATGATCAATAATACTAATTGAGAAACAACAATTCTACTTTCTTAAATGAGGCTCCACTACTCAAATATGTAATATTGGTATTAGTAGAATTTTTCATTTGGTAATACCAGGTATCACAATAAAAAGGTTTATGATACTGAAATGATTCTATGTAATTTTTATTCTTCATTCAATCAAACCAAAACCTAATCATGCATGATTCTATGTAATTTTTATTCTTCATTCATTCAATCAAACCAAAACCAAATCATGCTAATGAGGCATATAGACATTGAGTTAAATTATGTGAGTATGGAAATTTAAAATTCTCATGTATGAAAGATCTTCCAAAAAAAAAGTCAGAAACATGCAAAAATGCTGCAGTTTACATATTATGAAAATGGTATTTTCATAGACATGGAACTGCCGGCTAAATTTTAAGTTTTAGCATGTCTAAGTTTAGAAGGTGTCCCCTATAGGTAGCTCATTTGGTAGCTAATAGTGACATTATTGGAGGAGTCGGGATTTGAACCTCAAATTCTCCACTTCTCTACGCTTATAATGTAAGTTTAGACACTGGACTACTATATCCATATATTTTTCTTTTCGATAAAAGGCTAGAAAGGTGCAAAGACATCATAAATCAATCTATATTATCTATTGCAATAAAATGAGATTCGTTGTAATCAAATTCTTGTCAGTTTAGTTTTTTTTTTAAATCCACTATAATTGAAGTTTTTTACTCTCTATTGGACGCCTCAAGATATTTCTGCAAGCTTTGTGTTTCTGGTTTAGAAATGTATATTGAGATGAGGAAGGAAATGGATGGAAGATGTCTAATGCCATAATATAATTAAAAATATAGTGTGTGTTAAAATAGGACCACAAAATTTATTTCTACCTTACTTGATGCAACTACAGCCATTTATGCCACACCATGACACCAAATATACAGCAAACAAAAATATGCCTACCTAGCACTGAAAAGGAAAATAGGTCTGTTATATTATTATTTTTGGTTAAGTATGTTATATTAAGCTTTCAAAAATGTCTTTTGAGCTTAAAAAGCTAACATGTCTATTAATATATTAATTTTGAAATTAATATGTACATATAATGTTACATATTCAACTCATCTCACAACGGATGTGAGACTTCTTAATACACTTCCTCGCATTCAGCGCTATTGGGCTTGAGGAGCGGATATAAATGGCGGATGGCCCGATCAGGACTTGATAGCAGGCGACCCAGTGATTATGGAGAGGCTGAAATTTTCTCATCCCACCCACTCACTTTCTCGCCTACTCCCCTAGCGCGCAAAAAAATTCGGAAAATACATTCCGAACTGGTTTTTTAGTGTAAAATTTACACTATAAAAAATTCGGAAAACGTTTTACGAATTGCTAGTGGGGTAAGGGAGAAAGTGAATGGGTGTGATGAGAAAATTTCGGAGAGACTTTGATACCATCTTAGAATTGAAAATTGGGTCTAACTCAACATTTCAAAACCGACTTATAAGGTGATTGCCTCTACTTTATAAAAATATATTCAGACCATCTCGCAACCGATATGGACTTCTTAACATAATGTATATTACTATTTTCATATTAGAGTAAACCACACCTTAGTCCATGTCTTTGTAACCCAGATTTCTCACTTTTTTTAATATCTTAAATTAGTCTCTATCTTTGTAAAATGTTTCTCAATATGATTATTTTGTTGACATCGGTATTCTAACACCGTTAAATTTGTTGATGTAGAGTGTTAAGTGCCGCTTGGTAAATGACATCACACAAATTTAAGTGTCACGTAGTCAATGGCCAGTTTAAAATAATGATTATTTGATAAAGTTATGTACTAATTTGATGGTAAGTTGAAAATGTCAAGGACTATTTTGATAGAAAGTAGATGAAGACATAGACTTATTTGACGGTAAGTGAAACAAATGTTCATGGAGGGACCAATTGAGACACATTTGACACAAGCAAAGACAAATTTGAGATATATATTGAAAGAGTTAAGGACCTATTTGAGAGCAGAGTTACATAGACATAGACTAATTTGATAGTTTACTCTTGATTTTTTTGTCAAGTAGTCGATTGACTATAATTTTATCTCGTAAAGTGTGTTGAATGTGTTGTTGTGTTGTTGGAGATTGTTTGAAGTCTCACGTTGCTTATGTTCCCGGGATATGAAGTGTATAAATATGTGAGGACAACCTCACCTTTTGAGCTAGCTTTTGGGATGAGATCCAAACATATTTAACATGGTATCAAAGCGGGTTAAGGACTGCAATGTGGACATTTGACCAAGGACCACGCTAGGCGTGAGGGTGAGTGTTGAATGTGTTGTTGTGTTGTTGGAGATTGTTTGAAATCTCACATTGCTTATGTTCCCGGGATATGAAGTGTATAAATATGTAAGGGCAACTTCATCCTTTAAGCTAGCTTTTGGGATGAGATCCAAGCATATTTAACAATGAGTAATCAAAAAATTCCGAATTCAAACTCTGAATCATGCATATTATAATGATCATATTAGCTGAGTTACGATCACGAAGACAAAATTTATCTATTTAATTTATGATAGACTATTTTAATTACATAAACTAGTTCTCAAAACAGTTTTTTTAACGAAAAAAATTAACAGGTTAGTTAGTTTTGTTTAACTAAAATTTAACCCCATGAGTTATTCACATTTTTATCAGAGTACAACTACACATGTGTATGTCCATTTGTAAACAATTTTGTATATCCAAAAATGTTTGCAAACAATTTTCATTATTTTTTGTGACCACAATGTA
Organism: Trifolium pratense; assembly: GCF_020283565.1. NCBI lineage: Eukaryota > Viridiplantae > Streptophyta > Magnoliopsida > Fabales > Fabaceae > Trifolium > Trifolium pratense. The sequence goes on along the minus strand of NC_060064.1, from coordinate 11,490,368 downwards.
ACAGTACTGCAACCAATATTTAATATACTAAC